>NC_056735.1:1292318418-1292678418 GCF_019279795.1 Protopterus annectens
TTTGATGAATATGCTTCACCTCAAAAATCTAGATCCATCAGAGCCACAAGGGCGGAGACTTAAACCTCGACACAGCTATTAATAGGACGTGCTGGAGGGATAGATTCATCACCCAAAGACTCCCTATGCTGTGGAACAAAATCCCGGTACATGTGAGGCAGAGCACCTCGCTGGCCTTGTTCAAGAGAAATCTTGACCAATGTATGGGAGATCGCAGATATACCCCAGGGATTACCTCAGTGTCACTGCTCGACAGAGGCACAGCAAAATAATGGGTATAGTTCCCCATACTAAAGGGGTGGCGTAAGCCACAAAACGATGGGCTAGGCTTGTAAATGCCCTCGGGCAGATAGCCTAGTATGAACCTATGAACCTATGAACCTATGAAAGGTTGGTACCCTAACCATAATTCATTTCTCTGCCTTATGCCCACTGAGTGCTGTGGTGGGCTCTAGCTGTTCCATCACCTGAAGTGGATTAAGTGAGTAAGCAGAGAATGACTGCAGGAATGAATGAATGAATGAATGAATGAATGAATGAATTAAAACATTGTAACTGAATACAACAAATAAGAATATTAGGGAAAACATCTGAAAAGTTCTAAGAATTTGGAATTATAGCCTTTATGAAAGCCCCCATGACCCTGAATAGCAAAAAGCAGAAATTAGAAAATGGATGATTGAATAAATGAAGGAACTGAAGTTCTAACGCTTACAGGAGGAAGTAAGACACAAATTATCAAGTAAGCAACCAATATTTTTAGAAAATGTTTTTTGTACTGGAAAACATCATTCTTTTAAGGAATTTCTGTGGTATACAAATTGAAGTAGCTGGGTAAAAAAATCATCAGCACTGACGGTCAGAATTATAGCTGCTTTTACTTCATTGGTGGTGTTATTAGCGTCAAGTCATTGTGAGACACTTTTGGCATGATTGTGAGTGTTCCAGCTGAAAATATTTGAGTGCAAAAGCAATAAGTGGTATTAAAGTACACAGCCTTTACATGGGTTAGTGAGCAACAATATAGCAACCAAAGCACAAAACCTACAAATGGCAACAAATAAAGCTAGCTATATCTATGGACTATACTGTAGTTTTCTTTATGTATTAATAATTTAACTAATGCTGCAGTCCCTTAAAGTAAGGTTTTTAAAAGTTGTTGAGTCCAGTAACAAAAACAGATATGGATTTAAAGCAAATTTCTTGGTGACTGATTTATCTAATGCTTTTCTGACATATGGTGAATGATGCAGAAATGTCACAACTAGTCCTTTGAGCTTTAATTATTAACTTTTGGTAAATCATTCACTGGGAGGCTTTCTCCAGTGATATGAAGCTAGACTGTATACTCCAGCTGTAGAAGTGCTATTTTTGCAAAGAGAAACAGTTGATTCATAAAGGTTACCACAAAAGTGTACACTTAGTATAACCTTTCTGTGTGAATAAACAGCACAAACATTGTTCTAGGGCTGTTCTTGAATTCAGATAATGAACACAAAGTGCGCACATAGTGTACACATTGTGGTAACCCTTATGAATCCCCTTGATGACCTTTGGAGCTGTTACAGACAGAATTTGTCTTTTATTAGATTTTACAGGTAGACTTAAAATGGCTCGTCATACTTAATAATATGGCCTATTGACTGTTATGTAAAATACAGCTCACAAACTCTTCTTTTATTAAAAAATGCATGCTTTCATCTATCAGTATCTAAGTCTTCATCGGAATAAACATTAACTATAAACTAATCACTTAAATAATGTTTAAAATCATGACATCACCAAACACATTACCCAATCATATTCATAAAAGCTTATACTGTTTCTTGCTTTAATAAGTCTGTATATATTTTTAATCATTTGATTTAAACATTCGTAATGGACAGCAAGCTTAGTGTGCCTTTTAAAGCCTAAAAGATGTATTTTTAATACAAATGAAAGGGACTAGACTGATAAATTATAAAATAAAATTTGGTATGATGATACAATAAGCCCCTTAATCTTGGAAAATATATCAAAGTTTGAGTCCTAAATACACTAAAACCAGAGGTGCCATAATACTTTCTATGAAAATGCTACATACATTACTTGAATTATGTATTGTGAATTACTTAACTACCTAATCAGTGTCAGTGGCACAACAAGCAGCACCCTCGCCTATGCTGCAGAAGGTTGTGGGTTCTATTTCCTCACCAAGTAGATGGATTGCTAACATTTCAGTATAGAATAAAAGGCTACTGCATTCTTGAGTGTGCTATCTTTTGATGAGATATTATACTGAGGCCCATCTGCTTGAGTTGGTGGTAGCTCTGGTGGCTGTAAAAGATCTCATGCCACCTATCAAAAAGAAGAGGGGTCTTTTATTAAAATTCATAAATACAGTATATACACAAGTTCTAAATACAATTTTACAGCATATTGACATTATTTACAATATTTACAATAACATAAATATAATTCTCAAGTTTTTCATACTTTCCATTCTACCCCACTCTTTTTTTCCACAGCCAGAACCTTATCCTTTTCAAAATTTCTGACAATATCCATTTTCAGTTATACTTTATCTCATTAATTCTTTCATTCCATATGGTCCATATTATACAAAATAACTTTCCTTTTATAAGGTCCATATTCAGTCATGTCCATGTTTATATGTTCAATGTTTTTCAGTTCTTTTAAGTATTCTTTAGCACATATTTCTTTCCATATTTGATATATCCTCTTACATTTTATAAAAACATGTTCAGTTGTCTCTAATTTCACACAAAATGTACAGATTCTATCTTTTATTGTTTTGTAAGGCATTTTTGTTTTGAATGGAAGTCTATTTATTGATAATCTCCATAAAAATCTGTACATTCTACATATTTTTTATATTTTTCCATTCTTGTTTTAACTGTTTTAACCTTTTTATCATTTAAATCATTCCAGGGGTAAACATAATAACATTTCTCCATTACATTTTCATACTGCACTTTCTTTTCTTTTCTATATTGCCTAAATCAATTCTCCATAGCAGTATTTTCTCTTGATATAACTTTATTTCCATACATATCTTTTTATTTCTCTTTAAAAATGTAAGCTTTTCCCAATCTGATTTACATTTCTCTTCTATAATCCTTATTAACAACATTCCTTTTTCTTGCATACCTGCTAACACTTTTATTATATTAATTTAATGAACATATATATATATATATATATATATATATATATATATATATATATATATATAAGTTGGGTTCATAGGTTCATAGGTTGGTACTAGGCTATCAGCCCTAAGGCCTACACAAGCCTAGCCATAACAATTCCCTGGAAATTTTTTCCCACAATATTTACTTCTCTGGACCCCTGTCTAGCTGGGTGACTGACATGATCCCTGGGGTGAATTTCCTATCTCCCATCCAGTCATCAAGGTTCCTTTTGAAGAGGGCCAATGAGGTGCTCTGCTTGACATGTATGGGCAGTCTATTCCAGAGTATGAGGAGTCTCTGGGTCAGGAACCTATCCCTCCAGCATGTTTTGTTCAATGTGATGATAAGGTTTAGATCCCTGGAGCGTGTGGCTCTGAGGGATTGGGATTTCTTTAAGTGGAGCATGTCCAACAGCGTAGGGTTTGACATGGCCTTGTATGTTAAGCCGAGATTGCCTCTGAGTAGACGAAATGCCACAGAGTATAGCTGGAGTTTTTTTAGATGGTCAGCATATGGCATCTGCTTTAGGCCTGTGATTCTTTTAGTGAGGTATTTCTGTGGCCTTTCCAGCTGTTGCAGTTGTCTTGTGAGGTACATACCAAATGGGGCATTATACTCTATAATGGGTCTAATGAGGGATGAGTACAGTGGGACAATGACCTCCTTTTTTCTGGATGAAAAGCCCTTAGTGATGAGGTGTGTCATGTAGAAGGATTTCCTGACTGTTGTGGCGATGTGGTTATCGAAAGTGAGACCACTGTCCACTTGTGTCCCTAAGTCTCTCATCACACTTTCGATGTTTAGTGTCCTGCCACCTATGTGGTAGTGCATGGGTACGTGGGTGGATTAAACTCAATCGTCCTTCTTTATTATTTACATAAAGAATACCTCTTTTTGACATGATTAAATCTCAGTCCTCACATAAATGTAAAAATCACATTCATTAAATATTTTTCACATGCTAATGGAATTGTAAAGACATTTGCCATATGTGCTATTTTACCTAGTATTACACAATTGACTAAATATGCTTTCCTTTTATATGAAAGCCTAAGTGTTCTCCAAAAAATACAGATGATGCGTATCTTAACTATCATCTCTTCCCATTGTGTCTCCCTCAGTAATTCAATTCCAACCTAATTCCCCGAGTTTCTTCTTTGCTAAATTTGATCCCTTTTATTTCTCAAGAAAACATCAGTCCTTTACTTTTTCTTTATTAATACTCAGTCCTAATGTTTTTAATTATTTGTTAAGTATTTCTATAGCTATTCTCATCCATTCTATATTTATAACTACTAATACTAGATCATCTGCATACGTAAACATTATTGGGATCTGAATTCCCTCTGATATATGACATTTAGCTTTTTCCAAAGCCAAGTTTACCTTAGTAACCACTGCATTCATAACTAATGCAAATGGAAAGCTATTTGCCAGGCTCCTTGCATGATACCACTCTTTATTTCTATTACTTCACTTAACATCCATTACTTACTAATCTGACTTTATTCTCTCTGTATACTGATTTTAAAATATGTATTATTTTCTTACTCATATTATACTCTGTCAAAATCTCCCACAGAGCTCATTTTGAATTTTATTGAGTGCTTTACATATATTACCTACTAATATTTTTAATTCGGTTCCCCTATTAGTTACATAATCTACTAACTCTCTTATTACGATCAGAAGTTCTTGACTTCCTTTCTTTTTTATTCCAAAAACTGTTTCAGATAATAACTTTGTTGTTTTGTTTACTATTCTTTTTTCTATTAGTTTCATAAAAATCTTGTAATCGAAATGATTTAATACCAATGGTCTCTAGTTTTTATATATGTTCTTTCTCCCTTTATCTATATGAATTTCATAACATCTATGCATATTTTTTCATAATTTATCCCTTTTTAAGCCATTCATTCAACAACCTTAAAAAATACTCCTTTTGCCATTCTTGCATGTCTTTTTACATTAAGTATTTAAGTCCATCTAATCCTGTAGCTAAGTCTACATTTACTGTTTTTAACATGTTTTTAAGTTTCATCTTTGTGATATTTTTTCCATTCTCTTATTATCTTCTTCAGTAAATTTATTTAGCTCCCATTTATTTTCCTTATAGTACTGCTTATAGTAAAGGTATCTACAATGTGTTTCTTAACTGTTTGCATAATTTCTTTTTGTGTATGAACTACACATTGTTTCTTAACTCTCTTATTATTTTTATTTCTTCTTTGACTGTTTTGTTTAGATAAGGTGCTACTTCTTCTTTTCTTCCCTGTAAAATATCTTTGTTTGAATAACATTTTTTTATTTTTCTTGATTCATTTCATATAACATTCTCTCTTTTTCTATAAAATCCTCTCCATCTCCTATATTTCCAAATACTTGATTACTAATTTCCTTATAGTTGTCATTATCTAGCAATCTTTTTGTCTTTGGCCATACTAACACTTCTTTTCTATAGTTTTCCTTTAAACTAATCCATCAACTGGTCCAATCTTTATAAAATTCTCTCATATCTATATGTTCTAACCACATCCGTTGTAATACAGTCTTTATATACTTAGCTCTGATTCATTAATCATTTTTACTCTCCTACTTATTTTATGTAGCTTATTTTTTCTTGAATCTCCATCCATATAGCTAAGTGATCTGGAAAACCTGTTGTTTTACACTCTTGCTGTAGTATACTTAAACTCTCTAATACTATGAAATAATCAATTTCAGTTCTTAAATTACTTATTTTGCATGTCCAGTGTTTATTTTCCCATAAATACATCTTACTATTTTTAATCATGTCCAAGATAACTTTAGCATCAACCCCATCTTTCCACCTATGTCTTAGATCACAATTAAAATCTCCCATTACTATTAGTTTCATATTCACACTCACATAATCTAGCATTTTCCTGAACATTATTTCTCTTTGCTTCTGTAAGGTGTATGCATAGAGTGTAATCACTCTGTAAAATTGTTTTTTTTAAATATTATGTCTAATATTAATATTCTCCCAATCATAACGATTGTATAAGACATGATTTGTATGCATTGTCTATATAAGTTAACTATGACTGAACAGTTTTATTTACCTAAGTTCCATATGACTTTACTTTCTCATAATCCATTTATTTATACTTTTTCTTCTTCTGTTGTTATTCTTATATTTATTAGTGCTATAGCATTCATATTTAATTCTTCACACCACTCCAATACACCTAGTCTATGCTGAAAGTTCTCTATACTATTAATGTTGTTTGCTAGGACTCTCACTGCAATGTAGGAAACATATTTTATGTATTTTTAACCTTTTCCTTGTTTTATTTTCTCTTATAGTTACATTTTTATACTTGTGTTTTTTATCTTGCACTCATTTTCCTATGGAGCTTCTCTTGCTTCTTACTCTTACCCATTCTTCTTGTCCTTCACCACTTGAGTTGCTAACTTCTTCGTGTATCTCACTTTCATTTCCTTTTTCCTCATTCATACAATTTCTCGCATCTAATCTTATAACCTTCACATCCATATTTTCTTTTTGTAACTCTCTAATATAATATTCTCCTTATCTTGGTCTAATTCTATTTCTTGTGTATAGTTTTCAACAACTTTGCAATCCATCCATAAATGTCCTATTCCTTCACATTTTATGTATTTTTGTTAACATTTCTTTGCTTCATGGCCAATTTTGCCACATGTAAAACATTTCCTTTTGTCACAGTTATTAATTAAATGTTTATCTTTACTACATAAAAAAGATGTCTATGGCTGTCCCTAGTATCTAACCATTCCCTTATTCCCTTCTGTATTAATTACACTCAGTAAATGCACAATCTTGTCATTTTACATTCTCAGTATTACACCACATTTCCATCCTCCAGTCCATAAACCTCTGTTATCATAGATTTTGGTAACATCTATAACATATCTACACATCATTTTTTCAACATCAGTTTGAAATTGTGGGTCTATATTAAGTTGTTGAAACAGCATTACAGCGAATGCCATTTCAGCGACACATAGAGAATGAAATACAATAACAGTGAAACCCCAGATCACTGATTTTTTAGACCAAGAACACAAAACACACAATTTAAAACATTTCAAACTGGGGGGCTTCACCCCCCCCCACCCCCCCAACTAAATATACCAACTCCAAGATTACACTATAGTGGGGTAAAGGGCAATGTCATGGCTCAGGCCAAGCAATTTTTTTCCCTATGAAAAAAATTGCTGACCTGAGCTTTCACTGTTATTGCATTTTGCTTTTTATGTGTCGTTGAAACGGCATTTGCTGTAATGCCATTTTGACAATTTAATATAGACCTGAAATTGTATGAATATTTTTTTCTTTGCCTCCCTGTTAAATGCCTGAACAATGTACAAATTCCAAGGGTTCATATCGTTTTTCTTTTCATAATGCTCTAGAAATTTTTTCCATGTATTGTGCCGCTTTGAAAAAATTTCATAAAAAGTCTCTTTGTTAATACAAATAAAGTCTCTTACCTCTCTGGGTTCAATAGCCAGTGGTGAGATGATGCTGTCTTGCATTTCATACTTATCTAGTTCTTTTTCCGTTTTGCTGTTTATCCTCACCTGATACTTTCTTTTAACTTCTGTCTTCTTCATTTCTCTCCTTTCACCTTCCTTTAATGTTTGTGCATACAATTTATTTTCTTTTTTCTTTGTCTCCTGGTTTTCATCTTCTTGAATTCCATCCATTATTTCTCCCCACAACACTGCTCTTTTGCTTTCCAGCTCACTTTGATCTAGTAATTCTTTCAGATATACATCCTGTAACCTTCCTGATTGGAGGGTTGTAACAACACACTCAGTTGTAATATCAGTCACAAAAAGATCACACTGAAATATATCTTGAGAATCCACCATTTCTGCCTCATCTACCACTTTTTCCTTTTTATTTAACTATATCTCATTTTTGATAATTTTTTCACCATTCTCTTCCTTTAGTATTGTTTCCAACTCACTCTAAATCATGTTAACTTCCTTAATTATTTGAATAGCAGCTCTATTTTTATCAACAACATTAACTTCAGCAATAGCTTCTCTCTCCTTCATGCTTCCAGCTAACCTCAATATCCTCTGTCAGCTTATTTAAAAGCAAGCTTAAACCCTACCTCAAATCACACTGGCTATGCCCCTGTGTTAACCCAGACTAAGTACCTAACTATTAACTAGACTCCCACAATTCCTAGCCTTCCATGATCATGATCTTGTGTTGTCTCACTAATTTTTAGTGAGCTTAACCTTCCTTAGGATTTTTTCTCATGTAAATAAGTATATACTGTGGAATGATCAAACACCTTCATAGAGTATCACAACCTATGTTTTAAATAACACTAGAAATACATCCTTGTTTGCTGTTCTTATATACTCTTATCTATTGATCTCTAGTGTTTTTCTTTCTTAGGTTTTTGTGAAACCTTAGTATCTCATCATAAATTACTAGGTGTATCTAATTTTGTAATATGTTATAAAGATTTGTACTACATTTCTAATACAAATGTATTATTCTTATTCATCTATTCTTAGATAATTTTTTTCTTTTTCCTACTGAAATATAAAATATATAATCTTAGGCTTGTACTATAATTGTTAAAACTTCTTATGTACCAAATTATACTGTTATTGTCTTTGTCTTGACCTTTTATGTTGTTGTAATTTGTGGAGCTTTTCTCCCCGGGCCTCCACTGAAAATGGACATATACCCAGCTGGACTAGCCCGATCAACAAATGTAAAATAAAATAAAATAAAATGCTTCCCATTTTTCCATGCTGTTTACACACCTGGAACAGAAACAGAAAGCCAAATGCATTACATGCTAATGCATCTCCTACATAGAAGAGTTGTTGTTGTTGTTGTTGGTCTTTTGGCTTTTCCCGGTTAGGGGTCACCACAGCAAAACTCCAGTCCGCTAATGATTGGCAGTAGATTTTCACGAACACCGAGGTGCCAGCTAGACATTCAACCTTCAATGAAGGCATGCCCATTTATGCATGTCTTTCAAATGCCCACCCAACTGCGGGGAGGACATGCAGACTCCACACAGAAGCCACTCCCCGCACTCCAGCCGAGTATCGAATGGGAAAACCTCTTGCTGTGAGGCAACAATGCTACTGCTGTACCACCACGGTTCCCTACATAGAAGAGTAGTTTTTTTTATTGATATATATATATATATATATATACATTACATATTATTTACATATTTATTATTTACATCTATTTACAAATCTCCATACATTATAAACTTCAATTTAAGCATTCCCCCCACTCTTTTATCCATAACCAAAACATTATTTTCTCCAGAATTTTTGTCAAATTCCATTTTCCATTGTATTTGATTTCATTTAGTCTCTTGTTCCATATAGCCCATGAAACATAAAATATTATTTGTCCATTTTCTTCACTTCTTCCTGTTTTCATGTACCATAGTAACCAAATTATATTATGTCCATATTTATTTGCTCAAATTTTAACAGACTTTTCACCCTTATTATGTTTACATATTTCTTTCCACAAATGATTAACTCTTTCACATTTCAAAAACTCATGGTCAGTAGTCTCAAACTCTCCACATTTATTACATATTCTATCATGCTTTTTCTTGGCTGGCATATTTGCCTTAACTGGCAGTTTTCCATTAGACAATCTCCATAAAAAATTATTGCATTCTCTAATCTTTTTATAGTTATTTTATCTCATCATTATAGCATTTTTCGTATCCATTTCTAAATCTTTCCATGGATCAATGCAATAAAATGCTTTCATAATATTTAATTCCCATTCCTTTCTATTTTTCACACACACACACACACACACACACATATATATATATATATATATATATATATATATATATTTTCCATAACATATTTTTGTTTTGTTACTCTTTTATTTCTTCATTAACAGTGTTTTACGTATTTTTTAACTTCCATTCTTTCCACAGTTCTTTGTATTTATAATATAGTATCATTTATATCAAGTTTTTATTTTCCTACACAATTCCTTTTAATACCTTATATAAAATTAAAGATGCTGCATGTACTATTTGGTTTATTAAACCCAAGCTTCTTTGTTCTTCTTTCATATGTAGAATCCCTCTATTGACTAGATTCAGTCTACAGCCTCATATAAAATAAAATATAATCATTATTATTTCCTTGTCATACTTAATAGGAATCATATAGATGTTAGCAACATAAGCAATTTTTCCTATTACCATGGTGTTCAACAAGTATGCTTTTTTCTATATAAAGATCTATATGATTTCCAAAAAAATATATATACACACATTTACTTCTTTGAGTATATTATCCCGTTGTTGTTGTCTGTATTCATTCTTCCCAAATATTATTCCTAATACATCTATATATTTTTCATTGAACTCAATACCTCCTATCATACCTGCAAAACCAAATCCTTTACTTTTTTCTTTATTTCTACTTAAACCATTTTTTTAAATTTATGATTAATTTTTCGTTTACTTCTTCCATCCATACTTTATTTTTAACAATTAGTACAATACTATCCACAAAATTATATATTATTGGTAATTGTACTTCTTTCATTATTTTGTATCCACTGCTACTTGACATTTTATTAATTTCCTTCACTATTACATTCATAACTAATGAAATAATTACATTACTAGCTCGGCAGCCCTGTTTTATTCCACATTCTGTTTTGATTTCTTCCTGAATCCAGCTGTTTGCATTTAGTTTTAGTGAATTCCTTTCATAAACAGATTTTATTACTTGTAATATTTTTTGCTTACATTATATGCCTGTAAAATTCTCCATAACAATTTATATTGAATATTATCATAGGCTTTACTTATATCCCCGTATCACAACCTTCACTTAGGTTCATAGGTAGGTACTAGGCTATCGGTCCAAGGTTCTATGTAAGCCTAGCCAGCAAGGTTCCATAGCTTACGCCACCCATCAATTATTTTTGTTATTATGCACAATAACTCTTGACTTCTTTTTTCCTTTTCTTCTGAATACATTTTGGCTATATATTACATCCATTTTTTGTAGCCTTTTTTGTTATTATTCTCATAAAAATTGTATAATCTGTATTATGCAATTTTATAAGTCTCCAATTTTTTATCTCCTCTTTATTTCCTTTTTTAAATAGAAATTGTATAACTCCTGTACATATCTCTTTCTCTTTAATCCCATTTTTTAACTATTTATTCATAACCTCTATAAAAATATGTTTCCACTCTTTCATTTCTTTATACATATCATATTCAGTTCCACCCAGTCCTGTTGCAGAATTCACATTAATACCTTTTAGAATTTCATTCATTTCTTTCATAGGTATTTTTTGTTCTAAATATTCATTATCATCATTATTTCATTTTTCACCTTTATAAATTTGCTATGTTTTCTTCTCTTTTAACAAATATTTCCAATACATATTTTTTTAATTATTTCATATATTCCTTCTTGATGTCTTATTTGGTTACCTTCTTTATTCTGTAATTCTCTTATTATTTTCTTTCTTTTATTATTTTACTCGAATATGGTGCTGCCTCTTATTTCTTTCATTGTAAATAATATTTTTGTTTATATAACAAGTTGTTAATTTTAATTTGATTCATTTTATATATCTCTCTTTCTTTTTCATAAAAGGAATGTTTCTTCTCTAATAACTCTCTGAATGTTTCTTGACTTAATGTATTATATATCTCTTTTTCTTTTCTTCTTTGTACATTCTAAAAAGCATTTTTTATATTTATATTTAATATTAAGCCACCAAACAGCCCAATTCCTCATAAAACTCTCTCATAGTCATATGGTTTCTCCATTACTCCATAAGTTCTTTTTTCTCTTCTAAATCCAGTTCCTTTTTATTAATTCTCTTTATTCCTTTTCCTATACTTATATTTTCTTCATTTTCCTGTACTTTAAGCCATATAGCCACATGATACAAAAATCCAGCATACTTAATTCCTTTTTATTTTTAAATTTTAAACTATCAAATATTAAAAATTAATTTCTGTCCTAATTTCATTCCTTTTGTAGGTCCAGTGGTCATTCTTCCATACACTTAGCTTTCCACTTCCCATAATTTCTTTAACCATTTTAACATCACAACTCCTTTTACTTTTTTCTTAAATTACAGTTAATCACCCACCACTATAATGCCCATATTTACACAAACATATTCAAGAATATTTTTAAACATCATTTCTCTCTCTCTCTTTTTGTTATGTATGCATATAAACCTATAGTAATACACACATATTTTTCCATCTCAAGTCTATTACCATAATTTGGCTTAGTTCCACTATGGTTATAGCTAATATTTTAATGCTTTCTTGACATAATATACATTTGTGTAAGCATGTGTCTTTCCCCATGTTCCAAACTACCACACCATTCCAAAGTTTTCGGTTTGTGTTATTTCTTCCTCTGTTAATAATCTATCTTCTAAAATGTTAATATGTGCATC
This sequence comes from Protopterus annectens, assembly GCF_019279795.1. Taxonomy (NCBI): domain Eukaryota; kingdom Metazoa; phylum Chordata; order Ceratodontiformes; family Protopteridae; genus Protopterus; species Protopterus annectens. The sequence goes on from NC_056735.1 coordinate 1,292,331,091, forward strand.
TACTGCAGTACACCATTGTAATATACCTATTCTTTTCTTAAGATTTTTCATACTGTTCACATTTAAAGCTAGCTAATATTTTCAGCTTTAAGAACGGTTAGTATAATAAAATGTGTGTCCCTTTCCTTTCTTATTTTCTCCAAGTATTATATTTTTGAATTTTCTTGTCCTTTCTTTAAATATTTTTCCCATTGAATTCTTTTCATTTCTTACTGTACACCAGTCAGCTTCTTCCACACTTGTCTCCTCCTTTTCTTTTTCCTTTCTTCAACTTCATCTACAACTTCTTTATCAGTCACATCTTTTTGTACATTTTCTTGTATCATGCATTTTTATGTTTCTTTCTCCTGTATAACTACATTTTCATTTTCTTGCACATTAATTTCACATTCTAGCCATGAATGACCAGCATTGCCACATTTCTGCACTTTAAATCACATTTTTTTGCATTATGCCCTGTTTTACCACAAACTAACATCTTTTTTATCACATTCGTTGAGTAATAATAATTTTTTCCTCAAAGATAACAAGTCTTTTGGTTGACCCCTGTATTTTTCAAAATCCCTATTGCCATGAACATTAGGTACATGCATAACATTATTGTTTTCCATTTTCAGTATTACTCTACATTCCCATCCCCCAATCCATAGTCCTCTTTCATCATATATTTTTGTAGTGTCCATTACTTCTTTACATATAGTTAACAAATGTTCTTTCAGTTCTTTGGCTTAATCTTCAGTTCTAAACTGGATCATTATTCTTTTTTGTTTGTCTGTAAAAAGCTTGCACCACATATTCTTGCCATGGATAAATATTTTTCTTTTTTTCATATGCACCCAAAAAATTTTCCATGGCCTGTCCAGTCCCAAATATCAAGTCACTAAAAGTCTCTTTACAAATTAAAATAAATTATCTTACCTCTTTTGTTTTGACACCCAAAGGTGCTATAACAGAGTCCCAAACCTCATACCTGTCCAAACTTTCTTCTATTTTACTGCTCACACATACTGTATACTTCTTTTTTGTTTCTTTTATTTCTTTTTTCTTCTTTGTTCCTTCTCCAACAGTTTATGCATAAGTTTTTGTCTCTGGAACTTTTTTTCTGGCACGGTCTCTTCTCCTTTTTCTTGTTCTATTTTTTTCCATGATGTTGCTCCATGGAATTGCTGCTCCATTTTCTGGCTCACTTTGGTTTACCATTTCTTTCAAATAATGATTCCACAACCACTCCCCTGATTCAATGGTTGTAATTATACATTTTTCAGACGTAACTCTCTCTCTTACCTTCAAACAATCTCCTCTGAAAGTTTTCCTCCAAATCCATCTCTGTTTCAGCTACAATCTCCTTTTCCTCTAATGTCACTGTTTTCACTGCACCCACATCATCAGAAAAAAACTTTGGGCAGTGATTCTACCATTTCAACTACATTTTCAGTAAATTTCACTCCACTTTCAGCAAAAGCTGAATCAGCCATGTTTTGTCCCTGTTCCTCCTGGTGGTCTCCATGCCTGGAAAGGAAACAGGAAGTTAGGATGTATAACACACAGACTCTTCCCCTGACTACCAAGATTAGGAGAAGTTCCCCAATACCCTGGCCAAATTTACCCTAGTAGTATAAATGCCACCTTGGGTTTCTCTTGAAAAAAAGGTTACTAGCCAAGTGGGACTAACCAAGTCAACAAAGGATAAATAAATAATGTTTACTGCAATTTGTAACTTCCCCCTTGTCTTCCCAACTCCATTGAAAATTGGACCTCCCAACATGGTGTTCCTGGTTAACAACTGAAATAAACTAATAAATAAATCAATATAAACATATATAAATAAAATGAGTTAGGATTGCTTGTAACATATCAATATAAAATAGTGGTTATCTATCCCTGCATACCATAATACATTAACTACTTACTGTAGAATAATCAGATTTGATATGGGGACATACTAGAAATGGTATCTCTCCCATGAAAAAGTTTACCAAGTAGATTGTAGAATATTATCGAGCTAAGAGGTTTTGTAAGTGGTGGGCCAGACAGAAAGAAATAAGAGCATCAGTGAGGAGTGGACTATCCATGATGAAGATCTCCTTTTCAGATAGGTGCAGATAATTTAGTTGCATTATGCACAGTATTTGTCATATTTTTGTTTTCTTCTTGCTAAAGGTCATGGACTTCTCTATAGTTATGCTTTACTATAAAGTTTTTGTTTTTTCTTGTAACGATGCATGGAGTTCTGATAGCACGGGGCTAAGCAGTGCTATAACAAAAACTGATGTGCAAGTGAGCAGCTGCAACTTGACAATCTAGAACTAAATATATCTAAAAACATTGCAACGAGTACCTCGCATCTGAGGGTCAATGAGTATAATTCATTTTTTCTATTAGAGGGAAAAAAGAAACTTACTCTTAACAGTGCTCCTACCAAATGTGGTTTCTTTCATTTTTGTATAACATTATATAACATCTAACTACAAGAAAACATTCATTTTTGAAATATTTTAAATGGCATGTTTGTGAAAGTCTACAGCATTCCAGTCTAAATGAAAACGTAATACTGTTACATGTATAAAGTGTACCTTGTGCACACTGAGTTTAAATATATAAGAAATATCTTGCATTTCACATGTGTGCATGCTAGCTGAAATCTTTGCGGTACAGCTCACATATAATTTGTAATCATTCATACCTTCATAGTTGCAAATAGAAAGTTAATTTGACTTGTGACATCTCTTCCTGCAGAGATAGTAGTGTGTGCAAATTCTTGATCTTTGAACTGCAAATGCCAACGTTTCTTAATTTCTTCCTGCTGTTAGACTGTACCTAATTGCAGTAATATTACCTGATCTGTATTTCCATATCTTCTGTGCTCTGTTACAGATATAGATACTCTGCTAAGACTCTATATCAAAATTATGACCAACTGGATTTTGAATTGTACCTGTGCCAGAAAAAAACAGGATCCAATATTTCTTGAAGCAAGACTCCTCATATTACAATCCACTAGTTTTCAACTTACCTGACTGTTCAAGTACACCCATGCTCTTGCATGAACATCTACAGTCTACAAGCAAGCACACCACACTGTAACCCCCCCCCAAGTCTTTTCTTTTGCAGGCTGGCCTATCTCCATATACACACCACATGGAGGGCTTTGCCCCATACCCTTCTTATTTTATGATTTTCATTTAAAGAGCAATGCACTTTGGAGGAACAACAGTCACTAAAATACACATTAATGTTGTCTGTTCTTATTTTCCAGGATGATGAGATCCCAGACAATGCAAAGTTAACTACAAAGTGCTCAGAAAGACCTTGCTCCTACATGAAGTCAACAAACACAAATGTGGACTAACAGCTTCAAGCAATGAATCTCGAGTAACTGTGACTCATACAATGTAGGATCAGGTACTTGCCTGGCACCTAAAAAGGGAATTCAGAGTAGAATGTGAATTCTGTGTGGTCTCAACACCTGCTTTGTTACTATAGTCAACTCCAGGGAAAGGGGAATTCGCCTGGCAATGACCTCACTAGCGAATACTGGAGTGTCTGACACACTCTTACTTAAAGGTACTATAAAAAGCCTTTTGTTGAGTATGGGAACAGATGCTTCAGACTGTCCAATATTATGTTTAAATATATATCAATAGATAGATAGATATATATATATATATATAGATAAATACCTATAGCTATATATATATATATATATATATATATATATATATATATATATATATTCACACACACACGCACACACACACACACACACACACACACACACACACACACACACACACATATATATATATATATATATATATATATATATATATATATATATATAGGTGTATGGCAATTGATATAATTACCTAAATATCAACAGCATAAATACTGACAAAAATATCTAATGTTCAAAATGTCGACAGTTAAAAATATCTAAATACAAAATATTGACAAAATCGAAGTTACACCAGAGAAGGGAATATGCCCTTATCCCACTGCTGTGCAACCTCAGAGTTGCTATATGCTTAACAGGGGGTGTAGAGGCTGCAGGGGGATTGCCCCCCACAAATATTTTGTGTTTATATATTTATAACTGTCGATATTTTGAACATTAGATATTTTTGTCAATATTTAGGTGATTAGATCAAGTGCCATACACCCATCTATAGATAGATAGATAGATAGATAGATAGATAGATAGATAGATAGATAGATAGATAGATAGATGTTCCTAGACCTTTCTCTGTCTCAAGAGACAGTAAAGTTTGCATCATAAAATTAGTTGGTTGAAAAGCAGTGCCTGCTATGACAGTAAAGTCTGATTTTTGATTGGCAGACTCTGTTACAGTTTGTGCAAGTGTAGGCGACCCCCGGCTGTGTAGGTACTGAAGCTGTCCCTGTGTCTGAGCTCTCAATTCTCCTCCCAGAACTCTTCTCTTTTCTTCTTGCTTATCTGGCTACCTGTCTTGATGGCCAGTCTCTAGGTGATGCAGTCTATGGTTATGGCTTCCCAGCCTGCTGGACCATACCTTTCAACTGAATGGATTTTCACAGAATGTCCAGATTTTTGCCTCATATTTTTGGTCTGTTCCTCATAAAATTGTGGGGTTTTTGACAAATCACTGGGATGATCTAAGGGTTAAAGTCACTAAATAGTAATGTGCATTTGAGTTTCAGACTTCACATCCTTCATAAAATGCATGCCAACACAAATCCTGTTATTCTAGCAAATATATAAGTTTATAAGAGCAATATTTAAAATATGTCCCTATTTCTGGCCTCTGTCCCCCCATTATGTCAGGCTTTGTCCAGATTTCTTGCACTAAGAGATTGAGAGGTATGTGAAGGATTGCTGTCTGCTGCCTTCATGTCATGTTTGCAGACATTTTTGAAGCATGGAGGGGCCTTCCTATGAATCTGGAGCTGGTGGCAAGCTTGTAATACAGAAAGTCTTTAACAATTTGACCATCCCACATACTGCTGACATGATGAAACCAGCACAAGCATGTCTGGAAGAGCAAGGCAAACATGCTTGATATCCCTGCCTGCTTTAGGATGTTCTTGTTTGGGATGCAGTCCTGCCAGGTGATGCCAAGGATCCTTCTGAGGCAGTGTAGGTGAAACGCATTGATCCTGCATTCTTGGCAGGAGTACAGGGTTTCACTACCATCGATCAGTATGCTAAGGACACATGCTTGGTACACCTTCATATTATTGTAGATGGTCAGTTTGGAGTTGTGCCAGACCCTTGCTCTTAGGTGCACCATTGCTGTTGCTGCCTTACCAATCCAGATGTTCAACTTAGTGTCCATGGAGAGATTGTTGGCAATGGTAGAGCCCAGGTAAGTGAAGTCCTTTACCACCTCAAGAGTGTGATCACTGATGAAGATGGGGGGTGCTGCTAACATCCTGCCCCATGATAGTGGTCTTCTTAAGGTGACTGTGAGGCCAAACCCTCTGCAAGCACCAGCAAAGGAGCTTATGAGGCACTGTAGTGCTTTCTCAATGTGTGCAGTCAGGGCAGCATCATCTGGAAACAGCATTTCTCTGATCAGTACTGTCTGCACATTGGTCTTTGCTTGAAGGAGTGCGAGGTTGAAGAGATTACCAACGCTTCTAGTGTGGAGGCATAAATCATCTTCGGACCCGCTAAAGGCATGGAACAGTACCAGAAAAAAGAAGATTCCAAAGTTTGTCAGAGTAAGTACACACCCTTGCTTCACTCCACTCATGACTGGGAATGGGCCCAAGGAGGAGCCATTATATTGTACAACACCATGCATGTCCTTGTGGAAGGAAGTAATCATCCTCAGGAGTCTGGGGTGCCTTTTCTGCTGACCAAGTCAAATGCCTTAGTTAGACCAATGAAAGCAATGTACAATGGTTTCCTTTGCTCATGACACTTTTCTTGCAGCTGCCTTAGTGAGAAGATCCTGTCAGTCGTAGACCTTCTTGCTCTGAATCCACACTGCACCTCAGGGTAAACACATTCTGTGAGTGATTGCAGCCTGTTCAGAACTATGTGGGTGAAGGCCAATGCTAAGGAGGGATATTCCACCATAGTTGTTGCTGTTAATTCAGTCTACTTTGTTCTTATAGAGTGTGATGATGTTGAAATCATGCATATCCTGGGGCATTACTCCTTTCTGCCAGCACTGTAGGAAGAGTTCATGCAGGTGATCAAGGAGAACATAATTCTTTCCAACGTTGATGACCACTGGGGGAAATGCCATCCTTTCCCAGAGCTTTACCAGAGCAGGAGTCAATGGCTTTACTGAGCTCTTCTACAGAGGGTGGATAATCAAGCTCTTCCATGATAGGGTGGAAGGTTGTGTTTTCAACTGCTGCATTAGCAACAATGTTCTGCTTTGAGTAGAGCTCCTGGTAATGCTCTGCCCATCTCACCATCTGTTTACCTCAGTCTGTAATATTTCACCTGAGGCAGACTTTAGGGGTGTAATCTTGACTGTACTGGGGTCAAAGGCTTTCTTCATGCCCTCATACATGATGTGGATATTGCTACAGTCAGCGGTGAGTTGGATGCTATGACAGAAATGCAGACAGTAGTCGATGGCACATTGTCGAGTGATCTACTGGGGGTCATTTCTGGCCTTCATGAGTGCAGGTAGAGTCATCTCTGAAGGCTTCCACTTGTATTTGAGCAGTGCTGCTCACTTGGCTGTGAGTGCTGGTTTAACCTCAGTGATTACTGCTTCAAACCAGTCTGGGTTCTGCTTCTCTCTTTTATCAAAGGTATCCATGATGCATTTGTAGATGGTGGGCAGTCCTTGAGGGCCTCTGCAATACCATTAGCGAAATGCTCACACAGGTCTGGTATTGATGTCCTGGCAGTGTTGATAAGAGGGCATGCTTTCTGCTTTGCGCAGTGCATTCATTTGGGCTGGAGACACACCTTGCTGCCAACCAGAGAGTGATCGCTGTCACAGTCAGCACTGTGATAGCTGCAGGTGACAAGGACACAGTTTAGCAGGCATCTTCTAGTGATGACAAGATCCAGCTGGTGCCAGTGATGGGACCTCAGGTGTCATCAGGATACTCTATGGCTAGGCTTGGTGGCAAATAATGTGTTGGTCATGCAGAGGTTGTGGTAAGAGCATAACTCTAGCAATCTCTGCCCATTCTCATTCACCTTGCCAATGCCAAACTGTCTGATGCTATTGGGCCATGAATCGGAATCATGGTCAGCTCCAACTCGGGCATTGAAGTCTCCAAGCATGAACATGTGTCCTGTGGTAGGTATCCTTCTGATAGCGGCCTTAAGTTCCATGTAAAACTCATCCTTTGTATAGCTGAAGAACAGTGTGGGAGCATAGATATTCAGGATGGTAGCTGGGCCTAAAGATGTTGAGAGGTGGAGGGAGAAGATTCAACTACTCCTTTTGATGACTGTTCAATTAAGGACAGCAGGGAATTTCACACTGCAAAACTGACATCATGCAATTGCTGCCCCTTCAGTTCCTTCCCCTGCCAGAATAACATGTATTCCTGCTCTCTGTGGCTACCATTTGCTGGAAGTCTGGTCTCCTGCAACACAGCAATATTGATGTGGAGCCTCTTGAGTTCATGATCAATGGTGGCTGTTTTCCTGGAGTCCTTAACCTGGTGAAGATCATCAGAGAGGCTGAGGCATAATGTCTTGATATCCCAGCTTGCCAGTCACAATACTGGTAGTTTACTTTTCTTTTTTCTTTGTTCCCCAGTATTTACCTTAACTCCAAGCACCCATTGAAGCAGACAGACTTTGGTGGATCAGCATCTTACTGGCTGGGGGCTCCCCAGCTTGAGTCAGGTGATAGCTGACCAGTGGGACTACAATGGTCCTTCCCACTGGTGTAGATAGCCTGTAGTGTCCAAGTTTACACCAATCACTCTAGACTTATAACTGATAACTGCTGTCTCCTGTGTTGTTTCTGACACTGTGAGTAGAGGCAGCAAAGTGACCTCTCCAGGGCATAAGCCTGGGCATAGTATATGGAGATCCTCCCTGTTGTAGTCCAAAGGAATGCAGAGCAAAAGGTTTGGCATCAGCTTGGCTGCAGGAGCTGCTGGAAGGAAGTCAGAGTTGGCAACTAGACGCCTTAGGGGCTACACTCTGGATTTTCTGTCTGGGTTTACTCCCATAACCTTTTCTTCTCCTGATGATGTCCTCAAGGCAATGGAGCCTTCATCCAATGACCAGATTTTGGGTTTTAAGTCAGATTTACTTTCTCCTAGATGAACTGCCTGACAAGGTTAAAGAGCTCCATCTGCCCTGGAGATGTATGTTGATGTATTTAAAATAAGCTAAACCTAATATGGACATCAAAATTACCGAGAAAAATTATCTATCAACAAAATATTGACAAAATCAATCTTACACCATGAAGAGTATATGCCCTTTCACCACTATTATGTGATCCTGGACTAAGTATATATAGTTAGCAGGATGTGTGTGTGGTGCAGTCCCCCACATGGGGTTGGTTTTGGATATGGTTAGCTTTTGCTGATATTTTATGTTTAAATTTTTTGTTGATATTTTTGCTGTCAGTATTATGATGTTTAGATGATTTTAAGTACTACACACACACACACACACACACACACACACACACACACACACACATATATATATATATATATATATATATATATATAGATATCAGTAAGTCAAACTGCATAAAAAATACTCAGTCTAGGGATCTAAAACTCTTCTGCAACTTCAACAGAATGGTTTGGTGGGACAGGCATATTTTGCAGAGGAGACCACAATTCTGGAACAGACTCCCCATCTATGTAAAACAATGCCCATCCTAGTCCATATTCAACTGCAACTTGGATCCATTGATGGGAAATAGAAATTTTATCCCAGGACTGTCCACTGTACTACTAATGGACAGATGGAGCTCTTAAATGCTTTATTCCATGCATGGGATCCTTCATATTATTTATGGTATGATCCAAATTATTCTCATTAGGGGCAATATATAATTATCAACCATGGGATGGGTAAAGCTGATCTCTAACTAAATGGGACAGATTTACTCAAGCAACAAAAGGGAAACTGGCTCAGCTAAAACTGGCTCGCAAGAGCAGCTAACCTAGTACTGACCTATGAACCTAGGAGCCATTATCTCGAAGAAAGCTATGAAATATTTGAAAAAATACACAAAACAAAAGAAAATAATTAAACGTAAAATTATATTTGCGGTCCAAATCAAGGAATGGTACATATCAATGACTTTAAATAGCATAAAATAGTAAGTCTAGAATTGCTATGTCCTGGCTCATTTTGAATCCGTGCATTTCTCATGCCAGACTGCTGGCCTGAATCTGAACATAATATAGGCATGTATTCATCTACCTAACATTTGATAACTAGAGCGATTTATGGTGGTATAAAGTCTAACATACAGTGGCAGATGAGCACAGAGCAGACAATAATAAAATGTCAGCAATTTAATGTGCACAGATTATACATTAACATATAATAATTACAGCTAGCAGTTCTGTGTCAGCATTAAACAAGATAACATCAACAACAAAAAAGGAAGTACTAATAATGGCTGGGATTTTTAAAGAATCCTTGGTCATGTAGTGCAAGACTGCACTAAGCATGACTGCTATAATGTGCTTTGTAACACCTAGTGCACCTGCATATATTAATTAAAACAAATTACCTTCCTCTTCCTGTAGTGTGCAATAAAGGTAGATGTCTTACTACACACTATCTGTACTGAATAATACCAATGAAGTTTGACATACTCCTAAAATAACCCAACACTCAAGCTGTAATGTATCGAATGAACTGATTATACAGTTCATTTGCTTACCACAGGGTTCACATACTATTCTATGTGTGTGTGTGTGTGTGTGTGTGTGTGTCTCAACCTGGCAGTAAGACCATGTGTGGGTAGGAGAGGAGTACAAAAAATGCAGTTGTATTAGGAGGCATGATGGAACCCATTCTATCTCTAAAGCCATCCATTGGTAGAGTCTGGAAAAACATTACAGTGCAAGAAACAGGCCTTCTTATCACCAAAGTCACTAATCCAAAGACTAGTGTGTGTGCAGTGTCATATGGCCCTTCTGTGTTTTTACCTAGGTGCAAGTAGTATATAGTATAATGGCAATCTTATTTACATTTGGCTATGCTGTATAGCTGTGCATACCATCACATGGGACAAGTCTCTTAAACGTTTCTGCACTGTACTCGAGGGACAGCAGTGTGATGTCCTTGAATCACACTGTCACAGTACAGTCCCTATAGCATATAACAAAAAAACAAAGGACATGCACCTTGTTGTAAAATGCACTATGAATCACACTCAATGTCCAAAGCTAAGACAGGTGGAAACATCTAGTGAAGGATCAAAGGGTGGACAGAAATAAAGCTCATTTTGAGTGGAAGGCAAATAAAATGGAAAAAGGAAAGATAACTGGAATGGTAATAAGAGGCTGCCACCCTGAAATGCTCTTTCAGAAAGTTCTTAAGCTTCTAGAAAGATATGAAGGAGTAAAAAAAAAAACTGAAACGATAATTACAAAGTAAAGTTTGAGTAGTAGGAGGATTACATACCAGATTATAAGAGGAAGACATAGCATTTAGTTGATTTCTGCTAGAAGACTGAAGCAGGCAGTTATATAATAATAATAATGATGTCAGCAAACTTAAGTTGTTGAATTAAGCATAGAATTAAAGTTAGTCATCCATGATAAGAACCAACCAATGTCAATGCATATAACTGCAGAATTCAATGCAAATGCAAAAATAAAGGTCCTTAAAAGAATACATAAAAAGTTGAGTAATATGATATGTTAGAAAAATGGTTAAGATACTGACTTAGATGGAAAAAAGCACACTGCCTCCAGCAGATAATTTAATTTATAGAATGAATGGGATTAAAAAAGGTAATCTTAAAATTTAAAAAAATATCCATGAATTACAATAGGTTTCAAATTAAATGAGATAGAAGGGAACATGCTATGCCCAGTTGTGTCAACATATCAGCAGGATTGCTCTGTCTTAGTAAAATTATGTGGCCAACAATGTGCCTACAACTAATTTGCTGTTTTTACTAAAAGGTTCTATAAATATTTATTGAACTTTCCCAGGTATTTTTTATAAGGGATCACACGATGCAGTTTCTAAAGTTAAATAATTCTAATAAATATACTGTGACTTATATCATGAAAATTATGTCACTGCAGGTTCTTTAAAATGGCATTTACTTGGTTGGAGAGTAATCCACGGATAATGCAAAGAGAATCTGCTCATCCCTCATCAGGCCCATAATAGAATAAAATGACCACTTTGTTATATACTGGTCTATATACTGGTATAAGAAAATTAACCAACTTGAGAGATCTCAGTGTTTTCTCACTGAGATAATCAAAGGTGTGTCTTCCTTGAGCTACCTTATTCACCTAAAAGTACTCTCTCTTTTTTTTCTGTTTTCTTTAGATTCTTGAGAGGTGACCTGTGCATACCTCTCAACCTGGAATCATAACAAATCTGGACAAAGACCTGTATAAAATAGGTACAACTGACCAAAAATCTGTATGCTGATTAACATAAAATGTACATACATAATTAGGTAACCCCACCCACTCCAGTGGAATTGTGGGATACCAATTTTTAAACACAAACTGAAGAACAAACAAAATATTAAACACAAAATAAACAGGAGAACAATAGCATTTTATTTATATTAATATTTGAACTTTTATCAAACTTTGAACTTGAGCAAAACTAAAATACAATTTTCTTTTATAAAAATAAAACTAATTGTTTCTACAATAATATTAAGCTGCTCTCATTTGGTCAAATAGGTTTATTACGCAGTCCTGAATAGGAAAAATGTAGCAAAGAACTATTTATATGTGGATGCATGAATGGTCAATATCTCAAAAAAAGTGCACAAAGCTAAACACAACAAACCAAAAAAAAACTCTGCCAGGATATAGGAATTCTGTCAAATCATCTCAAGAATATAAAAAAGGTGCATTCTCAAACATATCACCATCATCAAGTCTGGGCTAAGAATAAACTAAATGGGAAACACTATGTACACTCTTCAGAGAGCATTTTAGTTGCCAAACTTTAAGTGTAACCTGAGTCAGTATGCAGCCAGTAACATATACAACACACAAAACTGTCACATTTAACAGCAAACTAGATCAAATGACTCAAAATATATCAATCATAAATAACAGCAATATATATACATAAATATATATATATAAATATATATATATATATATATAAATATATATATATATAAATATATATATATATATATATATATATATATATATATATATATATATATATATATATATATATATATATATATATATATATATATATATATATATATATATATATATATATATATATATATATAAATATATATATATATATATATATATATATATATATATATATATATATATATAAAATGAAAGACACTTCTTTATCTCGCCAGTAACATGCATGCATGTTGTCTTTCCTGACTGTGCGCATGTTAAATTTAATTTATACTTCCACCTCTCAAGGCTAACCAATAAACACACCAAGTCAAAAAAAAATATGTTTTTGTCTCCAAGGAAGAAAAAGAGCGATTGCTTCAGCATAGAAAAGAGGTCTGAAAATACACAGATTGGAACTAAACAATGCAGATAGTCTTGATATAAGGTGTTACCCAAAGGCAGACAGCATCCACTATATTGGAAGTAGGGAACCAATCTTTCTCACATACCAAGATTGCCACTTAATGTACCTTATTTAAGAAGTATATATTTGTTTGGACACTGCAAACATGAAAGCAGGATGGTTCGACTACATTCTCAAACAGTAAGACATGCTGCACTTAATACTGCTTTTGTAGCTCTCACAGGAGAAATACATTTCATGTAAAGGGCATTCCAAACAATGATTCCACCAAAAGTTTAGCACAACAGGTAGCTGCCAACAACAGATTACCAATAAAAACAAGCTCTGCTTAAGATGCCTGCCTAACACAGACATACAACTATGATTTTTTTCGACCAGTTCTTAGGGTCCTTCAGGAATCTGCATACTCCCTTGTTTTAACAAACTTCTTTTCCATTTCTTAAAAAAAGTCTGTTGGAACACAGCAAAATCCTGATAAAAATCTTTTACTAATGCAAATGCTACCAACCTATGTGAAATACCCATTAACATGATAGTTACCCTTGTCAGTGCTACAGTTCTACAGTATAAACCAAAATAAATAAATAAAGCTGGACGTTCTGCAAACATCTGGTCAGTATACCTCTCAGTCTAGAGCAAGCAATCTGGACAAAGCCACAAATAATGGAGGGACAAAACAAAGGCATAAAAATAGTGACACTTTTTAAACTTTGCTCTCCCAAACTTAGAATGTTGACAAAATAACAAATTTTGCATAGCATGAATTTTCTGAAGGATGAAGGCTAAAAGCCAAGTGTTACATTTGCTGCTGTGATTGCCATCATTATTTTCTGACTTCAGTGAAAGATCTGCCACCAGTGGTTTACCAATTGCCAGAAAACTACAATTTTATGAGAATTTGAGAAACGGTCCATGGACCAAAAATATGAGTCATAAATCTGGATATTCATTTTGTGAAAATCTGGGCAGTGAGCTTAGCTAGCTATTGCTATGTCTAGTCACATTTTTTTTTTTATTCTTTCACCTGGAGGAGGAAGTCAAGCCACCGGAGATAAATTTCTCATCCTCAACCACCTGTGCCGTGACCGGTCCTTCCTTCCTGATTCCTGGGCTGGCTGGGTTTGGGTCCAAATTCCTGGGATTGGGAGACTGCGAGTGCAGTGCAAAGCACTGATTAGGCAGACCAATCCAGACTCTGAAGTTGACTCTGTTCGACTGCTGGGCTGGCTGCTCCACTTAGTACACTCATGCTGCACTGCAGAGAAAGTAAAAAAATCCTAATCCAAGGCATGAAACTCGCTCTCAAGCCAAAGGAAAGGGGCTCACAGTCAACAATAGCACTACAGATGACAAAAGTCCCATGAATAGAAAACAGTACTCTTCTTGATTTCCAAAGCAATCCTCATTCACAGCAGCACACCACATCTCTCCACAAACAAGCCACAACTCAAGTATACAAACATCATGGAAGATCACAAAACAGACCATTAGTTTCTCAAATGGAAGGCAAAAACCAGGAAACAAAGAAAAGAAAAGAAAAAGAAAACCACCACCAGTCAAGCATCTCCCATCAAACAACAACACTTATTATTCAGCCACCCTCCCATGCCATCAAGTCAAGAAACAGCAATGCAATCCAAACACATCACAGAACAGAAGCATAGATTCCCACACAGATGACACTCCTTTGCACTCAAACAAAATCCACCAGCACCTTAGCCTAACATCCAAATAATTCTTGTAATCTTTTTTTTTTTCTTTTTTTTTTTATTTTAATAAAATATTTCAGCAAAAAAAAAAAAGAAATCCCAATCCAAAGCGTTCAATGATTCATTGTACAAATGTAGACAGAGGAAGTAAACACACTATAGACACAGTCTGTGCCCTCAGCTAAATTCCGACTGGCAGGCAGTCTGCCTCACAAAGCTGATGTCATCATGCATACCTCTGCATGTGATGATGTCAGCAACAACTTTGGAGGGGAAAAAAAAAAAAAAAGAAAAAATCTGAAAAAAATTGAGAAATTCGGGAATTCAAGGGGTTACTTGGGAATGGCTCCACGTTATTTTGCCCTCAAAACTGCTAAATACTGAGAAATTCGGTACAGTTAAGAGGTATGATTGTGTCAATTTTACAGAGCCTCAAAGGATCCAATTCTATTGCACATCCACAAAATTAAAAATACCCTCATCACTCATTCAGCTTTTAATTTCCACTGAAACATAAATATGCTGTCAAGATAGATATATATCCCAGAGATTCTTTCTTTTATGGAATAAGCTTCCTTTCAATGTAAAGCAAAGTAGCACCCTGACCATCTTTATGTCTGACCTTAAAGAATAGGGAAGCAATTATGAATACACCCTGGGTTGGACCACTAAAGCCCTCACTGAATGGGGTCAAAACTAGGTATAAATTTGTCATATCAATGGGTACCTATGATTTTGGATACTGTGGCTAGGCTACTAATGGTCCTTTGGATCAACAGCCTTGTATTTACATATGAACCTATGATATATTAGCTTTACAACAGATAACATGAGTTTTTAGATTTGCTGGGAAGGTTGTTTTGAGCTGACATTTCCATCCACTTTGGTGACATTTGGTGTCATTGGTGAAACTACCTACCAATATCATGCTGGATGTAGTTACTGTGACTTTCATGAGAAAGGATTCTTTATGTATTAAGGCTATGAACTGCTAATGCACTTTGTCCTAGGTTTTTTTCCCTCTATTACCATTTGCATGTTGTATAACTTTGACCAAGCCAACTAGATGACAGTTCCAAGTCACTCCTGAAAACAGACACCTGTGCTTATTGATTTAACCTGGCAAATAAAGGAACTCATACAAATTAATTTATAGCTCAAAATAGTCTGTTTTTAAATGCATTTTAATTTTACCAGTTATGGAAATATGATGAACATATGGGCATACCTCCTTGCTTAATAACAATAACACTTTTGTGAAAGTCTGGTTTCTTAATCTCTTCAAGAGTGATTGGGGTTATCAAATAAAATGTGTTTATTATTCAGTCATTCTATGAGGTAAGCAGACACTATTCCCACACATGATGTGGTTATTCATTTACTGATAAGACAATTCCACTTGTCAAAGATTTCAGTTTTTATGAGCAAACCTTGGCTTACAAGAAATTAAAATGAACACAGTAATTCCATTCATAAAAAATAACTTTAGAAAGAACAGCCATAAAAAAGAAGAATAATACAGTTATAAAATGAAACAAGCTAAGCATACTGCATTGCACAATCCTCTAAGTACTACAACTGGTTATTCCAACAGCTGCCTTCTTTAACCCTTAGCTTTAGCACGGGATGAAACTAAAATCCTTGCTGAAATTCTTGGAAGAATTACTTAATGATGGACTTTTAACTAAATGTGAGCAAAATGACCTTACGTATGTCACTGAACATCCTCAAACTACATACTCAGAATATAAGCAATTTAGAAGCCAGGATTGGGTTGAAGATTTGGATAGCATCAGTGCATAAAGCTGTAAATATTTATGGAATGCAAGTGAACCCCAAAGAGAAGTTGTGATGGTACTTGCAGAAGCATTGACATCTACCCAAATGTATATACGTTTTAATTCTTTTTTTTTTGTGCTGAATATGTTGTTTTTTTCCTTATTTTGTGGTGCTCCTTTCAGAAAAAAGGTTTTAGTCTTGAAATGCAAAACACTATGAAGTCCACCTTAATGGAAATGTACACACACACACACACACACACACACACACACACACACACACACACACACACACACACACACACACACACACACACACACACACACACACACACACACACACACACACACACACACACACACACACACACTCATACCGTTGCCTGTTACTGCTCACATGTATTAGTTGCCCCTTTTCGTAACTATTTTTACAATATAGCAGTAAGGGTACTCAACAACATAAACATGTAACTTAATCCAGAAAAAGTGAATGCATATTTTCATAAATGATTCTTGCAGTTTTATTTAGGATGATAAATTCTTCTGGGAAGAGTCTGAATTACAACAGATTGTTTTTATTATTGCTTTTTTAATCACATGGTCTTATCTAATTAATAGCATGAGTTTGTCTGAAGAAGTCCTATTCTCTTTTGAAAATGAAACTGTTAGGGTAAAAATGTACTTTGCTTTTATTTTATGTTATCTTGATATTTAAGTTACTACCTCTATATCATAGGAATCATAGGAAGTTCAAGGTCGTTACGCCTTACAAGTTCCCACCTAGATCTTACCACCTTTCTCTTTGAGGGCTATACCAGTCATGCCCAGGGTGAATTATGAATACCTTTCTGATTATTCAGATCCCCCTCTCTATATGAGGAGTCTATTACAGAGGTGAGGGAAATGCTGAGTAATTAATCTGTCTCTCCAACTTGTTTTATTGATTTTCTGAAGGAGGTATAGAACTTTCTTTGTAGTATTTGTGGGACTGTTAGATTTATGAAGGTATAAGAGATCCTAGACTACTGGGGTGCTGATTGCTCAAACATCAAGATACAGGTCTCTGCTGAGGAGCCTATAAGATACTGAAAAAAGATAGCACCTCTGATCTCCAGTCTTTTCATTTAACTTAGGGATTTTAAGTCTATGATCCTCTTTGTTATGAACTTCTGGGCTTTTTACAGCTGTTTGATATATCTGGTGAGGTATATCCAAAAGGAGGTATTATATTCTAAAATTGGTCTGATCTGTGCTGAACACAAGGGCTTGGTGTTAGGCCCTCTCCTATTTGGCATCTATTTTTCAGACCTTCAGGACCAAATTCCTGGCACATTGTTATCTAAGTTTGCAGATGACTGTTGTTATTTGATCTTCCACTGACTCATAATTTTTCCAACAGGGGTTACGCCATGTTAACAATTGGTACAAAGAAAATGGTCTCAAATTAAATGTGAAAAATGTAGCATATTTCATTTTAGTAAACAAAACTTTTCCATATACCATATAGGTGACACACCCCTCCAATCAGGCACTGTTGTAAGGGATCTGGCATACTTGTTGATAATTCTTTATTGTTTGACCATCATGTCTCCTCAGTAGTCCAGAAAGCCTTCTCTCTGGCCCATCTAATTTCCAAAGGCATCTCCACTAGATCCAAAGACATCTTATGTCCACTTTATTCATATTTAATCAGACCCATTATTTCAAGTAATGCATCTTTTGACCAGAATGCTTCAAAATTTGAGAGACCTTAGAGATTCTTAACCAAGAAAAAAAAAAAGAATAGTGGACTCAAAAATAAGTCTCCTCCATGGAGATCGTTGTCTAGTCTTTTCAGTTATGAAAGACACAACCTTTTTTGACTTCCTGTTCTTTCACAGAGCAAATAATACCTCAAATAGCCAGTTAAATAAGCAGCCTTCATCAAAAGATAAATTAGACATGTTCGCATAATGGATTCATTTCCTAATGTATTCCTCAACTCTATATCAGACTTTCACCAAATGTCAGGTAGAGCAGCATCCTTGGCACTTCCAAGATAAACTTAGATAATCGGATGGGCAGCCTTAAGTTCTTTTCTGGTCTATCATGCCTTGCCCTCCTTGAGGGTGGAGGGAACTTTTGAATAGGAGATTTTGGCTAGGCATATAATGGCATACAGACTGAATGCCAAATACTTACCTATAAACTTACTATAATCCTCTATTGATCTGGATGGTATTACCCTGGTGATCAGCTGCACCAAGTAGAAGGATTTCCTTATAACTTCTGTTACATTGTGGTCAAAGGAGAAGGAATTATCAACCCATGTTCTCAGGTCTCCAATTACATTTTCATTTTGAAGTAGGGTTTTGTCAATATTATATGCTCGGATAGGGTGTTTTGTCTACCAAATGCAATGATGTTGTATTTTTAGCATTTAATTTAATCCCATTTTCAAAAACTCTAGTATTTATAAGTGTATATTCCTGCTGGAGGCTTTCTATGTCAGACGGGGATTTGACAATTACAGTCATCTACAGACTTGGTTAGCCATAATTCTTGGCTCTTATTCTATAGGTCAAAGAAGTAAATATTGAAGAAAGCAGTTCTAGCACTGAGCCCTGCGGACACCACTGATCATCTTCATTTTCCCTTGATACTGTTCCAGCTACCAGCACCTTCTGAATTTTGTCTTTTATCCAATTTCCTATTCATCTTAATACATAGGGTTCTGTTTGTAAGCGGTGTATTAATTATGCAAACATGGAGATAATGTCAAGTGCTTTGGCCAAATCAAGGTTGGCTATGTCAGTAGGTTGCATTACCGTCTAAAAGAAATTAACCCAGTTCATTATAAAGGTTTTACAAAACTAAACTGCTGTAGATCTAGTCTGATGAGATTTTTTAATGTTGATGTTAACCTAGTCTGTTATAATGTGTTCCATGGCCTTACAAATGAGACTTGTCAGGCTGATGGGTCTATAGTTTTGGGGTTGGTAGTAGGGACACCTTTATGGAATGGCATCACCAGTGCTGTATGCCACACTTCTAGTATGCTCTCTGAGCCTGTCAGAGAAAGAGATTTTTTGTTTGTTTGCTTGTTTGTTTTTGCATGTATTACTGAATGGTCTTTTCCCAAGATCCAATGATCTTGGAATGAACTGTGACTATACATTGTATTAGCTTGTAACTGTATAGGCTCAGGGGCTTTTTTTGATCATATATATACTTGAGATATCAGTTATGAGCAATGTTTCCCATGAAATAGTGATCCATGCAAATCAGTTTTGAAGACTCTTAGTAGATCCATTTGTTTATAATTATCTTGAATACTGTGTAACCTGAATGAAAAACAACTTGATCTTGGTAATTTTAAATCAAGATTTTGTAATAGGCAACCACAATTTACAGGAGTTTGTTTGAAATGCAGAGCCCCCCCCCCCCCATGCACATTCATGCTTAGACTTAATTTACTGGACGTTGACCACTCATACATATCTTTTAATGCCTGTTGCAAAACTGCGGTATTTGTTTTTGATGTTATGACATTATTCACATATTTCTAATGAAAAGCATGATTAGCCTTAATTATGTCTGTTATGCACATTGAATAAAGGGAGGTCCCAATACTGAAAATGTTATCCTCTGAACAATGCACAGACTTTTGAATAGAAATATCCAGCTTTACAAATCATGTCCTATCATCCAGTGTTCAGTTTAGACTATTGTACCAGAGTGAAATTTCAATTGCATACATTTTGGTTTTAGACTGATATTAGATTATAATGGCCTACATTATCAAATCAAATGTCCTAAAAAATCAAAATAAGCATCTACTGAATTGACTGCCTCAGTCAAAGTATTCAAAAAGTGATGTATTCCTGTAAGGCTCCATCTGTATTTAACCTAAAGCATGGTGGTAACTATATACATGCTCATGTTTAACATCGTTTGTAATATTACTGCTACATGACTTTCAATCATTTCCCGTACAGCTTGACCAACTTAAGGATCAATAATTTTGCAGGCATTTTTATTCCTCTTTCCCTCAGGTGAGAGGGAGAGATGTCACACTGCCTTATAACTTATCTTAGCATGGCAATATCTCTAGCAATGATTTGCTCTAGCTCACTGATGTCTACTTTGATAATAACATTTCTTCCTTCTGTTTTATCCCTGAGTTTATGGTTTTCTATTATGATAGGAAATGTGTGTGTGTTTCACGTACTTCCTTTACCAGTTTATAAGATGTGTTTCCAAATGTCAAATATATCATTCTATGAATAATATTACACATATTGGTAACATTAATAAACTTTATTTCAGCAGAAAGAATTAACACCTTGACTCATCGCCTTCCAAGGTTGCAAATTACAAAAAAGATCTCCTGTTTATAAAGAAATAAATGGAAGCATACAAAATCCAATGGGAGAGTACTGCAAATTAATCAATTAAACATTAATTACATCCTTAACGTTACAACAATAAGTAATAAAAAAGTTCACAATTTTAATACATAGTTCATAAAAGCTTTCATAATAAATATTTCATGAATAATTCATTATTATTTAAGAAATTATGAAAAATAGCAAGCATCTTTTCTTAAAAGAGTCTCTGATACATTAAGAAACAAATCTTGATTTTCACAATAATACATCTCACTATTCCTATTACATTGTTCTAAAAAATAAGCTGCAACTGGATCAGTTTTAATCACATTCTTTATATCGCTAATAGGTTCCTGAAAGTGCTTATGTACAGGTGTCATAGTTTGACATACATAATATTTGTTACAGGGGGAGCTAAGACCATACACTACAGCTGTCTGATAACAAGTCATCATCCTAGGAGGTTTAAATTCAAATCCATTTATAACAATAAAAAACAATTTTATCAAAATATTTACAAACAGAACAACCCTTACACTCAGTTGGTAAACTTCTTTCAGTTTTCATAAAGGTATTAACTATATGATCACCTATACTGGGAGAATTTCAATTGGAAATTTTCAAATTTAAATTTTGAAAACATTATTTAATGTAATAATATGCCAATACTATCTCAAATCCAAGCCACTCTATCTATAAAGGGGTTTATGTCATGTAAGAAAATAAGTATTCTCCTTTTTAAACTGATTCCTTCCCATCTTGCTATACCTTCTGCTGTGGGCAAGTACCTCATCTCTCAGATGTAATTTCATTCTAGAAGCTTCCAATTGATTCTCGGTATAGCCCTTATTCAATAGCCTCTGTGCTACTTCACAGACAACCCTCTCAAACTATTGGGCTCCAGAACATATCTCTCAAACCCTAAAAAACTCACAATATGAAAGTGGACCTATAAGTGCTGTGGGTGAGACCTAGCTGTCTGCAAAACAAGTATTAACAGCAATACAATTCCTATACAAAGTAGAGGCTATTCCTCATTCTTAATGTAAATCTTAACTTCTAAATAACAAATAACTTGAACTTCAGTTTCAAAAGTAAAAAATAACCCAACATTATTACTACTTATCCTATCCAAGAATTCAACATTCTGTGACTACCTTAGTTATGTCTTCCTGTGTTTCTGACTCAATGTGCTCAGTGTTTATGGAGACAACTTCTCCCTTTCATTTTATTTCCCTACACAGCTGAAAAACCCGTTCCATCTCTCCCATTCTAATGTGCTGGGTAAATAATATTTTCCCATTTAACTATTGTACAATGATCTTATCTAAAGATTTACATTCTGCTTTAAGATAACTGTTTGTTCTTCTCTAGTTTATTTATTGCTTTATGTGATATAAAGTCTTATTCATCTGCATTTTTTTATTTTCCCAAATCCACAGCTCTAGTGATTTCTTTAAAGGAAATGCTAGTGCATGTAGGTTTGCTAGTAGGACAAATCTAACTGCAGTACACCAGAAAGGATTATAGTAACTGAGAAGTAATTTGTCTTCATCTTGTTTAGTTTCCAATAAGACATAATAAGACTCAGATTTTTTTTTGGCTTTTTTAATCATGAAATCTGAAAACTGATGGTAGAACATTGAGTCATCAAGCAACTTGCTGTAAATGAATCTGAATGGTAACTTACAGAGAAGATGGTCTTTCCACTTGAAATAGATACTACAGTTGCCCTGGTGGATCTCTACTAATTTTTATATTTCTAGTCAGTCATATTAAAAAAAAAACACTTTCAATTTTTAGTCTAAACTGGAAGCAATACATATACTGAAGGTTAGCACAAAATTGTTGCTTTCACGTTATTCTCCTGGCAGTTCAAACTGAAATATGTTATCTCTTGAGTGTATGATATAAGTGCCATCTAAGTGAATACTGAGTTTGTAGACTTAATCAGCTGTACCTGTAAAACACTGAACTATGTCTGCAAAGCATCCCCGAGTTACAAGGAAACCTGCTCTTAAAATATCCAACCAAATGTGGAGCAATGTTACTTTAAATTGTTAATGTGTATGTAATTGAAAATAGTATCACCTGAGAATGGTAGATTATTAGAACCATCATTCCAAATATCTGGGAAAAAGTCAGCTTTCTCCTGTCCCAAAAGCAGATACCATAGCATTTTTATGTAGATCTGTAACCAAATCTAAAGCCCTAAAATAAATTTGGTCTGGTTCTTTCACTAACAATTTCTCATACAGCCAACTAGAATAATCAAAGTCCCAAGCTGACTATAACATCATCACCATACCCAAGAGCACTCTCTAGCCGAGTTCACTGTAACTTAATTGAACCTAAGTCTGGCTTGTCAGTATAGAATCCATCTTAAATGGAATTACTTGCTGCAATAATAGGAAACCATTAATCAAATATTGGTCTTGCTGCTTTTGGCCATACTTGTCCACAGGATCAGTTGATTACTGACAATGACCTACCATAACAATCTTTATGTTCTAAACTTTAGTAAAATGCTCTTTGTACTGCTGATACCCTTAGCAATCCTTGTTTTGAGACTTTATTAAAATGTCCTCTGTCCTACTAATGATGTGACAGTGGTATCTAACATTTTACACTCCTGTCTAGGGACAAAGCTTTATTTAGCTTTATGACAAACTGTTAGTCTGACAAAAATAAACACACATTGTCTGTTAGAATCAAAGCTGTTTGTCTTATGGATACTCAGAATAAATTTCATACACATTGTACTCAAAGTCTTAACACTTTTTGGCTGAACACAGTCTTAAACATAAAACTGTCTTGCTTTTATTTTCCCAGAGATGGATAACTCACAGTTATTTTCCTGTGAATAAAGTCAGTAGCCTAAAAGTCTAGAATTAAGTTCCCTTCTTGCTTCCTTGTTATATATAGGTTCAGTGTACCAGCTTTTTCATCTAGTTTGCTCTCTGTTTTAAAACCAGGTTAAATGTTTTAAGCTCTTATTTTGACTAATTCCAGTTAGTAGTCGCACTGTATTTTGCTGTATAAGTCATCTAGTTGTTGGAATTAAATCTATGTTTTTCCTCTGGTGAGAGAAGAGAGTCAGGTTAGCACAAGAGTTTTAATTGCTTAGTGACAGTTTATAAATGTAATCACTATTTGCTGTTGAATTCAAAGAACTTTTTGAATCCTCAGCACTTGTTTTAAATTTGGAATTCCTGCATAGGGCTACACTATGCACAGTTGGGTTCCAGCATGCCTTATATAGACACAGGTGATTTAACTTGACTGCTCACCTAGTATCTGTACTATTCTCCAAAACATATTTTGTTTTGGACTCTACATTCATGAGTGGGTTCCCCCAAACTGAGCTATGTGTCAATAGTTAACACGTTGCACTACTTCTCCACTGCAGATTGAGACTAGCCACTGCCCCCTGTCTGTGTAACTCTCTCAAAACTCTATTTACCAATAAGCACTGGTCATTTGCATGGATCGCTGCTGAAACACGGGTAGCTACTTTGATTAAAGTTAAACTCTGTAGTCTTGAGCTCTCAAACCCTTGAAGTGTTCTCATTCTTCACTAAATAAATAAAAATACTTATCCTAGTGTACTCCCCCCATAAAACCACATAGTCCTTAAAATAGTCTGGCCAGTGCACCATTCCACAAACTAGCAGTATCTTCCTTATTCCCTAGAATTAGATTAACCTGTGCACTTTTTTCCCCAAAATAAAAATTAAATTAAACTGTTTAGGCACATTTACCTTACCCATACACTTCTCCATCTAATGCTTGAAGTACTGGACATTAAGAAAGGTCAGCCAATGTGTTTTCTCTCTGTTAATAGCCTGTTAGCACTTGGTATCTTCAGACAGTGTGGTCACTGCCTTATGCTCACTGACAATGAACTCTTACTTAACACTAATAATGTTGCCTGTGCGGTCAGTTTGATATGTTTAAAACTGCAGAGAGCACACCAATAGTGCAAGGGTATAATCCCTTTCACACATTTAGACCAGCTACTACACAGACATGAACTAAAGGTGGAGGTGTCTTGATTTAAATAAAAAATAAATATACTTCAAGGCTGGTCAAACAGGACGACGTACTGGAGCTGCTCCATGTTCAAATTACCATAGGCAAAATCCAATACCACTTCCTTGCAAGCTATAGGTCTCCCTCTATGACCCAAGAAACCCATTTCATGTATTTAAAATTATTGGAAACACTCACTATCCAACCCAATACCATATTCATGGGTGACTTTAATTACCATACTATTAACTGAGAATCCTATATGACACCAAACATACAAGCACAGATATTCCTGGACTTTATAAACATAAACTCTCTGGACCAGATTATCAATACACCAACTAGGGGTGCAACCATATTGGATCTGGTCCTCACTAATATTGAAGAGTGCTGCACACCCCCTACTGTAATGTCATCCCTGGTAAGGTCAGACCACAAATGGTCTCCTTTGAAGTAAAAATAAAACCTGGACCCCCAGCTAAACCTGGAATATTCAGGAACTACTAAGGCTAGCACCCTGCTATTAAATGATAACCTGGGAAAATTTCAAGCCCCCATAAACCCTGAGAACACAGCTGCCTATTGTTCACAGAAACCCATACAAGCATGTTAATAGATGCATAGAGACAGCTGAACCCACCAGGAAGAATACAGAACTAACTCAAAAAATAAGCTACCCTGGTGGAATCACAAAATCAATAGGCTGTATAACAGAAAGAAGAAAATCATGGCAAAAAATAGGAGGTACAGCACCAAGCAGGAAAAAAAATACTCTCATCAAACTAAACAAACAACTCAGAAGATAAATAAAGTTTAACAAAGCCAAATCTTGGGTAAATTTGGCATCCCAGGCCAAGGACAACCACAAGGCATTGTTTAGCTATGTCCACAGCCTCAAAGGCAATACACAATTGGGTGCAGAGCTCATTGTAAATGGAACCACCTATACTGAACCAGAATATAGAAAACCTACTGGCCAATAAATTCAGCTCCAACTTTACCCCTCTCTCCCCCTCAACCTTCCCTCAGGAAATACCATCAAATGTAACTCCCCCTGCTATCACTAGGAAACAGGTCCTTAATGCTCTCTCTAAGGCCAAGAACACTCCATCAACGGGCCAAGGCAATATACCAGGATGCCTTCTAAACAACATGAAACATAACCTATCAGGCCCTCTGGAATTGCTATTTAACTGTAGTCTCCAAACATACTTCGTGCCTCATGAATGGAGAACAGCAACAGTCATCCCTCTGCACAAAGGTGGGCCATGTACAGACCCTGGAAACTACTTAACCATAAGTCTCACTAGTCTTGCATGTAAAGCCATGGAAAGAATTATCATGGAAATGATCGACAGTAATATAGTAAACCTCCAGACACTGGACCCAACCCAGTTTGGTTTTGTCAAAGGCAGGTCATGCCTACTCAACCCGATGGACTTCTTTGAGAAGGTCACCAAAGCAATGGATGAGGGCAAAATGGTTCACACTGCCTTCCTTGAGCTGGCCAAGGCATTTGACATGAAACCCCACTTGGGCACTGTTGACAGACTTATAAGGTTAGGTACAAACCCATATGTTACCTGGTGGATAGTGAACTGGCTCACAGATAGGACCCAGGAAGTTAGAATTAGGGAGTCCACCTCTACAAAGAGGCCAGTCACAAGTGGAGTCCCTCAGAGATCAGTCCTTGGACCAATCCTTTTTGGCATTTACTTCTCTGAAGTCAAGGCCAGTGTCAATGGTCTCTGGCTGACTAAATTTGCAGATGATTGCAAATTGGGATCTGTCATTGAATCCCACACTGACACAAATGTTGTCCAGGAAAGACTGACACAGACAAACAACTGGCGCCAGAGCCATGGACTAAAACTAAATGCTAAGAAATGCATAATAGTATCCTTTGGGAAGTCATACACCTCTGGTAACTATCATATTAACAACACACTCCTTAGAGTTGATCCAATAGTCAGAGGCTTAGGGACACACATAGAGAGTAATCTAGCCTATGACCATCATGTGTCTACAGTAGTGAGGAAATCATTCTATGTTGCACAACTTATAAACAAAGGTATGACATCTAAATCCAAGAAAGTCATTGTTCCACTGTATTCAGCATTCATCAGACTTAGCATTGAGTACAATTCCTCCTTTGGTATGTACCTAACCAAGCATATCCCAACAACTGGAATGTCCACAGAGGTTCCTCACTAGAAGAATATAGGGTGTAAGTAAAATATCCTATGCAGACCACCTCAAGGCCCTATCCCTATATTCGATCTCCTACAGGCTTTTGAAAGGAGCTCTATGCCTGACATACAGGGTATTGTCAGACCACCACTCTTATGGACCTCCTGCATATCCACAAAACAAACAGCACCAGAATTGCCCATTCCAAATACTTAAACCTTGCCTATGATATAAATAGAACCTGCTGGAGAGACAGGTATGTATCCCATCTCTGCAACAGGCTCCCCATCCACGTGAAGCAGAGTTCCTCCCTAATCCAATTCAAACTTGGACAATTGGATGGGGAACAGGAAATTCACCCTTCGTTTGGCACCTATGTCTCTAATGGACACAGACACCCTGTAATGATTCATCTCCCAGGACCCTGCTTGTAAATATTTCATCTTCCAAGCCCCTGCTTACACTTATCAAGGGTATCGGAACTTGTCAGAGATTTGGGATGCATGGCTAGGCTTAAAATGGCCCTTGTGGTTGTTAGCCTAGTAAGCACCTATGAACCTATTTGAGAGGTGCAAATATATAACTAATTTGGAGGCATCCCTGTCACCTAAAACCATGCACGGTGAGCATCATACACTCACATTCTCACTTTAGTTTCACCTTCACCTCATTCTCAAGAAAATCACATTAAAATGTAATATGCTGAAGTCATTAAAAAAATCTGTACCAAAACCTGCAAGAACTAGCAAGAACAGGACTCAATGGAAATGTTCCAACTCACCTCCTCCATGTGCACCTACAGCATTAGTTCACCCAGAGTCATATTGCTCCCAGTTTTGTACTCCTGAGCTTTCTACCAACAAAAATAAATTAAAGATTGGTGAATTAATTGTTAGGCATTCAGATTCTTCACTCACAACACTGGACAAGGATATGGTTACACTCAATTGTCTTTTGGGTGCCAAAATCTCTGATGTTATAAGCACCATAAAGATCCTATCTCAGGGCAGATGTGAATACAATATGATGGTTGTAGTGGTGGTTGTCAATCCAGGAGTAAAAATCTTGAAGTGGACCTGCAACAAGGCTATATGGCACCCTTTAAAGATCCTTGAACCTGCACCTCATCAACTGAAGGTTGTGGACCAAAAAAACACCTTCCTAAAGTTGATCACCAAAAAATATAGCAAGTGGCTTACTACAGCTAAGCACTTCAGCCATGGTCATATATGCAGTATCAAAATTTACTTCTGAATGCCGATAGTGCACCCAAGCTCCATTGGCACCTGTCAATCATGCCCCCCCCAAATTTCTGGCACCCGAGGCAGCCACTCCTTTTACCCCACTGTAGTTACCCTTCCACCTTATGAAACATGGTGAAAGATTCACTTCAGAACTTTCCATTAATTTAACAAATGCAGGTAGAGGCCTACATTCACTAAGAATGATACCTATGCAGAAAGAAAAGAAAATTGGCTTCAACAACTGGATGAATAGTTGGTGTCATTCTAGGGGGATCCAGTATTCATCAGCATTGAACTCCCTGTAACAAAGAACATAATTATTTTTGGGAGAGTTTAACTAGCATGCATTGTAATGGAACACCAATAACTCTAATGTAAGGTATACCCAAAAGCTACTGGATTTAATTAACAAACTTTCCCTGAAACGGCTAATTAATAAGCCCATCGTAGGACATAATATTCTAGATCTTGTCCCCATGAATATAGCCTGTACATGTATTATTCCACTGGTCTTTCCTTCCCCATTTAAGACAGACCATGAACACGTAACATTTGCCTTCAAAATCTACAAAGCCCCTGAAACCATCATCTCTGAATTTAAGGACCACAAACAGGTAACCCTCATGCAATTATATGACAAAACTTTAAAATCCACCTGTGATAGCAACAACCTGGATGCTGACACAGCAGTCAACCTCACAAAGGAGTACTGTGCCCACTTCAAGCAATGCATAGAATGTACAGTCCCAACCAGAGCAAAATTCAATGGGAAATTCAAAAACAAGCCACTGTGGTGGTACACAAATACAAATAAGCTTTACAAAAAAGAAACAAAATCCTTAAATTATATTCCAGATACAAAACTAACTCCTCAAAACCAGGATAGTATACAAGTATTACCAGGGAGCTGAGAAATATTGTTAAGGAGCAGTAAAGCAATCCATGAACTTAGGCTAGCTTCTGAAGCAAAGAATAATTGCAAGTTCTTCTATTGATGCACTAGAGCACTTAAACCTTATCCTAAATGGCACTCTGATTCAACAGACATTGCCAATATACTAGGAAAACATGTTTAGCACACTTTACCACCAAAAAATCTATCCAAATTCCACATACCCTATCACCAGAAAACATGTTCTGACGGTGCTATCAAACACCAAAAATATTTTGTCCATGGAACCTGACAACATACCTGGTTGTTTAATAAATAGTGCTAAATAAGCCCTCGCCAAACATTTCTCAAATTGTTTAACTTAAGCTCAGTCACAGGATTTGTTACTGAATAATGGTGTACCACAGTGATGATGCCCCTCCACAAGGGTGGTCCTACCACAGACCCCAGTAATTATAGACCCATCAGGTTTATCGGCTTGACCAGCAAAGCTGTGGAGCATATAGTAACTTATTTCATCAATTATGATATCAAAAACTAATTGGGCTAAAATCTGAATAGTTCAGCTTCATCAAATGAAGATCTTGTACATTACATCTACTTAACTTATTTGAAAGAGCCACTTGGCCATGATGTTCACACTGCATATCTTAACCTAGGCAAGTGTTTGATACCATACCCTATGCAGGCACTGTATGCTAAATTATTTAGGGATATATCCCTATGTGGTAAGATGGATAGAAAACTAGCTAAAAGACAGAATCCACACAGTCTGACTTGCAGATGTCTCATCTGAAAGTAAGAAGGTAACCAGCAAATTCACACAGGACTGTGCACTGGAAACTCTAATTTTCTGCATTTACTTCTTTGATCTCCAAAATAAGAACCAGGACTTCTAGTTAACTAATTTTTCAGATAGCTATAAATTGTGTCATACACAAAGAGCATACAATAGTTAATACCTGGTGTACTGAAATGATATCAGATTAAATGCAAAAAAGTGTAATATCATTTCATTTTATTTGGCAAATAGCCCCTACCCATAACATATATCACAGACAATACTACACTACTAAATGAAGATGTAGTCAAGGACCTGTGCACCTTGGTTGACAAATCCTTCTACTTAGCGCAACTAATAACTAAGGACATATCATTCAGATCTAAAGATGTCATCACTCTCTTACATTTAGCACTGAGTAGACCAGTCATACAGTACAATGCTCCCTTTGAGATGTATCTCACTTGACATATCAAACAACTAGAAAAGCCTTAGAGTTTCCTAAGATTTAAGGCCATGAGATACTAAAACGGCTTAGAAGCTCCATCCTTTTACTCAGTGTCTTACACACTTTTAAGAGGTGAGTTGTGCCTCACCTACCGTTCCATTAGAAAACATGTTGCCCTTGATTTCCTACACCTCTGCACGTCTAGTAGCTAAACAAACACCAGAAGTGGGGATCTAAATATTCACCAGCAGATTCCTAAAATGAAAGGGAGAGACAGATTCATTACACAGTGCCTCGCCACCTTTGGAATAAACTGCTCCTGCAGGTTAAGCAATCCAATATATTATCATTCTTTAAATATAATCTGGACAACCAGATGGGTACCTTCAATTTTACCGTAGGACTAACTGGTCTAGGCCTCCTTGAGAAAGGAAGTGGAGCCTGAGGGTGGTATTGACAAAGCTTTGATGGCCATGAGAATAAATTGCCTTTAACCGCCTATAAACCCTAGGAAACTATTGTAACTTTCCTCAGACAGCCCATCAGAGGCCGATGAGATCCAGACCTTGATTAGTCTAACTTTTTATTCTGGTGCATAGGAGGCCTGTAAGCAACTCTGATTCTAGTCACTCTGCAGACTGTAAACTTGTCTCACTCTCTGTTTCATATCTTTTTATCTTACTAAGCATAGGCCCAATTATCCCCTGGTAATGGGCCAGTGCCTAACATTACTTCTTAGGCTACCAGCTCAGACCATATAGTTGAGGATTGCATGGGTGTGCGGTGGGAATCAGGAGGACAGGATTCTTCTGCCCATTATGACTTCATAAAGTCTGTACCACATGGGGTAATACCACTCTTCATAGGTTCATAGGACATTACTAGACTAATGACTCAACAGGGCCCTTTTAAGCCTAGTCATGCTTCCCAAATATATTTGACAAGTTCTGATACCACTCATTTTATTGGTGGTATAGCTTGGGTATGAGTGGTCAAGCATTTGCAAGCTTCCTGTTTCTAACAAGGACATAGATGGCAGACAAGGGATAAATGCATGATTCCTCTAACAATGATCAAAGTTGCACTTGAATAAGTGCAGGGAGGAACTCTACTTCACATGGATAGGAAGCCTGTTTCAGAGAAGAGGTAGTCCAGGAGACAACACTTGTCTCTCAACATGTCATATTTATGTTGCAGATGAGGTTTAGGTCCCTAGATCAGGTGTGTCTAATGTCATTTGTTTTGCAGATGTGCATCAGGTCCATAAGAGCTGGATCAGAGGAGGCTTTGAAGACCAGGCTTAGATCCCCCCTCAGCAGTCTGTAGGAGACAGAGTAGTAAGATATTTTTTCTTTTTTCTTTTTTATTTTACATTTGTTGACCGGACTAGTCTAACTGGATACATGTCCATTTTCAGTAAAGGCCCGGGGAGATAAGCTCCGATGAAAACAATAACAAAGTCATATATAATTAATTAATGTAAACAAGGTACAATGCAGTTACATTAGAGAGACTAATCAAAGAGGTTAGAAGTTCATAACATAGAGCAAAATAAGCAGGTATAAGTAGTATAATTCAAATGCAGTTTCAATACATAGTATATAGAAGAGAAGGCAGCTGATTATATACAATTTATTAGTACAAAAGTATTTACATTAATAAAATTCAAGAAGGTGTAAGGAATAGTATCTAGAAGGAGAAGGTTAGTTGTTCTTAAGAAAAGGGGCTAGATTACTAAGAAGAGGAGGGTAGGCTGAACCTAGTAAGAAGAGCTAGTTGATCAGTCAGGTTCAGTACAGGGGCACAACCAGTGTGTTTTGAGGTAAAGTTTCAATTTGATTTTGAAAAGTGATATAGAGGGAAGTGAGGAAAGTTCACTGGGGAGAAGTTTCCAGGATTTTCCTACAGAATTAGAGAAGAGGGAGTCTCCAGCCCTGTTGTTTGATTTGCAAATATTGACAAGAATTTTATGGGATGATCGTAAGGTCTTCAGATTGTTGTAGGGGATGATGAGGGTAGATAGTATAGGGGTATTTGCTGGACAGTAAAGGGTTTTATGGACAATGGTCAGTTGGTGGAATTTAAGCTGATTTTGTAATTCAAGCCATCCTAGCTGTTTTAGATTGTAACAGTGGTGGGTTCTGAATGGGTTGCCTGCAGCAAATCTGGCTATGTTATCCTAGGAGTTTTCCATTGTATTAAGGTTGTTTTTGGATAGATTAGTATATATAGATGAGGCATAGAGGAGAGTTGAGATTAGGTGGGTATGAGCAATAGTTATTCTAGCTGCAGGAGAGAGGAATAGTTTGATCCTATAGAGAGAGCCCAGTTTTCTATTAACAGTTTTTATAGTATTGTTGATATGGGTGTCGAAGTTAAGGTTGTTATCTATGGTGATACCTAGTAGTTTGGTAGTTGGATCTGGGGATATGAGAGTACCATTATTGGATGTGACTGTGAAATCTATAGGAGGTGACTTGTGAGTAGGGGTAAAAAGGAGGAGCTTAGTTTTTTGGAGGTTCAGAAGGAGAAAGTGTTGTGTAAACCATAGTTCAACCGTGTTAAACACCTTTTGGGTAAGGGAGGTAAGTTCTGATATTGATGTGGCTGAGCATATCAGTGTGGAATCATCTGCGTATTGTATGCATGTTGCTTGGGGGATTTCTAGGTGAAGGTCATTGATAAATATAGAAAACAGGAGATGTCCTAGTATGGACCCTTAAGTGACACCAAGGTTAATGGGCAGGTTAGTAGATAAACTGTTGTGCCAGAGTACAGCCTATTGTCTGTTATCTAAATAGGACTGGAACCATTTTATAGCTAGTGGCTCTAGTGACAGGGTTTTGAGGATATTTATAAGTATCTGGTGATTAACCATACTGAAAGCCTTAGACAGATCTATAAACAGTGCAGAGGAAAGCATATTGAGGTTACAGTTTTTGTTAATACAGTCAGTAAAGGAAAGGAGGGCAGTAGTAGTACTGTGGGAAGGTCAGAAACCATGCTGGCAGCTGGAAAGTAAATTATTTTGGATTAGGTGGTCTAACAATTGCTTGTGGATGCATTTTTCCATGATCTTTGCTAATGGAGAAAGTAGGGCTATGAGACGGTAATTGGAAAATTCAGTGGAGTCTTCACCCTTGTAAAGAGGGATAATATGGGAGACTTTCCAGATTTTAGGGATGTGTCCTTCAGTGATGGTTCTATTGATGAGAATGGAAATGGGATAGGCAATGGATTTGGCTGCTATTTGTAGATATTCAGTGGGTAGTTGGTCTGCTGAAGGAGAGCATGGCTTTGATAAGGCTTTGAGGTGGACATGTTGTCTACACCATGTATTCTTTTTGTGAGGAACCTCTGTGGATACTCCATTTGTTGCATATGTCTGGTCAAGTGCATACCAAAAGGGCATTGCCCTCAATGATTGCTCTAATAAGGATTGAGT
The DNA here is from genome assembly GCF_019279795.1 of Protopterus annectens. Classification (NCBI taxonomy): domain Eukaryota; kingdom Metazoa; phylum Chordata; order Ceratodontiformes; family Protopteridae; genus Protopterus; species Protopterus annectens. The sequence goes on from NC_056735.1 coordinate 1,292,364,653, forward strand.
ACAATGGGACAATGATATCTTTGGACCTAGATGCCATACCCTTGCCTATAAGGTGCGCAGCATAGAATGATTTCATTACTACAGTAGACACTTGATGGTCAAAGGCCAAGTCACTGTCTAAATGCATTCCTAAATCACTGACCACAGAATCAGTTTTTAGGGGTATATTATCAATAAAGTAAATTTCAGGGGTGGTTGTCTTAATAAAAGATACCACTATGCATTTATTTGGCAGTGAGTTTTAGACCATGGTGCTGGCACCAGTTATTAGGCTGTGTCAGGCCTTCTTGGAGGAAGTTTTTGTCTTTGGGGGATTCTGTGACTCCACCTAGTTTGCAATCATCTGTGAATTTGGTTAGCCAGAGGCCTATGACTTTTGCCTTGAATACAGAGAAGTAGATCCAAAAAGTAGCATCCCCAGCACCAAGCCCTGCAGGACACTGTTTTTCACTGTCCTTTTTGAAGAGGTAGACTATGCTTTCTTGACCTCTTATGTCTTATCTGTGAGTCAGCTGGCCATCCAATGGGTGACATAGGGGGTTTAGCCTAATTTCGTGAGCTTGTCTATAATGCCTGAGTCAGGTATTGTGTTGAATGCTTTGGCCAAGTTGAGGTAAGCAGTATGCACTATTTTGTCTTCATCCATTGCTTTGGTGACCTTCTCAAAGAAGCCCACCAGGTTGAGTAGGCATGACCTGCCCTTGATGCAACCAAAGTGGGTTTACTCCAATGTCTTAAGGTTTTTTTATGTTATCATTTATCATGTCCATAAGTATTATTTCCATGACCTTATATATAAGGCTAGTCAGCATTATGGTTTGGTAGTTTCCTGGGTCCATAGATGACCTGCCTTTGTGCAGAGGGAGAACAGTTGCAGTCCAGTCACTTTGCATGAAGCCTGTTTGAAGGCTATGACTGAATAGTGCTTCTAGTGGCCCAATAGGCCATGCTTCATGCTATTAAGAAGGCATAATAGAATATTGTCAGCTCCCATTGGGTCTATATTATAACATCGAAGTCTTACAACTTCGAATGTTATAATATCAAACCCAGTAGAGCGAATGCTGGAAATAGCGAAGCTGCAGAACACTGAATACTTTCCTAGGGAATGTATTCGGTGGGCCGTTACTGCAGTTTTGCTATTTCCTCAACTGTGGAGCGAAGGTTACGGGCCGGGTTAAGGTAAGTGTGCGAACGAAGGTGATTGTGTGATTGGGCATGGGTTAGGTGAGTTAGGGTTAGGGCATGGGTCAGGTAAGTGTGTTATTGTGTGGACATGAGCGTTAGGGTGGGGTAGGCGAGTTAGGGTTTCGCGAGCAGGTAAGGTGAGTGTGCAATAGTGACGGACCTTAGGGTTAGGGTTGGGTTAAGGTAAGTGGATAGCTAGTGGTGTATGCATGGTTTGGTGTAGGGTTTTGTGAAGTGTGTGTGTGTGGATTATTTATTTTGGCATGCTTGTGTTGTATGTATGTTTGTTGGAACAGCAATTTTTTTCCCTGGTGAAAAATTCGCTATTCTGACTGTTCGGTTTTCTGGTGTTTCGCTCTACTGGGTTCGATATTATAGCATTCGAAGTTGTAAGACTTCAATGTTATAATATAGACCCGCTCCCATCAAAGCAGTGCTTTTGGCCTTGGAGAGTGCATTTGCTATGGTTGGGGGCATTTCTTCAGAGGTGTCTGGGGGAGAAAGTGGGGTAAAACTGGAGATGAATTTATCAGCCAATTGATTTGCTATATCCTCCAGCTTAGTACAGATGTCTCCACTTACAATCAGTTTGGCACATTGTTATGTATTCCTTTTGAGATTTTGGACATAGCTGAGGAATGTCTTGCAGTTGTCCGTAGCCTGGGAAGCTATTTTTACCTCAAATTTGGCTTTGGTAGACTTAATTAGTCCTGAGTTGTTTATTTAGTTCTTATCTTGCTGGGCATTGTATTTCTTGTTTTTAGCCATGATTTTCTTCCTTTTGTTATACAACTTAATTGATGCTGGGATTCCACCTGGGTGGCTTTTTTTCCTTTGGTTTCTCCAGTGTTTATTTGGGTTAGCTACCTCTGCCTCTATGCAGCTGTACACGATTGTAAGATAGAAAACACAGATAAAGATCCCATATTTCCCATCTCTTTAGGGCTTGCCTTACCTGATTCAGAGCAACCAGAATTTAACTGATGCCATCAGTTTGTATGGACTCCTCTGCCTTTTCAGATAGTTGTGCCTCATCAGCCTTCTTTTATAGTCATCAATAACATGTTTGTAGATTCTTTTCCTGACACTTCTGGTTCATATTTGCAAATAGCTTGACAATCACTTCCACAGCTGTAAACCAGCGCAAATTCTTGTGACATCTAATTTCTAAGCTCTGTAAAGTTGTATATGCAATCAAAAATGTCAAAACTTCTGTTTTTCACACTGTTGGCTATGTATCCATTTAGTTGTCTTTCACTGGACCATAATCCCACAAGCCTGTTTCAGTGCATAAGCTGTCAGCGATGCCTTTTTTAACTTACATCAAGGTTTTATAACCTCATGGTTAGTATATTAACTTATGGAAGGCAAAGGTTGTGAGTAGCTTACTGCTTTATTAAAACAATGACAATGAGAGCCCTTTCACAGATATGAGTTTATTTTCCATTAAATATGAATGACTGAGATTTTATTTGTTTTGTTTATGTTTTGCTGACCAGGATAATCACACTAGGCCAGCAGCCTAATTTCATGGGAGACCCAAGATGGCATCCATATTGGTAAAGGAACATTGGCCCATATGTTGGGGAAACTTCCCCTGTTCTTTTCACTAGGGGGCACTAGAGAGCATTTTTAGGCAGGGAATGGAAGAAGATGGTCACTTGGTTATGCAGCATATGCTGTTGCCAGCTTTGGATACTATTACTTTTGTTTCTGCAAAAACAGGAGGGAGCAGTCCTATTTATCAGAGACATCTGTGTCACAAGACATTTCTTGGGCAGATACTGTAGATTGTTTTTTTCTGCATTGAATGGAGTATCTTCTCCTGATTCTGGTTAGAGTGATGATATGGGATCAAAAGAAGAACTTCCGTTAAGGTCAGTGAGTGAAACTACAGAAAGGAGTTATGCTTCAGTAGCTGCAGTGGAGGAAAAGAGGACGAAAGGAAGTTTTCTTTATATTTCCGCTAAAGCTACAAAGGTGGTAGATTTTTTGTATGGGAATCTGGTAAAGCCATTGGGCTTTAAGATAATAGATATTTGTTCCTTGATTCAGTTTGGCACTGAACACTTATGTGAATTGACTTTCAAATCTTTTGATTTGTTATTTATTTATTTATTTATTTTTGTACAATTAGGTGCAAAACTGCATACTTATCCTTAGAATGAGTATATTTTTGTTGGAACTTCTATAATGAAGAAAAAGCTATTTAGGTACAATTTCAAACTGATATTTTGACAGAATAAGATGAAAGATAATATTTTTCTGATTTACATTCTGCTGTAGATAGTGTTATGAAGATTTCTGATGAATGGAATATCTGGACTTGGGTATGAGAGGTGCGTGTTATTTTAAAGAAACACAATGCTGTTTTACAAGAATATTTCATCTGTGATCATACACAAGGAATTAGGGAGGCTAGGCAGTCAAAATGTGATTTTATAGTGGACTGATGCACATTTGAATGATGGCTACAGAAAAAAACAATGCAGTCATTTTGGGTATAATTGTCAAAAACTATTTGTTCAGAAAAAGATGGCACTTGATTTGATTTTCTGGTGAAGGGGGCTCTGATACTGTTGTTGAGGATGACGAATTAACTGGGAAAGTGCTATGATTTTTCCTGATGTGGAAATTATTTGCCTGTTTATTTGAGTGTTTGACCTACAGTAGTAATTGTAGGGATTTTAACTGTGCTTTACAAAAATGATCCTGAAGCAGTAATGCTATCAATGTATGCCTTGATCTTTTAAAGGATTTTCAACTCTGTTTAGCAGAATAAAAGGAACATACTTGTAGTAGGGTAAATATAAAACTGAAATTGATTTTTTTGTTCACAGTCCTACTTCATTCGAAGTGGAAGAAGGTAGGGAATGTTTTTTTTCAAATAATGCGACTGTATAGGCCCTGTTCAAAACTGATGCTACTGTTCTGAGTCTAGGCAAATGTATAAAGAGAGCACAAGGGATATATGCCTTCTTTGTATGTGATATATTACCTGCAGGCAGCAGCTACTCTATGATCATACAAACATGAACATTTTTCATTTGTTGGTCTGAGTAGTGGGTGGCATATAAGGAGAAATACAGGCAATTTTATTCTGGGTGAAAAAGGGATGATTGAAACATAAGAAATGTATAAGGAAAGGTGTGAGCAATTTAATATGACCATTAAAAATAATGATACGAGCTGTTACAGTATTCAGGAGTTTAATTTTGACATGAGTACATTGTGTACTAAAGATGCCCTAAATAGACAACAATAGTATGTGAAAAGAACTATGGAGGAAGGTAATCCTTATTTAGCATCTGCTCGAAGAGAAGAACGTGAGATATGGAGAGTGGCTGATGGTCAGGGAGAGGTTGTCACAAATAAAGATTGTTTATTACTACGAGTAGAGTTTTTGTAAGGGCTATAGTCATGGAGAGGTAGGCACTGATCAACACAATATATTACTATGGGTAGAAGTTTTATATGGACTGTAGTCATGGAGAGGTAGTCACTGAAAAAGCTGGTATATTACTATGGGTAGATATTTTTTGTGGACTATAGAGTCCTACTGGTAATTTTGTTTCTAAGGTGTGGGAGATTCCTCATCTTAGTGAGGAGGATGAAACTGTAGATAAACCTTTTTCAGTGGAAGAATTGAATAAGGTCTTGTATAAGGGAAAGATAAATTCGGTGCCCAGTGAAGATGGGTTGAGTTATGATTTTTCTAAGTCTGTTTGATAGAGAAAAACTGTTTTTCATAGACTTTGAATGATTTTTTTTGTCTGTTTAGTTCCTAAGTTGGTTTGTAAAAGGTTAGTGAAGCTAATTTGGAAAAAGAAGGGTGACAGAAGTAATTTAGAGTTCTGCTAACTATACTTTAGGAAAATGTTGATTATAAAATTTTGATTGGTCTGCTTCAGAAAAGGATGATGACAGGTCTGAGTAGGCTGTTAAGTTCAGGTGTATATGGTGTCTCTGGTAGGGATATGATGGAAATGTTAATTTTAGTAAAATAAACTTAGAAGGGTGGAAAACAAGGAATTGGAAGACTATCTGATTGTTTGTGATATTAGGAAAGCCTTTGATTCGATTAGATATGAAAGTATATGGCATATGAGAGCGTATGCATTTACTAAGAAGGCCTGGCATCTCTTACAAAACGTGCATTCTGTATCTTGGGTATATCCTTTAGAAAACAGTTGGATGTGGTATCAAACTTCACATGATATTATAACTTTCCCTGGTCTCTAATTTAAACATCACACTATAGTCATTTATTTTGAACTTCTCTGCTGATATTTAGTTATTTATTTACTTTTTGTTGACTGGGTTAGTGTCACTTTGTATAGCCTATTTTTAGAGGAGATTCAAGATGCCATTCATGCTGACAAGGAAAAATTTGGCCAGGTCACTGGGGAAATTCCTCTACTGTTTTCATTGCAAGCTGTCTCTTCTGGTTGCTGAGGTTGCTGAAGAGTTGCATTTACTGTGCAAGATGTAAATCCAAGCAGAAAATTATTTGGGCAGTTACGTTCAGATAAAATTAAGGTAGATGATTTCAGATATTGTTTTCAAGGCATGTGTAGAATTGTTGCTGATATAAAAATCTGAAGGACAAAAGAAATGTATGGAATGGAGAGTGGAAATGTAATCTTGTTCTTGTTAAGGAAAACAATGTGCAACATTTGTCAATATGATTGTAATGTACAGAAACAAAGGATTTCTGTGTTATCAGGGACAGTGAAAAACATGTTTCTTTTGTGGTTGAAGTGGAAATTTAATAGACTATTGTGACAAAAAGAATTGCTAAAATGTGGGGAAATTGACATTCTGTGGCCAATTGCAAAGTTGAATTTATTTATTTATTTATTTAGTTAGTTAGTTAGCTACATTTGTATCTAGAAAGTTAAATAACCAAGGGGTAGGTCATTGATCACAATAGACCCTGGTGAAGAAAGTCACCAAAAATAAATAAATAAAATATCTGTAATTCACAAATATGGAGTAATCACAGAAGGTACAAAATCCAGCAGACAACTGATGCAATGGGCAAATATTATTAGTGGAGGAAAAAAATCTAGATTCATTCTAATAGTAAAAATGGGAGGTAAGCAGGTGGTGAGAACAGAGAGTAGAAACTGAAGTGATGTAGTTGAGGGAGAATGTGTCCAATAGGGAAAGCACCTGCAGCCTGACTTTTGATGGAATACCAGAAAAGCCATAATATGGGGAATTTCTGTTAGACTGTGATTTATAGATGTTATAACATTTAATGCTGATGGGTAACATTGGTGTGCATGCTGATGAGGTTGAAGATGTAATGACAATAAAAATGATGCTGAGGATGCAGATAATGTATATCAAAGTGAATCATGGGAAAATTAGGGAATGAGAGTAAAACAGATATAAGAGTTAAGCAATAAATATTGGAGAAGAGAAATTATTGCAGCTACTCAGAAATGTGTTCTGTTGCTAAATGCAAAAGGCAGTGAAGAAGAAGACAGAGGGATGAAAAAAGTAAGGGGAATTATATAGGAAGAAATAGATTCCAAAAACAAAAAGAAAGGAAATGTTAAACTAGGTATTGTTCTTTCTAAGATAACTATTAATGATAGGAGTTGGCATAATGGTTAATTTGTTTAACTCACAGATCAAAGATAGAGGGTTTGATTCTTACCTTTGTAAATATAAAATTGGCTAAGCTTAACTTAAAATGGCCTACTAGGGTAAATAGCCTAAAACTTACCTAGGAAAATGTGTAAGAAGATTGGTTGTATTACAATGGAATGAAAAATAACAGCAGGTATTTGAATTTAGTTAAAAGGGAATAATTTGCATTGTTGTATACATGAAATATATTACAGAATTTTAGGACCGAATTGTATTCAGGGATACAGATACTATTTAAAACTTCAGAAATTAAAGTATTAGATTATATTATGGGAGAAGCTGAGAGAATTACTGTTGCAAATTGAAGAAATAAAGGACATTCCATGAAACCTATAGTGGCCTATTCAAAAATTAAACAGAGGAGTTATTTAAAGAAACTAACCATTTGCAATTATAAATATAGATATAATTATGATAAAATTATTCTAAATGTAATTTGAGAAGTCAGGAAGGAAAACTACCATAAGATGTAATGATGACTGAAGAGTCCCAAATGTACATTTAGAAACAGAAAAGTGCTATCTGCAAAGAAAAAAAAGAGCTACTTCAACATGAGATAGTTTCATGAGATGAAGAACTTTTGATGATACAAAATATATTAATTAGGCAAGAATAATTGTTGGAAGAGAAAAGGGAAAAGGACCTACCTAGCATTTAGGAAAAATTACAAAGAAAGAAGAAACAATGATGAGTGAAATTATGGAAAAATAGAAGGGCAAGAAATGATAATGAGAGAAGTAGAAAGAAATATATGTTCTTTAAGAAGAGAACTGTAAAGAAAAATATGAAATGATCAGCTAATAGAATAAGTAAAGAGGGTAGTGATATTTTACAAAAAAAAATCACAGTAGAATAATTACAGCTAATTTTAACAAAGATGAAAAAAATCTGGTGCCATATTTGGATGGATTTGATTATAAATGTTATAAAAAGATGGTAAAGAAACAAAAAGGTCTTTTGTACAGGTCTTGAGTGGAAAGAATGTGGAATAGAAAATCACAAAATTCATGAAGGAATTATTAGGCTTATATGAAAAAGGTGAAAAATGGATTTAGGAAATTGAAGGTCTATTACAATAAATAATGCTGATTATAAAATTAAATAGTGCAACAAAGATTTGAGAGATCATTAACATAAATATGCATAAAAGAGTTTTTGGAATACAAGGAAGATAAAGTAAACAAATACTAATAAAATAAACAACACACGGTATCTTTTATGAAGAAAAGGAATCAAGAGCAGCAATATTTGATGTAGCTAAATTGATTTATTTTTTATTTATTTATGACATTTGTTTACTGGGAAAGTCCACTGGGCTGAACACAGTCCATTTTCAGTGGAGGCCCGGGGAGAAAAGCTCCAATACAGTAATACAATAAGTAAATTTTAGTACCGAGGTGGCTACCACAAGGTAGTTACAATATTTACAAGAATTATAACAATACAAACAAAGGCACAAAAACAGACTACTATACAGACAATGGGAATAAAGTGATACAATTTGAAAACTAGAAAATGTAGGCATAAATGCAACAAAAGACACAAACAGGTGATTTTAAATTAAGCAAAAATCATCAGCTCAAGCATATGAGAAAATACCAGGAAAAAAACTAGGTTTATCAGGTTATGTGTGGAGTGGCTGTGGGTTCTAAATCTGAATAATTGAAGAGAGAAGATAAGAAAGAAGGGAGAAAAGGAAGAAAGAGGTTATATGACATTAAAGTTAGTGAGAAGTATGGAAGGTTTAGGTATGGTTGATATGACATCAAGGTCCCCAGTATGGTTGGGTGGTAGGAATGTTAAGAAGAGCAATACTGGGTCTGAGTATGGGGGAGAGAGAGTTAAGAGACAGCATTAGACAAGATGGAACAGTTGCAGATCCAGTTGGAGAGAAGGTGTTTTTGGAGGGCAGTTTTGAATTTAATGGAATGTTGCTCAGAGCGTACAGAGAAGAGGAGTTTGTTCCAATGTCTGGCTATAGTCTAGGAGTAAAGGAGTTTACCTACTGGTAGGTTAGATTTATGGGCTTGTAGTAGGTTTTGGTTTTCTGACCGTAATGACCTAGTGTGGGAGTAAGGGGAAAATAAGGAGCTGAGGGCAGGGCAGTCTTGTGGTTTATAAATTAGTCTGTGAGAGGTAGTTAGTTGAAGTTGCAGGAAGTGTAGGAATTTGAGCAAGTGGAGATTTCTTAAGGCTATACAGTGATGCGTAGAATGACGGCAGTTAGAAGCAAATTTGGCAATTTTGTTGTAACAGGATTCTAATTTTAGTTTTGGAGAGGACTGCAGATTAGTTAATAAAGGAGTACTGTAGGTAACAGAAGGAAGGAGGTAAGAGAGTGCTAAGTCTTGTTTAGTTGAAGGGGAGAGGAATTTATAATGTCTATAGAGGAGGCCAAGATTTTTGGGGGTTTTAGAGATATTGGATTGGATATGTAAATCAAATTTTAGATTGTCATCTATTATGACCCCTAAGAGTTTAGTATTAGCTATGAGTTCAATTTTATTGAATTCAATGAGAGAATCTTAAAGTCTTGAACATTGATAGAGATATTTTTTAGGGGGGGTAAGCAACATAAGTTTGGTATTTTTTTGGCGTTTAAGGACAGGTGATTTTGCTGGAGCCAGGATCCAACAGTAAAGAAAGCTGTTTGGGTAATTTGTTGAAGGATAACAGGGGTAGGTGCAGAGCAGACTATGGTCGCGTCATCTGCATATTGGACTAGAGTGGAGTGAGGTAACGCTTGGTGTAAGTTATTAATGAAAATGTTAAATAGAAGGGGGCCAAGAATTAAACCTTATGAGATGCCAGTGGGGTTGTGAAGGAAGGGAGAGATGGCATGCTGCCATTTGATGGCATGTTGTCTGTTAAAGAGGTAGCTTTCAAACCAGTTAAGAAACTGAGAAGACAGACCAAGGGGAAGACAGTTGAGAGGGAAGGCTAGAATGGGATATAGTATCAAATGCCTTAGATAGGTCTAGAAAGAGAGCAGATGCTATATGTCCAGAGTCATGGATTTTGCTAATGGTATCTAAGAAGGATATAAGCGCTGTAGAGGTACTGTGCCCAGGACGGAATCTATGTTGGGTTGGGAAGAGGATGTTGTAGTTTAACAGGTAGTGGACTAGTTGTTTTTGGATACATTTTTGAGGATTTTATATATAGGGGAAAGAAGAGCAATAGGCCAGAAGTTAGAGATGTCAGAAGATGGGCTCCCTTTATGGAGGGATAGGATAATGGCTTTTTTCCATAAGGAGGGAATGTAAGACTCTTGGATCGATCTGTTGATTAGGATACTAATAGGATAGGCTACTGAGTCAGTGGCAATCTTGAAGAATTTGGTGGGAATGTTGTCAGCTGAGTTGGAGCTGGGTTTTAGCTTTAGCAAGAGTTGTTTTATGCAGGAAGTGGGGATAGGGGAAAGATTAAATTCAGTTTGAGAAGGGTATTTTTTCCAGTTTTGTGTAGGTGTATTTAAGGATGTGGTAATGTGAGGTATGTGTGAGGAGGAGGGGGAATTGGGGTGAATATTACTATGTAGAGGGGAGGAAAAGGAAGCTGCAAGATTAGTTATTGTATCAATGAAATATGAGTTAAATTTGGAGGTGATAAGGTCAGGTGACATGTCAGGGAAAGGACGGAGATTGGTTTTAGTACCAGGGTTCAGAAGATTATTGATAGAGGACCAGAAGAATTTGGGGTTATTTCTCCTATTTAATTGTAAGTTCCAGAAATACTGTTGTTTGTCTTTGCTGATAAGTTTTTTAGATAGGTTGCAAAGTTATTTGTAATGCGTAAGGTTGGAGGGGTTGTCCGAATTCAGCCAAAGCTTCCAGGCTTTGTCCCTATTTTGCATGATTTATTTTGTAGTTTTGGAAAGCCAAGGGGCATGATTGGATTTGTCTCTAATGGATCTAGAGGGTGCCAGGCTGTTGAGAATACTAAGAAAAGAGTTATTGAAGTAAAGAAGGGTGTCATCTAGTGGTAAGGCTTTGAGACAGCTCCAGTTGTGTCTTTTAAGGATAGTATTGAATCTGTGGGAACAAAATGTTGATAAATTCTGAGTGACTCTAATATTATGGGCTTTTAAGAGAGATGTGTTGATATGAAGAGTGTAGGCCGGGAGGTGGTCACTAAATGAGTTTGGAAGGGTGCCAGCAACTGGATTCTTGGAGGGCTTAGTGACCAGGATCCAGTCTAGAGTTGAGCCTTTGTTATTTTTGAAGTTATATCTAGTAGTAGAAGTAATTAATTGCATAAAGTGGAATAGGTTAATGCTACTGTGGGATTGGATAGTGGAAGTAGCTGCCCAGTCAATATTCATGTCACCTAATATAATGGTTTCATTTTTTTATTGTATGGGAGATCCAAGATAGAATGTCTTCTATAACTGGGATATTATTCCCAGAAGGAATATAAATTACTGAAATACAGAGCTTTTTGGAATTATTGAGGTCAAGGAATGAAATTAGGATCTCAGCATTATGGAATTTAGTTATAGAATTAGGAAAGGTGGATATGTTAAGTGTATTAGGGTAAATTAAGGTGATACTGCCCCCTTTTGTGTGTTTTTTGTCGACCCTGATTACATTGAAATTATGAAGAAGGAATTCAGAGTCTTGGATATTTGGTTTCAACCAAGTTTCAGTAGCAGCTAGGATATGAGTTCTATTTAGAGTTAGCCGGGCATGAAATTCAGAAGTTTTATTGCAGATACATTGAAAGTTAATGGTGGTTGTATGGAGGTTTTTATAGAGGGAGGGAGGGACCTGGGTTAGGGTGAATGTCTGTATGAGGGAGGAGAAGAAGAGAATACATTTGGAGAATGAATTTTTTAGCAAGGAGAGAAAGAGGTTAGGAAGCTGTACTAGACAATTGTGGTTTTAGGATAAAGAATAGTTAGTAGTGAGTAATAGGGGTTTACTGCATAGATAATGTGGGTAAAGGCTGGGAGAGATGTGAGAGTAGGAGTGTCCTTTGGAATTTGAATGTGAGAGTGGTGGGTTGAGTGTGGAGGGTAGGGAGTGAGGGTCTAGTTCTGTGAGGTTAGTGAGTAGTAGCAAAGCTATGGAGAAAGGAAATAGGTATGTCAGGCTTGTTGCCAGGGAAGACATTGTGTGAGGAGAATGTCAGAGAGATGAGATTAGGAGTTAATGATAGGGAGAAGGAGAAAATAGGTAGCAGAAAGGAGGATATGTAGGTTGGAAGATAGTGCCCTGTTAGCGATTGGAAAGAGTAGGAGGAAGAGGGAGTGGTCGGGGAGGAAGTGGGAGTGGTGAGGAGAGAATAAATGTAATTGAAGATGGGGTGTGTGGGAATTGGGGTAGGGTAGGAGAGTGAAGTGAGCCCGAGTGAAGCGAAGGGTGAATGGAGCAGGAAGACCCACCCTGCAGACTAGCCATGTGCATGCAAAAACAATCAAATTGCAGCCAACTAAGCCAGGTATGCGCAGGTGGTGAGGGAACTACCTAGAGAGGCCTTGTGAAAAACTACTTTAAATAGGGCTTCCCACTAAACGTACTAATTGCTGAGTCACCTAATCCTTAGTTTCTGAGAGAGCAGGATCGTACTACAAAAGATGATAGTGCCGATTCTGCAGCTGTATTTACTGATAACATACACAGGTATGTTTAACTTTGTTGCTTTCTAAAAAATCCTGAATGAACAGATAGCATTCAAAATGTTTGTGCTTAAAGTGGAGGGGGGGGGGCTGGGAGGGGAAGCACATCTTGTAATGTGCATACCTTTACAAGGCTAACAATTAAGGCTAGCTTGTATTGTTTAAGTAAAGCTAAAGCATGCACCTACACTGACTGCAGGTCAAGAAACAAGTCCTGAAAGTTTACTGTGCTAGGTCCAGTTTATGGTGCGATGCCCTTTTCAGTATAGCAGCTGGGTTTGCTTGAAGCCATGGTTGGTTTGCTTGAAGGCACAAGGGGTTTGATTGAAGGCACAGTGGAAAGGCATGAAATAGGGTGGGGGACTGCAGAGAAAAAAAGAGACAAACAAGTTAGATTTTTACAGAGGGGTAGTATGGGAAGGGGTAGAGGCAGGCAGAGAGAATGCAAAAAAAAAAAAAAAGAGGCAAGAGACACCACAAATGACAACAGTGTATACAGTATGTAAAACAATCGCATAGATAGTAATATAAACTACCAGGCACTATAGATTGATATTCAAATACCATTCAGAGAATATCTAAAGAAAACAGCTTTCAGTTAGCAGTGCTTATTAATTACATCAGGACAAATATTTGTAATTGCTTAAGTTTAAACCCTGCATAAACTGTGTATTATAAAGGTAAAAACACAGCAAATAATGACTAGGAAAGCAGTCACTTAATGATTAAGAAAGCAGTCGCTTTAAATAATTTGATAATATTTTAAAATTTGATAATATTTTAAATGATGGGTATATAAGATTTTGTCTGAATATGGAGGAAGTAAAAACATAATTAGAGTTGTAAAGGCTGCATTTACTAAGAGTATAGCAACAGTTTTGATAAACTGATAGTATAAAAATTGAGAATGGAGTACTGTAAGGGTGCCCTATGAGCAGCATTTTGTCTGCAGTAGCTGGGAATATTTTAAAGAAAATAAAGTGAGATAAATTTACTCACAAATAGAAAGGTAGAATTCCTTTAATTGAGTAATGTACAGTAGATATTATGCTAGCAACAATGACTATAAAATGGATGATACAATTAGTGAAAGAAATGGAAATATAGTTAAAACAGATGGGCTTGGTAGTTCATAAAGATAACAATAAAGGCTTTTTGGAGATATGAAAAAACAAGTAGTTCCTTTTCAAGGACAGAAATAATGATTTCATGAGTGAAATTTGGAAGGTAGGAAATAATAAGCAAGCAACATAGTAAACGTATACAAATTTTAGGTTATGTAAAATTAAGTTGAAAAGGCAGAATATTTATATTTCTAGCTAGTATCAGGAAGGTTGGAGTGTTGATGGAGAAGTACAGAGAAGGTCAGAAGGAGTTGTATTGTGTTTTTGTAGACTTAGAGAAAGCATATGACAGGGTGCCCAGAGAGGAGTTGTGGTATTGTATGAGGAAGTCGGGAGTGTCAGAGAAGTATGTAAGAGTGGTACAGGATATGTACAAGGGTAGTGTGACAGCAGTGAGGTCTGCAGTGGGAGTGATGGATGCATTTAAGGTGGAGGTGGGTTTACATCAAGGATCAGCTCTGAGCCCTTTCTTATTTGCAATGGTGATGGACAGGTTGACAGACAAGATCAGACAGGAGTCCCCGTGGACTATGATGTTTGCAGATGACATTGTGATCTGTAGTGAGAGTAGGGAACAGGTGGAGGAGACCCTGGGGAGATGAAGATATGCTCTAGAGAGAATAGGAATGAAGGTCAGCAGGACTAAGACAGAATATATGTGTGTGAATGAGAGGGAGGATAGAGGAATGGTGAGGATGCAAAGAGTAGAGGTGGTGAAGGTGGATGAGTTTAAATACTTGGGGTCAATAGTTCAGAGTAACGGTGAGTGTGGAAGAGAGGTGAAGAAGAGAGTACAGGCAGGATGGAGTGGGTGGAGAAGAGTGTCAGGGGTGATTTGTGATAGACGAGTACCAGTAAGAGTGAAAGGGAGTGTCTACAAGAGGGTAGTGAGACCAGCTATGTTATATGGGTTGGAGACAGTGGCATTGACAAAAAGGCAGGAGTTAGAGCTGGATGTGGCAGAGTTAAAAATGTTAAGATTTGCACTGGGTGTGACGAGAGTGGGCAGGATTAGGAATAAGTATATTAGAGAGTCAGCCCAGGTTGGAAGGTTTGGAGACAAAGCCATAGAGGCAAGATTACATTGGTTTAGACATGTGCTGAGGAGAGATGCTGAGTATATTGGGAAAAAGATGGTAAGGATGAAGCTACCAGGTAACAGGAAAAGAAGGCCTAAGATAAGGTTTATGGATGTGGTGAGGAGGACATGCAGGTATTTGGTGTGACAGAGCAAGATGCAGAGGACAGGAAGAAATGGAAATGTTGTGGTGACCCCTAATGGGAACAGCCGAAAGAAGAAGATGATGATCAGGAAGGTCTTATTATAGATATATATATTTTTTCTTTTTATATGGAACCTGGCAAAAAGAATTATTGTGTACAACGAGAGAAGAGGGGTCAAAATTTAATTAGTCCAGTGACACTTAATGCCAGTTCATTTTTTTTTTAAGTTTATGAAGTATGATAAAGATAAAAAAATTATCACAAATAGTAAGCATTAAATATGAAATTTTGGGAAATGCTAAGTATTTTAATATGATTAAGGATATCAAAGGAAGTGAAGTTAAAAAATATCAAATAAGGCTGTAGCAATGGAATGTTGATATAAGAAATATAGGGCAGAGAAGACAACTCTGGAATGAAGAAATAATTATAACATATTAGTATGCGGATCATGGGGTAGATTCAGTATAGAAATAAGAAACTAAATATGAGAGAGGAAGAACATGTTTTGTAACCTAATAGCAAAACAAGATCTCTGCAGAGGCTATTACTCAACAAATTACCAATGAAAGGGTCCAGCATTATAAAACTGAGATAGAAAAATGTTATATGAGATGTTAGGTAGAAGAATCAATTGACCATGTATTATGTCCAATGATTAAATGATAACAGAAAAGGGTGTATAAAATAAACATAATAAAATTTGGTCAGTGTAAATATATTTATAATTGTATATGGACTGTACAATGGATATAATAACAGAAACAAATTACAATAGGAAAATGTTATATTGCTATAATTTGGAAAATTTGGGATGCTTGAAGTAAGGAGTGACTGTTTAAGAAGTGAGTTGAGGCAGAAATTAAAATGCTGTTTTAGTAAGTGAAAAGTGTGGGGTGGAATGAAAGGAATGAAAAGCATTGTCACTCTCCTACCACGAACACAATAGAAGAGTCTTTGTTGGTTCTGTTCAAGCAGATTCATTTTATACAAACACATCACTATAGAAACTTACTGACTTTAACTTAAGAAATTTATATACAAACTAACAACTATAATTGTGCATGCTCTCTCTCTGGCTGCTTCTTCAAAATGGCACTAGGGATTGCACATGTCTGGAATTTATATGTGCACATACAGCCTTGCATGTTTCTTAAATATATAGCATACGCACACCCCTGTACTGTGATCTACAGGTATGTCTTATGAATTTTTGCAAATTGTGCAAATTGATAGTGTTTGTTAAGTATGTTACATGGAAATAATGTGCAGTTTTGATTTTATGGCATGCTTTCATAATGGGTACTTACTTTTTCATAAAGGGCACCTACTTTTTAAAGTAACATTAAAGTAAACAGAATTCAAGAAACTGGGGTGGGAGAAGAACCCCTAACTTTCTGATTTTCCAGAATCAAAAGTGATTGTGCTACATATTTAGCCATTGACAGTGAAGATTTCTGATTGGTGCACTTGTTTCAAATTGTCTGTGTCACATTCTTGCTCAGTATTTCAACATGTATTTTATCCACAAATAAATAAATTCATTGCTTCATTCTACCACAGGCATTGTTTTGGTTGAATAGACAATTTTCACATCTTACATACTTTTGCAAAATAGTTTATTCTGTCACAGCTTTTATACAATTGACCCTGAGCAGGACAATTTATTGCATCATGCTTTTAAACACATCCCATGATAAACGTATCAGTGCATTCTTTTCATATATTGCATGCCTTATGATTCCTGTTTGTGGCCATTGTTTCTTATCTATTTTCAAGCACAACTTTTATAAACTTAGAATTCTTTTGTTAGCTCTTTTAAATGAAACAAAGTGATTTCACTTGTCTTGCTTGATACATATCAGTATTAAATCTGCTTCTTGCAGCAATCTGCTTCTTATCTGATAATATCAAATACAACACATGATTCTCGCTCAAACCAATGAGTGAAGTAACTTGCAAAACTCACAATATTTAGCTTGATTGTTCAATTCAGTAACAGAATCACCAATACTTCCATAGGACCATGAACCATAGTGAGTAACAAATGGTGGCTATATGGTAAACATTTCTTATTGCATAATAACTCTGAAGCTTCTGCCTTGTCACTTCTATTGCCCTTCCTTCTTCCTCCTTTGAAAACTCATGCATATTTTCTTGTAGCATGCAGAGATATCACACACTGTACTTTCTCAGTATTTTCCTACATTCTACTAGCAATCAGGAATAAATTAAATTTCTGGATCCCCAATTTCCAATTCTCAAACTGTCCTGAAGAGAAAGCACTTGTGGAGGTTGTACTTTACAAAGTCTCAAATGAAAAAAAAGAAAAGAAAATGCCCTTTTCTTATTTCTAACACCACATAGCATTTTAGATTATAATGTCAGAAAAATGAGACAGTCGAGATGTAATATACTACCAGCTTGTACAGCTCTAGTTACAGATTTCACAATACTGCACATGAAACTATTAACTACCTAAACTTGATAATGCTATTCTAAATAGTGCCAAATGCATCAATCTCTTAAATGAACACTACTAATTTCTTAGAGAAACAGCATTCATATTGTATAAATACATTAAGCTATTCACTTTTTTAGAATTTGAGTAGTAAAAATAGGCCTTGCTTTCTTTCCATAATTGAAATAACAAAGATCATATTTCTGAGAGACAGAGACTTGTGTTGTAGTATTTCAACTTTCTATTAAAATACAAATTATATATAAAGTGTTTCTTTTGTTTTCATATTTGTGGAAAACAGTTGCTATAGTCACCAGTTTAGGAGTATTATTCCCAAATGCATTGCCTAAAACCCATTATTGATGATTGTCATAAGCTGTGGAGAAGTCTGTGTGAAAGGTGAGATCAAGTGGCTGATGGCCATCTCTTTTGTCTAAGGCAGAGGCCAGTAGACTTCCATGCTGTACCAGTAACCCAGGGTTAAAGCCTGGGGTACAGCAACTTACAAGACAATAATAAATACTAGGTCAGTAGGGTATTTATAGCCTTGATGTCCAGAGGAGAAAGAGCACGTTAGTGGCACTGCTAGAATTGCACAGATGCTACCGTGTATAGGCCATTAAGTGGGTAAACATGTTCAAGCTCTCTGATTAGTGACTGCAGCCTTTTTGACTCATCCCCACACTGAAAGAGGCATGCAATAATAAGTAGCTTGAATGGCAGACTATCTGAACCATTAAGAGTGTGTCAATGAGTAAACTGTTAAAAAGAATCATTAATACTATGCAAATGAGGCCAGTCTAACAGCATGGGCAGTCTGCCCTTCTCCTTTTTATTAGTAATTTATGTTTAGTTATTGGCCCAGGAGCCACAACAGGGGGAAAACAGTGAAACAATTTACTTGCTTTTTTATCCCATATTCTTGAGCAATCCCATTAAATATTTTTGAGTTACCTATAAATAGCTGAGGATTACAGTCAAGCAATAGTGCCAGAATTAGTTTCATACTTCTTGTGATTCAGAAAATGTATGTTGATGCAAGACCCATTGTTCTAATAACATTTTAAGTAAATTAGATTAATATCTATAAATCTCTTATTTTGCGACCTTTGGCCCCCACCCCATTATTTTTGTCTTTTTTCAGAAATCATAAGCAAGAAATTAGAGGTGGCCAAGACCTGTGAGTAAAGCCCTCATCCAATAAAGGGTCAGAGAGAATAAAGCAACCTAAGGGTAACTCGCTGTACCAAATCCTAGTGTCCAGATCATGAAACTAGGAGAAATAGCCAAAGCATGGGTTCCAAAAGCCAACATCCATTTTGACTTAATTGTCCAACTCAAAACAAATTCTCCTGTGTAGATATCTTGTGCAAATCTAATTTCAAAATATCTGATTTGCTAAAAAATACAGCACCAGAAAAATGCTATGAGCAAAATCAGCATATGCACGCTCCCAGTCATTTGGTGGAATGTGTTCCTTAAATCTCGGTTCAGGTATAAGCAAAACAAACAACCAAAATCTTAATTCTCAGTTCATGTATGAGGAAAATAAACAAGCAGCATATGGATAGTCACACGTCAGGTTCTCCGAAGCCAGGTGTTCAGATGGCATCAGGAAGACACTCTCCATCCAATAAAACCTAGCAGACATACTTCAGTTCAAGAAGACTTTGTTGATAGGATCCAAGCACTATGGTTCTGAAATAGCAGTGTTGAAAACAGGGTTTTTATTGCCAAGTCTATGGGAGTGCCAGTGGTAGGTAATCAGTCAAGGTGCATGGGTGTGTAGAGGGCTGGAGCCTTTATTCCAATCAAATGTGACATTAAAATGGTATCTGCCCCTTGGTTTTGATTCATTGTGTAACAGTTAAGCCAATCAAATCTACAGGAAAGAACTCCTCATTTAAATATTATGTAAACCTGTATGTAATGTCCTTCTCTTTTGATTCATTGTGTAACAGTAACAGTTAAGCCAATTAAATCTACAGGAAACAACTCTTCAATTAAATACTACGTATGCCTGTAAATGATCTGCACTAAACGTTTGTGGCACTTTCGATATTCTTCATTAGGGATGCTAAAAAATGTTAGTAAATAATAGTAAATAATTAGAAACGTATAAGATAGTAAAAAGAAGCTTAAAAAACTATATAGGAACTAAACTAAAACGTTTCCATTGAAAAACAAGTGGATGAAAACAGATAATGATAAGCCTCAGAACAGTTACATGAAGCAATGTTCAGCTGTAAAATGAAAGATGTCCGACTGGATGAAAAGTAAAACCTCTATTAGCCCTTACTAGGAATAATACACAACAAGCAATTGGAAAAAAAAACTCAGACAGTCCAGTCCATAAAACCGACTACACCTCTAAGTCCCTTGTGCTGGATTATAAGAGAAAGCTGAAAGTCCTGGGACTGTCTTTTCAATGGTATTTACTGTGGTCCAGTTTTCTGAGGTTAAGAATTGGGATGATAGATTTTGTGGTATTAAGTCCTATTTTTTCCTGGGTCATCAGTTGAACCTGCCAAATCAGCTCCTTCTTCTCCAGTAGATCATTAAAGCTGCCATTTAAAGTGATCTTGAGGACATGGTCCAGGAAGTGGAATTTGAAATTGCTGTGTCCTGTGTTGTGCTTTGCATGTAATGCAATAGGTTTGAAAGGTTGAGGTATTAGAGGTCATGTAGGTGTCTCACTATTCTCATCTTTAATTTGTTGATCATC
Organism: Protopterus annectens; assembly: GCF_019279795.1. Classification (NCBI taxonomy): domain Eukaryota; kingdom Metazoa; phylum Chordata; order Ceratodontiformes; family Protopteridae; genus Protopterus; species Protopterus annectens. Next base: position 1,292,384,656 of record NC_056735.1, read on the forward strand.
TTCCCAACGTAGAAGCCTTTCCATTTGGAGCATTGTGCTCTGTACACAACCCCTTCAGTACTGCAGTTACCCTTGAGTGAGGAGGTAAATTCCTTTTGGTTGTTAGGACAGTAAAAGCTGTTCTTTTGGCTCATGTAGCAGCAGTATAAGCATGGTGGGTTACTGAATGGATATGTGCCTCCATCTGTTGTGGACAGGGGCCCAGATTTTTCTAAGTAGTCTCTAATATTTCTTCCTCTCATGGGGGTAAGCTCAGTCTGTGAGGAAAAATGGGTCCAAAAGTCTTGTCCTTAAAAATAGTCCAGTTGTCAAGTATGATTTTGATAGTAGCCTGGTAATTCAGAGAGTAGTTAAGTACTAGATTAAGGTCCCATTTGTTATTGAGACCCTGGATGGTAGACCATGCGTTTCTGTAGTCAGAAAAAGTTTTCCCTGAGTCTTTTGTGCAACAATGTGTGCTAGGATGTTTTTTAATATCCTGCTGGAGTACCCCCTGGCCAGAAAATCATTTTCCAGGTTCATTATGTTTCTAGTAAAATCCTCCATTTATTTTGAGACCCTTGCAATCCTCAGACCCTGCGAATTAATAACATTTCATTTCAGTCTGTGGGGATGCATGCTCTGAGTGTGGAGTAAAAGGTTAACCCTTGTTGGTTTGCAGTAAAGGTCGTGACTGAGCTCACTTGTACCAGGGGTTTTACTTATCATCACATCGAGAAACACAACCTTCTCCTACCTGTATTTTGTGATGAATCTGAGGAAGTCCATGGAGGTGCTAATGTGGTTGATGAAGTTATTAAGGCTTTCCAGATTGCTGTTCCAGATGATAAACATATCATCACTAAAGAGTAAATATCATCCCATATGTTGGAAAAAGGGGAAGTTGTATACTGTTTCTGCTTCCCATTTCCCCAGAGCTGTGTTTGCCAGGGTTGGTGCCATCACTGCTCCGTGGCTATGCCAGTAGTCTGTTTAAAGATGGCGTCATTGAACCTGAAGTAATTGTTTGCAAGTAAGATGTAAAGTAGACATCCAAAAACTGCTGTCTCCCCCAGTAAGGCCGTATAGTCCCTATTGTAGGCCTCAGTCACTGCTTCAATGCAGTAGCTGTGAGGGAGTACCATGTAAAGGGACTCAATGTCTGTGGTGACTGGAAATGATTTACTGTTGATGGGGCTACCCTTGATTTTCTTGAGGAAATCCATAGTGTCTAGAATGAAGGAGGGATTGTTTTCCATCTGGAGTTTTATGTGGTAGTCCAAATATATGGCCATTGGTTCCATGATAGCACCTTCGCTGACTACGACCAGTCTGTATGGAGGGTCAGCTATATTTCTGTGAGATTTGGAGAGCCTGAAGAACTGAGGGAGTCTTGGAAAAGGGACCGTTAAGAAATCTGCAAGTTTCTCATTGATAAGTCCTTCCTCATAGAGGCTGGTGATTTCGGTGGTGATGTTACCATATGTGGCCGTGACTTGTTCCAAGTTTGTAATATGGTAGAAGCAGTTATCTCCAAGTAGGTTCTGGATTTTTTGGTCGTAGATTTCTGTGTCTGTGACAAAGAATGCCCCCACCCTTATCCGCTTTCTTGACTCTCCATGACTTGTCCTGGCTGAGAGAGACGAGGGTGACTTGTTCCAAGTATGTAATATGGTAGAAGCAGTTATCTCCAAGTAGGTTCTGGATTTTTTGGTTGTAGATTTCTGTGTCTGTAACAAGAATGCCCCCACCCTTATCCGCTTTCATGACTCTCCATGACTTGTCCTGGCTGAGAGAGATGAGGGTTTTTTTCTCGTTTTAGCTGATGTTGTATATCTTTTTCTTTAGAGGTGTTTTAAAAAGTTTTCTGATATCTGATTCATATTTTTCCTGAAATGCGGTGATGACTGGGTTGGGTGGGGGGCAGCAGTTACTCAGCCTTCTCCAAGACACAGACCTAGTTGTGGTGACCACCTCTGCATTGTTTCTCCTGTTGTCATGGAAAAATAGTTTAAGTTGTAATTTTCTTATAAAAAGTCTTAAATTGAGGATAGTATGTACTAAATTCCCCTTCTGATGTGGAACAAAAGTGAGTAATTTTTTAAGGACCCTCAACTGGGCTTCATTGAGGGGGATCCAGGAGTGGCTCCATATTTCTGTTAGCTTTTTTGGTTCTCCATGGTGTGCCTCCCTTGGGTAGCAGAGTAACCCTCTGGTGGGTTCCAATGGTGTTTTAAGTGCCTCTTGCCCTGCCATGTCTTGTCCCTCATTTGGAGTTGAGTCTTGGGGGAATCCATGGTCTGTGATAGGCACTGTTCCTGGGGGTGTAGGCCCTGTGGCCATGGTGTCTATTTAATGAGTCATTTTCTTGTAGATTTGATTGGATTAACTGTTACTGTTACACAATTAATCAAAACCAAGGGGCAAGTATCATCTTAATGTTACATTTGACTGGAATAAAGGCTCCAGCCCTCTACACACCCACCACCTTAATTGGTTACCTGCCACTGATACTCCCATAGCCTTGGCAATAAAAACCCTGTTTTCGACACTGCTATTTCAGAACCACTAAGTAGTACTTGGATGCTATCAATAAAGTCTTCTTGAACTGAAGTACATCTGCTGAGTTTTATTGGATGGAGAGTGTCTTCCTGATGTCATCTGAATACCTGACTTTGGAATGCATGACGTGTGACCAACCATATGCTGCTTGTTTATTTTCCTCATACCTGAACTGAAAATTAAGGTTTTGGCTGTTTGTTTTGCTTAGACCTGAAATGAGATATAAGGAGTGCATTCCACCTAATTACTTGAGTGCATGCATTTGCTGACTTTGCTCATAGCATTTTTCTGGTGCCTTTGCTGTATTTTCTAGCAAATCAAATATTTTGAAATGAGATTTGCAGAGGGTATCTACATGGGGGTACTTGTTTTGAACTGGGAAATTGAGCTAAAATTGACATTGGCTTTTGGAACCTATAATTTGATTCTTTCTTCTAGTTTCACAATCTGGACACTAGGATTTGGTACAGCGATATACCCCTAGAATTCTTACCCAAAGAAGTATGGACTGAAGGAAAAAATAATACCTTGCCATTATTTTAGTATTAAAACTGGTTGAGTTTGTTTGGATTAAGCAGGCTATCTGAATGCGTTTCGAACTTTGATATGGTATTTCTTCCTTTAAGATGTGTTACATACATATTTATACAAGCACATATTTCTGGCAGTGGATAAAACTGAATAATTTTTTGACACGCTTCATTCATCCCATTTTAAAATTTTAGTCCCATATGATTCTCCAGCATCCTTTTTAATTCTGGTAAGATCCTTGTTGTTTTGGCTCCCTCTAGATACCTATTTTACCATCCTATAATTTTTCTGTTAAACCGTTTTCATCATGGCGTTGCATCATATATTACTAGTACCCAAAAATTTAAACGTTAAGGAAACATGTCTCTATTATATCTACTCTTGTTTCACATATTACCTTAAGAAGGCATTCCACAATTGTCTACAATCCCTGATGTCCTCAGCCTCCAATATGCACCCCTTCATCCAAACTCAACCATATTTAATCACTCAAGACTAACAAAGAAATTTTACCTTTAAAAGAATATAACAGACTTTGTGATAGCCTGTCATATGCTCCTGCTGTTTGTTTATAGGTAAGTATTAGGCTAGCTGCCCGTATGGGCCATCTTAAGCCTAGCCAATTTCCTATTCAAAGGTGAGAATCAAACCCTATACCTTGTGACTGTGAGGTAAACACCTTAACCATTATATCAACTCCCAACCCTGTTGAATTCATTGTCAAAACTTTCATTAATCAGTCAGTCTTACTACTTCACTGCACAGAAGGCATATAACGTTTAGATTGTACATTGAACCTCTTTCAGCCTTTTCTTCTTCTTTAAAGTATATACCAGCTCACTAAACTTGGAATAAAAAAATAAAAAAAAAATGTTCCTCTTAATTCATGATTACTTACACAATCAACCATCCAATATGGTTGATATTTGATCTACATATGTTAAACCATTTTTGCACTTGCAAATACCTGCATGTTCTCTAAGAGAAAAAACACCTTCAAAATGACTGCCCATTTATATTTTTCTTCTTCTGTATTCCTTAGTCACATCCATAAATTAAAATCTCATGTAATGTGATATCATAAAAATCATGATATTTTAATATTTGCTGATTCATACTATATGTGTCCTTCCTGGCTGCCACAAACATTGCAAGATGTGTCCTTTCCCATACCACACCACAAACTATACAACTATTATTCAAGGTTTACCATATATTTGCTCTTCCACTAACAAAATCAACCAGTATATTAATTCAATTGCCAACATGTTTTTGTGAACCCAGTCTTTGTTTTAACAAAAGTTAAACAATCTGCCCCTTCCCCAAACTCATACAGCCTATTCAGTCATAAATTCTTCCTCCTTGCCTTATTCTCCAAAGTTAAAATCTGCTGATCAGTGTATACTAATTATTCAATTGTGTCTACTGATTTATCATGTAAACTGAAGTTTCTGATTTATTGATAACATGGCATCATATTAAGCCTGATGAAAATCTAAATCTGCCACTTTACTAACCTGGTATTTTATGGTGTATCCAACCACTAACCCAGATAAATGCCTCAGGCTAAGTAAAACTCCTTCCAAGGTTTTAAAAAATATCCTTAGTATTAAGCAATAATAACTTCTTCTCTTCATCATCACAATGTTTAGGCCAGGTCAGAGACTTTCAAACTGATTCTCTCTCCATTACATCTTCTAATAGCATATCTTCATTGAGTTTCTAGTTTTGTCTCCACAATCATTTGCAGAACACTGTCATGTTTTAATTGTATCAAATTCACATTGTGGAGTAATTTTATATGCTGAAAATTATACACTTTTAATCTTGTGACACGCAGCAATCAAAGAGGATACAGACAACTGCATGAAGCACCATAAGACTTTCTCTAAGCTTAAACTGCAAGCTGCCCATATAGAAACATTCTTACTCACTTCAACTATATAGTTCTATATTATTCTAACTAGTAATACAGAGATCTGTATACTGATTTAGTAGCTTTATGTCTATCGTTCTACAACACAGATATTTAAGCACTACGTCAATGCTTTGTAAAGGATCATTTTCTGATTACTATTGTTCAATACCATTTAGTCATTGAAGTTATATTATATATTAGTTTGATTTTATTGCCTTTGTAAGTCTGATGCCATCTGTCTGTCAGTCTGTAGCCCTAGTATTGTCCTTATGTCTGTAATACAAATGGAAAACAGTTATAGGCCTGATACTCTGCTAAGAAAGTAAGACGTGTTCTGCTTGTCTCCTCTTTTACCCCTTTTGTCTAGTCACCCTCCTGTAAATTAGGGATTATTTGATCATTCTCAAATGTGAAGGTGTTTCCAGATGGCTGGATTATGCAAAACAAGTGGTGCACGGACAATGGCCTCAAACTAAATGTCGGCATTATATCACAGTTTCAGTAAGGTCATCAATAAGATAAATAATCATAAAGATTTGAGCCAGCTGAATGACGCAGATAAAATGTGTAACTTAATGAGTAAGACTAGTATAAGAATCAGAAAGCCTTAACCTGATGCAAGCTTTTCTAAATCCCAGGGGAAGTTTTCCACTATTGTTTGGATCTCAGTATTCCGGAAGGTATGTTACAAATGTCCACTCTATTGTCAGCCCAAATTTAGTTTGTCATTAAGTGTATTATTATCTCTTTTATTCTGCCATCTGAAGTATGTAATTTACATGGTGTATAAAGTAGTGTCAGCGTTTTAATACGTTTTCAAATTAATCTTAGTCAGTGCTTGCATGGCAGACAAAATGCTGAACATCTAAAGGGTAAACTCTCCTGTAAACAATAATATTTAGAGCATGTCCTTCTTAAACAATGGAATAAGGTAACAACATATTAAATGCAGTCTCTCTCTTCGTGTGATTCGATATAGATAAAAATGAGGCCGAATAACACAATTTGTGTCAGATAATAAAGAAAGGGAAAAGAAGAGCAAACCCCCATGAGACGTTTACATTTCTTTACAGAGGAGTGGAGAGGAGTAAGAGAGACAGAGAGAGAGAGAGAGAGAGAGAGAGAGAGAGAAGCTAACCTTGTTTACAGACCACTTAGCGACAGAGTAGGAAGTCTGAGTCCTGGGGACAGGTGACAGGGATGGCATGCTGGATAACCTCTCCCCTGCGGTTTAGAACTTCTTGATGATATCACACTCACTAATGTTTTTGATGACACTTAACACATGGACTTAGTGCAGTAGCCAGTTAAACTGGTGATTCAAGCAATCCCCTGAAATCAAAGTTAGAGAGAAAAAAGTTCCTCCATACTTTGTCGCTCTGTTACCCATACAGATTCATTTGTTTAAATGGGTTGTTTAAACAAATGAATAAATATTGGTGTATACTGGCATGTCAATACAGAATGTAATATTATTTCCACCCAGTCAGAATTGCCATTCATGCCAGCCCCCCTCCCCCCAACATGTTACATGACACGGCTATTTCTGTTTTTCTCTTTGTGAAAAATATAAAGAGCTTTCTAAAATGGCACACACCATGTGAGGTCACTGATATCATGAGATCTGAAAGTCAATTCATGCACACAACCTATTGTTTTATACAACTAATCAATGCCAACACTACTTGTACACATGCTGCCAAATATAGATTTTGTATTCATGCTGCTGTTTTCTCGTGATTGGAAGTATACACAGTGATAAACTTTTCCTAGTAAGGGATGACCTACATGGAATGACACACAAAATTCTGCTATTGTTGTTAAATATTATTTCATTTTATTTAAAGCAATGCAGTGGTGTGAATAAATGCATTCTGCAGTGAATAATAATCCAAATGCTCTGGGGCTGTAATTCTTGTGACAATTGAGTTGTAGTTTATTCAATGTCAGGAAAAATTCTGATAACTTACTTAAAACATTTAAATATTATAGAGCAAACTCTGAGCCTAGTATGTCTGGGCATCAGAAACAGCCAAACTGATGTACTTATTTAGGAGGAATAGCTTAGATGGAGGATAAGCAATATCTGGCAAAAAAGAGAAGAAAAAATAAAAAAGAAGCACAGCAGATCTAACTATACACAATGTCAACTCACTATTATACCTTTAAATCCTTTCTACAGGAGGCCTTCATCCTACCAAACCCTTCAACATAGAGGACTGCAACCCAACACCCCCACCACTTAGGTATACTAAGCCCAAAGTTGCTGTACCTCAGAGAAGAAAGAAGTTGCCACAAAATCAAAGTTAGTATATGTACTGCTGAAATGATGCCACAACCCCATGTGTAAAAATAAGAAAAAAGGATCGTTGCTGGACATGCAGCTCTGTCTATTTATTTAAATTTGTTTACCAAGGTAGAGCACTAATCAAGCAATAACCAAATACAGACTCAGCCCTGGATGTATGTATAGCTATCTATCTGTCTGCCCATCAATCTAGCTATCTATCATCTCTATCTGCATACATATACCATCAAATTAGCCACCCTCATTCAAATTCTACATCTTTGCAGCTATGTTGAATGCAATCCAGGTCCATGGCACTACCCAAGGAAATACCATAATAGCACCACAGTTAATGCAGGTAGCTGGAACACTTATCATTCATAGCCACATATAGCACTGATGTTCTAGTAAATACAGAATTATTGGTTAAACAAAATAAGAATAACCTTAACATCTACTTTCCAAATTTTACACTTGCTTGTTTACTGCAAGCCCAGGAAAAAGGGAAGGCAGAAGTACCCTCCTTCTCATAAAAGACATCTTGAACATTAATTTACAAAAAGCCAAAGCTCCTTAAATAAGGATCATGACTCCAACTGGTTAGTTATTCATGCCCCTTGCTCTCAACAATCACTGCAGACTGACGTGGTGGTAGCCTACCCTTCACTAACCTCATGAAGTTTAAAATCACTGCTCATGGACTTCCTAGGCAACCACAATCCCACAAAAACATAGTTATTCTAGGTGGCCAGTATTTATCTTCTATACCCAAAGAGCTCTGATATTCATGATCTTCTAACAATTTCTTACCCAGCTCGTAAAGGACTGCTCCAGACCTAACCATTTCTCAGGAAATCCCTCCTTGCTAGAGTTAAATTATCACTAATGAAACATACATAGTAAATATAATTACTGTCTTGGCCCTGGCATTTAATGACCACTGCAATATCACTTTTACCATGAAACCTCCCATCATAAAACCTCCTTGCTCATTAATAACCTTCTGCTGCAAGGCTCAGTAACAATTCAAAGATCTACAAAAAAAAAAAACTTTAAGTCTACAAAAGTATGACCTCAAAGACACAACAACCACCTCTCATCTTCTACTTCCTTGACTAGTGTGTTTATTAAACATCACCCCAAAGTCATAGGACTCCTAAGATCATCTAGCAAAGCATGGTTAATTTAAATCTCTCTACAAACTTAAATACAGTGTCTGGAAAAGACCACTCAGGAAAAAAAAAATGACAAATTCATATGTTTTCCATACTGGCACTAAATGGCACAGAGCAAACTCCCTGTCCTCTGCTATGACATCTGTTCAGTACAATGAAGACAAAATTTAGAGACTAGTTAATGGTGTGACATACTGTATCCTACCTACAGAGCCCTGTGATAGAAATACTTTATTAGAACACCCTCAGGATACATTACATCCTCAGACTTTTTAAATGAATCTTCCACCTTCCCAGACAGCAGTTCTATTATACTGAGCACTCCTATTAAGCTCAACAAGACCATAAGAACATTATTGACTCAACACTCTTCTGTTTTGTAACATTCTCCACAAAAAAAATGCCAACCATTATGTCAACCTCCATTGAACACCAGTAATTTGAAAACATTCACTCAGATGAGCCCCAGAAAAAGGCTTCAACCCTCAGTTTGCACTTTTCTCTAAAGATCACATCCAACTGCCTCTAAAGCACTTCTACAACTTATGTATCACAAGAATATAATTCCCTTTCGATGGAAAATAGCCAGGATTGTGCCACTATCCAAAACTCTAAATCTCCTCACAGCCAACAACTTTAGGTCAATCTCTATCCTCTGCAGGCTGAATAAAATACTCCAAAATTACTCTACTACTACTTAGCCTGTCATCTCCAAACCTATAAAATCTTATTACACCACCAACAACATAGATTCTGGGCTGGGAGAAGCACAATCACTGTCTATTATACCCTAACAGATGATATTATATAATACAGTGACAAAAAGACACCTAATTAAAGTTATCTTTATTGACATAGTTAAAGCATTCAACACGTACTCCTGCTAAATTCACTTCTTGCAGCCGGTATAAGCCCAAAAACAAGCATGTGGCCCATACATTGCACATGCTCTTCCTCTTAAGTAGATAAGTGGAGATTGGAGCCACATCCTGACCGTCCTTCCCTGTTAACACAGGTATCCCTCAAGGGTCAGTATTGTGACACAGAATTTTCCTGTCTATTTATTAACAAACTCCCAACAAACCTTGACCAGCTGACCATCATTCTTTATGGAGGCAACACAGCTAACTACAAACCTGTTTAATCTCCCATTATCACAAAAGACCAAGTAGATCACAATATCTCATAAATCAGTAAGCAGTTTAACTAATAGAAACTCATACTTTATGTAAAGAGGGTTCCTAATGGAGAGATGGACTCAGCAAGAGAGGACAGAGGTATAGCTAGCTAATCTAGTGCCTGTTGCTGGTTTGGCATCCCCCTCAACTTTAAGTTAAGAAGCAAAAAAAATGTCCATAAGGTCCATGCCCATTTCCTGAGCTAGTGCTGTTAATTTAAAGGACTAGCCAGCCGGTGCCTTTTTTATAATCCATGCTCCTTCACACTCACGGGGGGAAAAATGTCTGTTTCCCACTCTAGTACTCCTAATGTAAGAAGCAAGCCAGATCCTTTCTTGCAGAAAGTACCTCATCTTAACTGGAGCAAGCTACATTTATAGCAAGCAGTTTCTAAAGTTTATACCACACATTAAGGGCCAAAATGCTTCATTTCAGCACAGTGCTAAGAAGACCTTTTTTCTTTATGCCACACAAGCAGTGCTAAAGTGCTGCTTTAATTCAGTCCATAAATGCAATACCGCCAATAATGAATGTCAGTAATGCACTGAACACTTGATCATGACCCTTAAGACTTGGTGCACAGGGTGGTCACCCCCTTTTGCCCCACCATAGCTATACTTCTGAGAGAACAAGCATAATATTGCTAGAAGTGAATTTATCCTCAAGCCTTAGTGAGTACCTAAATGTGGTGCGCTCATTTTATTTTATTTTTTGTTAATGAAATCTCACCATGATGGCACTGATATATAGACTGTATTATATATGCCACGGAGAAGGGCAATTTAAAAAATAAAAAATGAAGACTGGTTGTCCAGATCTCAGGATAAAAAAACAAAAGTTCTCACTCCTGCCATAAGAAACTGGTGCCAAAACTGGAAAAAAAGACAGTGTAGAGCCTCAGAACATAGACTTATTCCTACCACAGGACTAAGTCATGTTATGAGTACTCAAATGGTAGAGAGAAGAAGCAGTCCACAAAAATAAAACAAACAAATAAAAAATACTAATAATAAGTCAAGCAAGAGGGATTGAGATAATAAAGTGGACCGCTGAGGACAAGAAAGTGATTAAGCATGGTTTCTCATATGCAATAACTACAGAATTTCCACACAGAAATTTTATAACAAAAAAAGGAGAGAAAACTACTTGCACCAGAAAACTGTTAAAAAGTTACATATAATATTGTAAGATTTTAATTCAACAGATCAAACTAAAACAACATCTTGATGAAGAAATGTTGCACCTTCTGAAAAAAAGGATGAGACTGAGAAAGTGCTTCAAGAAAAAGAACAAAAACAAGGACAACTGAAATGTTATAAAATAATCATGAACTTGGGAAAGAAAAAGAGAACTGATATATTTATGCAGAAAAGAAAGCCTTACTAACCAATATGAATAATGTTATCTTCATATATACTTGAAGAGAAATTAAAGAAAAGATATATGGAAATGTTAAATTTTACAAAGGCAAGAATAAAAACATAGAAGTGGAATATAATGCAAACCAATAAGTTTAGAGATGCAGAAAAGAAGCAGATAGAACTGAAGTGATAGACCAACTGGGAAGTGAAGTATTTTGTGTTGAGATCACAATACAAGCACTATCACAACGTGATGGGTCACTGAGTTCAGAGAGGGTGGTGTAGTAGACACAGCAGGGCACTTTTAGAGAGCATACACTACAGGATGAAGTATTCAATCCTTCCCTGGGACTCTTGTTTTAAAGTCTGATTAAAACTGCACAACCAGGGAAAGATCAAGTAAGAGAATAAATGTGACACATTTGGTTAAAAAGAGAAAGGTCTAAAGAGCAACCTGGTTGATTTAATAGAAATGGACAAACATATTACGGTAGATAAAAGACAGAGTACAAAAAAATTAATAAGCCTCAAAGTGTTAGAAAACTGATAAAACAGATGAACACAGTAATTGGGACAATTAAGAGAGATTCATGTGATGTAAGAATTATACTACTGTGCAGCTAAACTGATAACAGATAAAGTTCTTTTTTTGTTCTTCTTTCGGCTTTTCCCAGTTAGGGGTCACTTCAGTCCGCTAATGATTGACAGTAGATTTTTATGGTGCTGAGGTGCCAGCCCAAAGCCCAACCTTCAATGAAGGCATGCCCATTCACGCATGTCTTTCGAATGCCACTCGACCTCGGGGAGGACATGCAGACTCCACACAGAAGGCTGCAAAAAGGCAGCAAAACAAAGGGAAACATTACAAGTAAAATGCAATCATAGAAGCTTCAAACAGAGTAATCTATAAAGCAGCTAAGGCAAGAAATATTAATATTATTAGACGTATATAGAAAATATAATAGACCATCAAAACTGTTGGAAAGATAACTGGTAAAAGCAGGACACAACATCATAAAACATCAAGCTTTACTTTACACTATCTCCAATAACAATCTAAAAATATCAGCACGAGAAGAAAAAAACATAGAAAATAAGCAGACAAATATAAAACAAAAACACAAAACAAGCCATTCCTTGTTGACCCAAAAAGGTTTTATGGAGAACCGAGAAAGAAAGTGAAGACAGTAGAAACAACAGGTAAAAAAGAAATTAGTACATTTTGGAGAGGAAATTATGAAGACCTTGTTGAGCATAACAAGTACACCATATGAAGAGCAAAGTTAAAAGAAGCAGTAAAAAGTTTTAATATATAGGACATGAAATGGAATGTACCAAGAGATAGAGAAACTAAGACAAAAATTAAGAAAGTCTCTTAACTAGAAAACCTATATCTAGATGCAGCAAATAACTTCTGGCTAATTCTTTGCAAAATGATTTAGGCCTGAGAAAAGTTATTATTTATTTGCATATTCCCAACAGACACCAGCCTGGTTAACATCAGGAAAAAAACACTCTTTCTTGCATTTTTTTTTCAGTGTGTCGGCACTTCGCATTTGGACCACAGACATTTCAATAGGGAGTCTGAAATTTGACCTTGATAAATGTGCAAAAGCAACATTTATAGGAGGAAAACTGATATAATGAACTTGAACAAGAGGAAGTGCATAAATACCAGGGAACAGAAGAAGAGTCAGCAAAAAAGAAGGGTCATGAGCAAAGGAGAACAGAGGTTGGTAAAGAGTCCTTCAGAAAAATAAAGCTAATATTGAAAACTATATTGGCACCTAGAAATAATGTTTAAGCCTTAAATCAGCTTGTTCTTTCTGTTCTAATTTATAGCTTTGGTGTGATTTACTGACCCCAAAAGGAATTGTATCAGATGAACAAGAAAACATGAAAACTGCTTCATGCTTATCAAATGATATATAAAAACAGTGCATGGCAAGACTGTGTATCCCTAAGTTTGACAGGAATATGGACCTCCTTGAAATTGATTATAAATATAGGTCTGCAATCATGGGAATGCATACACTGGCGCCAAATATACTGAAAGTTCTAAATCATGAAGAAAACAACTCTAAGATGACATTTTTTTGCTCACATTATCAGAGGCATTTTAGAAAGGAGTGAGAGAGAGAATGGAAATAAAACAAGAATCTGGCAGCAACAGAAAGTACCAAAAAAAAAAAAAAGAAAGAACATGAAGAACAAAACCAGAAGAAAAAGAAAGAAAAGTAGAAAGTTTACATTTGTAGCTGCAAGTATAGAGAACTCCTAGAAAAGCCAAACATTTATCAGGATTTGACAAATAAATAGCTAAGAAGAGGAGAATTAAAACCCAAAAATGAAATATTAATAAAGACAGCTCAAGACAGCAGACTGCTTATACATTGATTTACAGAGTCCATAGGAAAAGTGGAAGTTACTTTCAAATGTAGGTGCTACAGTACACATCTAGAAGCAGTTGCACGTCTTGTTGCTGGTTGGGATGTACTCATTGCTGAAGGTCTACAAACTAAAGGCAAAATAATGTGGCTAAACTGTTGCATTGGAGATTGTGCAATTACTGCAAAATACAGGTAAATGAGAAGCATTAGAAACCTGTACCACAAAGGATTATTCAGCATGAAGAAGTTCTGATCACTTGGGGTCATCTAATAACACACAGTTAAGAAAGCAGAAGCAAGAAAACCAGATATAGTAGTCAAAGGAAAAGGAACAAAGAAACAATCAGTAAAATAGCTACACCTAGCTGTTAGTGTCTTGCATACTGACAGACAAAGTCATAAAATACCAGGTCATGCAGGCAGAAACTAGACCAACATGGAATAAAGACACCCAAGACAGCCCAAATAGAAGTACATCAACAGGGCTAAAACATGAATGTTCATGCATGCTTAATTATGATACATGTAGCTCTGTATGAACTACATAAGGAGTCTTTTCTAAGGACAGTCAGGTGTTGAGAAGAGCACTCTTGTCAGTCATCAGAGAGGAGAGTAATACTAATTTCATGAACTTTAATTGTACCCTGACTCAGAAATGGGCTCCATTCCTGTCACAATATTAGAAAGCCTAAACATTTGCAGAAATAAAAAAGAAAGAAGACCAAAACAATCTTGCTTGGGATCCCATATAAACTAAGCAGAATTTCCTCTAACTGGACAGCCACAATGAAAAGAACATTTAGAAAGAATTAAAAGCTGCAAATATCTATGAATATGATTTGAGTGACACAACTCTTAATATTTTTAATACCATATTCTTCTTCTTCTTCTTACAGCTTTTCCCAGTTAGGGGTCACCACAGCAGATCACCTGTCCGCTCATGATTGGCAGTGGAGTTTTACGGTGTCGAGTTGCCAGCCCGGCACCCAACCTTCCACAGAAGACACACGCACGCACACACTCACACCTAGGGCCAGTTTAGAGTGTCCAAATCACCTACAGCATGTCTTTGGGATGTGGGAGGAAACCGGAGCACCCGGAGGAAACCCACACGACCACAGGGAGGACATGCAGACTCCGCACAGAAGGCACCCCAGCCAAGGATCGAACCGGAGAACCTCTTGCTGCGAGGCATTTTTAATACCATATTCAAGTTACAAAATCAAAAGTAGATAATTTCTCCTTGCCAGTTAGGAAGATCTCCCACAAGCAATATGGTGACATTTTACTTTACTGGCTCACCAGATGCACAATAGCAAGTACCGCCCAAACCCCACCCGCAGTGTTTGACGTCACAGTCAAGCATTGAATATACAAGCGTACTGTCTGCAACAGTAAAATATTTATTATGTATTGTAATTATGTGCGAAACTCCAGTGAAGTCAAATATCGCCGAATATGCACTGATGATAAAAGGACTGCACACTCTGAAGAATTGTTACTTTTGTTCAATTTCAGACCAACCACATAAGCAAAATGTAAAATAAATAAATATAAATAAATAAATCGACATACAAATGTGTCATGCAATTTGTCTTTGAGACATTTACTAATTGTAGCTACATAAATGTGTAACAAATGTGCAAAAATGGGAAAAGGGGTTTGACTGGCGAGATGCATGAAGCACAAAAACTGCAAGCAGTATATCAGGAGCTTCAATGCTGAGGACAACAGCTGATGCTAATTTTTTTTGTGATGATGACTTACTGAGGTGAAATGTACTTTTCCTGAACTTTTTCATATCACACAATGTTAAATGCTAAATTAGGATATGTGGACCAACATTCATTTGTTTTGACTAGTCAGCATGTGTTTCTTGGAGGATCTATTTATTTCAGTAAGTTTAGACAAATGCCAGGTCTTTATGAGCACTGTCTAGTAACTTTAATAGTAATTGGCTTGACCTTTACATTGATACATTGGAGCAGCTGTCTTACTTATGTTTACATCAGTGGATTACTAAACTCATTCATAAAATATATATATATATATATATATATATATAAATATATATATATATATATATATATATATATATATATATATATATATATCATAAGTATACATATAAAAATATGCAAAAAAATACCAAGGGAATAAATGCCATACTTAGAAGTTATTAGAATACTGTACAGAACTAAAGAATGTGTGGTTCATAACATGACATGATGAAAGATGAAAGTAAAGTTGTTGAAACAGATATAAGTGAAATATCTCAGGAGTTTAATATGCATTTCTGTTAGAATAAATTCTAACCTTCTTAAGATAACATACAATGACTGTGGTTCTGTCGAGAAAATCCTGCACATATTATGTCTAATGGTAAGTGGTGGTGACTGTGACGACCATGCCCTGGCCCAGCAATCAAGAAGCCTCAATCCTCACCACTAACACCAGGGAGGTCGTCTCCTAGAAGAGGAAAGGATAACTAATACACACAGTAAAGTACAATTTCCCTTAAGTGCACACAGAGATCACAGTCAGTCTGGGGCTGGCTGCTCCCTTGCTCACCAGATCCCCAATAAGACTCCCCACTGGCACAGCTATAGGGTCCAGGTCTCAGCCTAACTGGGCAAGCTAGAACCTCCAGTACCCTCTCTGTCCAACCAGTGCTTTGTGTCTCTGCCCAAGTAGCTGACACAACACACACACACACTTTGAGATAAGTATTTATACAACTTCACAGACACTACTGGGAAAGGCTGACACAGATTCTCCAACTGTGCTCCTTTACCCAGACTATATGGTAGTAATTACTGCCACCACCCAGTTAATAATATCAGCTACTAAAAGGCCCTTAAAATGGTGTTCAGTTATTACCGTGCAATATTAATATCCAATGGTGATGTGACTATACAGTCTAAGGCTTATTGGAAGGGCTTAGACAGTAAACTCTATAAATATATAATGTACTCTAAAGCATACTTCATCTCTACACAAACCAGCCACTGGTAGAAGGTTTTAAAAATATTTAATAATAAATAATTAAAACACAAGACAAAGCTACAACACCACAGAGATATCTAAGAGTTCACAGATCACACAGAAACTTAAAATAATACAGTAGGACAGGTCTGGTTTCAAAGAAAAATACCTAATTAATCTTTACTATCTTTAACTATTCCTACAAGATATCACAGTGCTAAAAACTTACATGTGAGCATAAGCAGAGTGCTGATAAGTTAGATGCCCAGATCAAAACGCTTCAGGTCTCTTGTGTGAAATAGTATTTAAACATTGCTAACAAACATGTCTCTAAGGCCCTCCCAAAATTGCATCATTTTTGACACTTAGGTTTTCCCAGTATTCATATTGCATCATCTTAACATCTGGTCTGAGTTCTCAGGCCACAAACTGCATTATTTAGCAATCTAACACCTCCTCAGAAACTTACAACGGTACAAGACATTTCACATGTATATGCTAACAGAAACTAAAGCAATAAAAGCACCTTCCACATCTAAATTCTAGTCATAAACTTTAGCCTTAAAACAATGGGCATGAACTCTTCATCCAGCCGCCCTCAGGCCAAATTCTAACATGAAAAGATACAACATGCTTCACTGGGCCAATAGAGTACAATATCACATATTTTGCAGTTCCACATTTCACAGTGTTTTCTTACATTTAAAAACACAAGCCTGTCTTTTACATTTATTTATACAGTTGATAGAATTAGATATCAAATTCTATTTGACTAGGCTGGCAGCCTTTGCCCATCTCTCCCCAATTGTCACATCTCTCCCCCCTCCCCCGGGGAATTCAAGCAAGTTTTTCAAGTGCCCCTTGAGAAACAGCACTTGAAAGTGTCAGGTCTATCTGAATGTACTTTACCCCATTTCCTGTCTTGAGAGCCCATCTGCATTGGCATTGCTACTCCCACTGTGGTGATGCACTGACATATCATATGCTTGCAGTCCCAAACTCCATCTTAGCAACTTGGCATTTTCCTGACGGGCTCTGTTTAACCATGTTAGAGAGTTGTAATCTGTCATCACAGTGAATTTTCTTCCATACAGATAAGGCTGAAGTTTTTGTAGTGCCCACACTATGGCTAGACATTCCTTTTATACCCCTGCATAGCATTCCTCCCTGGGTTGGAGCCTACGACTGAGATAAACCACTGGGTGTTCTTCTCCCTCTGAATAAATCTGGCTAAGTACAGCCCCCACCCCATAGTTTGAAGCATCTACCTGCACAATAAATTATTTGCTGTAGTCTGGACTGGCTAACATAGGGGGTTCTCCCAAAGCTTCCTTAAGCTTCTGAAATGCCTGCTCACATACTGGGGTCCACACTTCCTTATCTGGCCTGTTTTTCCTTGTCAGGTCTGTGAGGGGAGCAGCTATGGTACTATAATTGGGAACAAACTTTCTGTAGTACCCTGCTGTCCCTAAGAATGCCCTCACCTGTTTTTTGGTAACAGGTGCAGGCCATGCCTGATTAGCTTCCACTTTGGCAGGTTCTGGCCTTATCCTACCACTCCCCACTCTATGTCCTAGGTAGGAGACGTCTGCCATACCCACCTGACATTTGCTCGGCTTAATGGTCAACCCTGTCCCCTGTAGTCTGCCCAGTACCTCCCTGACATGCTGAAGGTGCTCTTGCCAGGAATGGCTGTAGATAGCAATATCATCCATGTAAGCAAGGGAAAACCCTCCTGCTCCTACTAAGATATGATCTACCAGCCTCTGGAAAGTCGCTGCGGCATTCTTCATTCCAAAGGGCATCTTTGTGAACTCATACAAGCTAAAAGGAGTCACAAAGGCTGACTTCTTTCTAGCACTGGGAGTCAGGGGCACCTGCCAGTAACCCTTGGTAAGATCAATGGTTGTAAGATACTTAACCCACCCAGCTGCTCTACGGCCTCATCTGTCCTAGGCATGGGGTAAGCATCCTACTCTGTGTGACTATTTAATTTCCTGTAATCTACACAGAACATGTTGCTGCCATCCTTCTTTGGCACCAACACCACTGGTGAGGCCCATGGACTGTTGGACTCTTTAATCACCCCTAGTTCCAACATCTCCTGTACCTCCTCCCTCAGAGTCTGTTTGACTCTCTCAGGCACCCTATAAGGGGCCTGCCTAATAGGCCCTTGGGGTCCTGTATCCACCTGGTACTGCACCAGGTGGTTGCTCCCTGGTTTCCCAGTAAACACATCCTGAAATTCCTGCAACACTGCTCGGATTTCTCGAACCTGGGTAAGAGATAGCTGCTGGGACATTGCTACCCCTTCCACCGAGGTGTCAGCCCAAGCCTCACTGAGGAGATCACTCCCAAGATCTCTCTCAGACTCCTGCAATCCACTGCAAATGCTCAACAAAAGGGCCTCCCTATCATGGTAAGGTTTTATCATGTTAACAAGGTACAATTTGTGCCCCTGCCGTCTGCCTAGCACTTCCACCATATAGTTAACATCACATACCTTTCTTACCACCTTGTAGGGTCCCTCCCAAGCTGCTTGCAACTTGTTGTGTCTGACAGGAATGAGAACCATCACCTGCTGCCCTACAGCATACTCTCTAGCTCGAGCATTCCTGTCATACCACACCTTTTTCTGTTGTTGAGCTTCTGCCAGGTTCTCCTGGGCCTGGCCAGTGAGTTCCCTGAGCCTTGCCACAACAGACTCCTTGTGAGACTCACACTCACCTTCCCACTTATCTCGAATTAAATCTAGAGGTCCCCTCACCCTATGCACATACAGCAACTCAAAGGGTGAAAAACATGTGGATTCCTGGGGAACCTCTCTGTAAGCAAACAACAGATGGGGCAAATATTTGTCTCACTCCCTCTTAAACTGATCTGCAAATGCTTGCAGCATGGACTTGATTGTAGAGTTTAACCTCTCAACAAGACCATTAGTCTGGGGATGGTAAGGGGTGGTCTTCATGTGCTTCACCCCACAGGACCTCCACAGACAAGCCAGCAGATCTGACATAAAATTGACACCTCTGTCAGACAGTATTTCCTTTGGGAAACCTACCCTGCTGAAAATCTCTAGCAAAGCATTTGCCACCTTCTCGGACTCAATGAAGGACAAAGCCACTGCCTCAGGGTATTGTGTAGCATAATCTACAATCACTAGCATATACTTTTTCCCTGTGGAACTTGGGGTACTCAGAGGACCCACTATATCCATAGCTACCCTCTGAAATGGCTCCTCAATCATGGGCAATGGCATCAAAGGAGCTCTCACCTTGTCTCCTGCCTTGCCTACCTTTTGGCACTGCTCACAGCTTCTGCAGTACCCTGTTACATTTCTGGAAATTCCAGGCCAATAGAAGTTTTGCATAATATGCCATTTTGTACATTTTATGCCCATATGACCTGCAAAGGGATTATCATGGGCTATGGCTAGAAGCGCCAGATGGTAAGCTCTAGGCACTACCAACTGCTGTACTCTCTCACCTTCTAGCCCTCCCTCAGGGGTCCACTCTCTGTACAGTAACCCTTTGTTCCAGTATACAGATTTCCCCTTCCCTTGAGAATCAGGTGCCTCCCTAGCTACCTGCCTCAGGCCTTGCAATGTAGGGTCTGAGAACTGAGCCTGTCTCAAGTATTTCCTTGTAACCCTTCCTAGCTCACCATCCACTGGAAGTCTGGCATCCTCTGACAGCGGTGCCTCACTGTCAGCCTGGGTACTACTACTCACCTCTACCTTTGCAGTTACCCTGTCCAAGGGGAACATCAATACCCACAAGTAGCTGTGGCTCACATTCAGTCTCATTGCTACAGCGTAGCTCACTCCATGAAGTAACCAGCTCAGCAGTCCTGGCTGCAAGTATGCAGTCTGTCTGGGTCTTCCCCGGGCTACCAGACCCACATGCTTGTCTCCTAGCCTTCCTGCATTTAACTGTGTAAGTACATGGTACTGCCTCATATAAATCCTTCCCTTTTAGGACATCTGCAGGATGGTGGATGGTAGTTCCATACCCCTCTTGTCTCAAGATAACCTACAATTGACATTTTGTCTTTCCCACTTACTGGCTCTCTCACCTTTGGTTCCCCACCTTGCCTCCATTGACACATGTATGCCACATGGCCCCACTGATTACATTCAAAACATTTAACTCTAGCTCTTGGACATATACCTGGACTAATGGCTTCCCCTGCTACTGGCGGATTCTGTTGGGGCAGTCTGTGCTGCCCACCATGGGTTCCTTTAGTCCCATGAGCAGTACTGGGGGGTCCATTTCCCATGCAGGGCTGCCCTGCTTGCTAGGTATAGGTCTCCCTTCTTCCCCAACTCCTCTGAAGTAGCGCACTATCTATTAGCTAACCAGATTTTCATGCCCTCAGGCAAAGTGCTAAGGCATGTTCCCTTACTAAAAGGTCTGCCAGCCCTTCAAAAGTGGTGACCTGACATCCACTCACCCAGTTATGGAAATAAGTGCTCAGTTCAACAACATATTCAAATACATTTTCATCTGCCTTGCATCTATGCTCACAAAACTTTTTCCTATACATTTCAGGTGTTAGCTTAAAACATTCTAACATATGTATTTTTACAGCAGCATAATCAAAACAGTCAGTGTCATGCATTTTTGCTAAAGAAGTTACAGCTTTACCATGGAGTAAGGGGGTCAGGAACCATACACAAAGGTTTTGGTCAACTTCATACTGTTTACATACTCACTCAAACATATAAATGAAGCTATCAAAATTATCCCCCTCTTTAAACTGTGGAAGAAATTTACTGACCTTTTGTGCTTCTGGGGCCCGGTTACTCCCTTTCCCTTTACCTCCGTGACTCTGGCGAAGAGTCAGCATTTCCTTCTCATGCTTTCACTGCCATTCCTTTTCCTCAGCTTGTAGACTCCTCATTTTCTCGGCTGCTTCTAATTCCACATGCCTGGCCTCCAACTCAAGTCTCCTTAGCTCCAGCTGGAATTTTAAGTCCACTGCAGAAAGGTTGAGCTGTCCATTCTCCGAGAATATTGTATCTCCACTGTCAGTCTGATTATCCTCCAGGCGGCTGTTTTCTGATGCAGCTGTAATCAAGGCTGCAATCAGGTCTGCTTTAGTCAGGTTTCCATGCACCACAACCCCCTAGCCTGGCACATCTTGCCAGCTGGCTCCTTGTCAGCTTTCCATACTCTTCTGCTGACATGCTGCCTGCTCACCCTGACTAACACTAAGCTTAAAAAAGAAATAAACAATTGTGATCTGAACTCTTGGTATACACTGAATGGCTGTTTTAGAGTACAAAACACTTTTAGAGATCACTGTACATAAGCTACAGGAATTCGCTCTACCCACACCACCAAAGCCAATTAGTATGTGAAGTAGATCCCACCACTGCCAAACACTTGTGACGACCATGCCCTGGCCCAGCAATCAAGGAGCCTCAATCCTCACCACTAACACCAGGGAGGTCATCTCCTAGAAGAGGAAAGGATAACTAATACACACAGTAAAGTACAATTTCCCTTAAGTGCACACAGAGGTCACAGTCAGTCTGGGACTGGTGCTCCCTTGCTCACCAGATCCCCAGTAAGACTCCCCACTGGCACAGCTATAGGGTCCAGGCCTAACTGGGCAAGCTAGAACCTCCAGTACCCTCTATGTCCAACCAGTGCTTTGTGTCCCTTCCCAAGAGCTGACACAACACACACACACTTTGAGATAAGTATTTATACAACTTCACAGACACTCCTGGGAAAGGCTGACACAGATTCTCCAGCTGTACCCCTTTACCCAGACTATATGGTGGCAATTACTGCCACCACCCAGTTAATAATATCAGCTACTAAAAGGCCCTTAAAAGGGTGTCCAATTATTACTGTGCAATATTAATATCCAATGGTAATGTGACTATACATTCTAAGGCTTATTGGAAGGGCTTAGACAGTAAACTCTATCAATATGTAATGTACTCTAAAGCATACTTCATCTCTACACAAACCAGCCATGAGTAGAAGGTTTTAAAAATATTTAATAATAAATAATTAAAACACAAGACAAAACTGCTACACCACAGAGATATCTAAGAGTTCACAGATCACACAGAAACTTAAAATAATACAGTAGGACAGGTCTGGTTTCAAAGAAAAATACCTAATTAATCTTTACTAGCTTTAACTATTCCTACAAGATATCACAGTGCTAAAAACTTACATGTGAGCATAAGCAGAGTGCTAATAAGTTAGATATCCAGATCAAAATGCTTCAGGTCTCTTGTGTGAAATAGTATTTAAACATTACTAACAAACATGTCTCTAAGGCCCTCTCAAAATTACATCATTCTTGACACTTAGGTTTTCCCAGTATTCATATTGCATCATCTTAACACCTGGTCTGAGTTCTCAGGCCACAAACTGCATTATTTATCAATCTAACACCTCCACAGAAACTTACAACAATACAAGACATTTCACATGTATATGCTAACAGAAACTAAATCAATAAAAGCACCTTCCACATCTAAATTCTAGTCATAAACTTTAGCCTTAAAACAATGGGCATGAAATCTTCATCCAGCCACCCTCGGGCCAAATTCTAATATGAAAGGATACAACATGCTTCACTGGACCAGTAGTGTGCAATGTTGTAACATATTTTGCAGTTCCACATTTCACAGTGTTTTCTTATATTTAAAAATACAAGCCTGTATTTTATATTTATTTATACAGTTGATAGAATTAGATATCAAATTCTATTTAACTAGGCTGGCAGCCTTCGCCCATCTCACCCCATCGTCACAGTGACCTTGATGTATGTATGTTAAAGGTTAGCATAAACTTTTAAGTTTAACCACTTAGAAACATCTATTTTGGAAAATTCCTTTATAATGGATTGAAAGTTTACTACTTTAGTTTCCATATTATAATGGAAGGAAGAGTTAGAAATGAGTAATTATCATACAGTTTCTCTTCTGTCGCCATTATCAAGAATCTGAGAAAAGGTTGTTTGTTCACTGCCTAATATGAATGGCATATCAATCATGCCTCATTTCATATGCAGGTTCGCTCGTCAATCATCCGTGCCACACCCACTCCTGCATGAAACTCCGGGTGAGCCAGTCAAGTAAAATATCACCAGCAATATTGCAATAGGGAAGTGAATCCTCCTACCACAACTAGAATATGGGCTCATAATGATTGTGGGCCAAATTTCCGAAAGCTTGCACAGAGTGCAAGAAGAGTGTAGGAGCTCACGGAAGCAATATGTCTGCCGTGCGATCCAGGTACAGCCAGCAGGGGCGTGCATGAAAGCTGCTAAAGCTACTCTTGCACGGACAGTGTCATGGTATGCAAATTACCTCATTTGCTGCTGAAAGCTATGCAAATGAGGTAAATTTGCAATCCAGGAAACACTAACCTGTCTGTGGAAGATTAGTGTTATCTGCAGAAATGTACTCTGTTGGTAACAGAGTACCATTCTGCAAATAGCTAAACAGAGCTATGACAGCTCCAAGTAAAGGCTGCATACAGTTGAGGAAGCATGCCAATGGCCAAATATAAGGCCATTGGCATTTATAAATGTTTAAAATTATTAAAATCTAACTTTTTTTCTCGATCTCCAATGTTTAAGTGTAGCTCAGCACTGTGCAAACATGCGGCACTTTAAAAAACAAGAAACTAATTTAAAAATAGCCAAAAATAGCCATTTTCACTAAAAAGCTTATCCTGCCATGCAGGTGAATGGCAGGCTGAAGACAACATGGCCACTGAGTAGTGGTTGCTAAGGGGGGAAGCTCAGTGTGAGAGGTGTAACCATGCATTAGTAGGCAATCCTATGCAAATGAGGATAAGGATAGTGAATCCCAGGTTTCCCCAGCATGTGAGCCATGTCCCAAGAGTGTAAGTGTAGGAGTAGGTGAGTAGTAGAGTAGAATATAGGTAACATCATGAGGGGGTGTGTCAGAAAGGCTGTAAGCTTATTGGAGCACAGTGTCTTGTGTTTACCCTGAGTTGCTCAGGATTACAAGAGGCATGTCTACAGTTGTCCTTTTTGAAAACCAGAAACTAAAGGTGTACTCTGTGAATATATCTGAAATTTCTTGCAAATGTGCACACAGCGTGTGTGCGCGTGTGCATTCATGAGCGCTCATTTGTGCGGCGCTGCCCTGGGCGAAAACAGAAAGGGAAAAGGAAGGAAAAGCAGTAGTAGGAAGTTAACCAAGGAGAACTAGCAGAGCTGCCAGGTGAAATATATCAGAATCATCCAATTACACAGGTAGCAGACTAGCCCAGCCCAGCCCAGCACTTTAAACTCTGCAAACAGCATTCTTCCCTGTTTTTTCCAAAGAACTCTGCAACACTGCGGTATACAAAGAGGGAAAGCTTAAAAACTTTAAAGTCAGGCAAAATGTTAGGGGCTGCTCTTGCTATCATATACCAACATGTGCAAGGTGCTGAGGGTGGTGATGTTGTGAATGCTGCTGAGCAACCCACAGTGAGGAGATGGAGAAGAGTGTATAGACCCAGGGTAACTTACCAGGGGCTACATGAGCTGGAGATAGTGGAGCGCTATAGGGTGGACAGAGACCTCCTGCAGCAAACTGTTGAGCTGTGCCGGCCAAGCCTCACACACAGTACCAACAGAGGGGAACCCATCCCAGTGGATACCAAGGTATGTGTTGGCCTAAGAATACTAGCTACAGGTACCTTCCAGAGACCAACTGGTGATATGATGAGGATTTTACAGAGATCAGCATCCAGGGTACTGCACCAGTTCCTAGATGCCATGTCAGCACATGTCGGTGAGCACGTATATTTCCCCAATTCCCATGAGGCATTGGCCAGCAATATGCATCTTTTCCACCAAATAGCAGAATACCCTGAGGTAGTAGGTGCAATAGACTGCATGCACATACACATCAAAGCACCACCTGGTGAGTGGGGTAGGGTCTACATCAACCACAAGAGCTTCCCCTCCATCATCTGCCAGGTCGTGTGCAATGCCCAGGTCATAATAATGAATGTGTGTGCTGGCTGCCCTGGAACTTATCACGATTCCCACATCTAGCATCTGACGCAGCTGTACCAGAGATTTGCCAATGGGGACATCCCTGATGGTCACCTAGTGAGGATGCTGGATATGCACTGGAGCCGTGGCTGATGACACCCATCAGAAATGCACACACACCCGAACAAGAACTCCATAATGAGGCACACACACAAACAAGAAACATAATTGAGCATGTGTTTGGGATGCTCAAGTCATGGTTCCGGTGCCTGGACACATCTAGTGGAGCCTTGCAGTACTTACCAACTACATGTACCCAAATTATCATGGTATGTGCCATACTACACAATATGATTCTGTGGAAACAGCTGCAGCAGAAACAACATGGGGCAGGGCCAAACAGCCCCCCACCATTGCCAAGGCCTGCACAGGCACAGCATGACTCAGAGGAGGAACAACCTGAGCCTGCCCCAGTAGGCAGAAGGAGGCATGCCCAGTATGCCCTGGCCTTGGCAAAGAGGCAGTGCATAGCACATACACTGACTCAGTAGGAACTCTGGAAATGACACCTCTCTCTGACTCGCACATACAGTAAAAGGGATGCCTAACATGACACTACCTGTTTTCAAACATGTATAGGGAGTGTAATATGTGCATCCGACATAGGCAGCCCTGCAGCACCACCTGAGGCATGAGTCCCTATTTTAAGCAATATAAAGCACTGCTAAGCAAATTTTACCAGTATTGAGCATATTTAATTACAATTTCTCATAGCTGTTCACCGTGCTAACCAGGGCAACATTGGGCAATGTTGGGCAAAGTTGAGCAAAGTCATGTAAACACACTCACACCTGCTTTACTGTTCCTTAACCAGTCAGGTCTGCCCAGCAGGAAAATAAAAAGCAGTGACAGGGCTCAAACTCAGGATACTGTGCACTATAGTCACAGTACTGAACCACTAAGCCATGACAGGATTTCACTGGCACAGACACAACTCAAGTCACTCACACATACCAGTTGGGGGGGGGGTCACATACCTAACAGTCACAGCCAGCAGGACAATTGTAGACAAATGCAAACACAAACAAATGCTGTATCCTGCCCTCTAAAGAGGCATGTGAGTAACCTCCCCCCAGGCCTATGCAGACAGATAACAGCAGACCAGGCAGTGTGATGTGGGTTGGGTAGGCTATGAAGTCACAAACTAATATGCGTGTAATTGGAAGCTAAGGTGTGTAGTACAGTAGTATGCCTCAAACCAGTACAATAGGCAACAGTGCAGACTGAAATGGAGTACTTGACATAGCAGTGCAGGCCTAGCAAATGTGTATAAGTGTCAGGTGTACCCCTCATCCTATGTACACCCACAGTAACAATCAGGTGTGCCCCCCGGGTAGAAATGCACAAATAATAACTGTCCTCCCATATGTAGAAATGTTGATAAGTCTATGCAAATTGACTCATAGAAGCCCTGCAGGCACAGCGTGCTTCCTGTCGATGTACAACACAAAGGTGAGCCCTGAAGTAAAAAACAACTTGATTTTTCATACACATATAGTATATATGCCCATAGTGGGCATGCTCACACACTAACTGGGAAAAGCCAAAAGACGCAAATCATACTGAAAGGTCATACTGGGCATGCTCACACAATTAAACAAACGAAGCAAATGTCAGTCAACAACATACTGAAAGGTCATACTGAGCATGCTCACACACTTAGGCCATGTTTGAGCACAGCAGTAGGCCACACATATCTGGCAGTTGCAGTTCTTACTCTAGACACTTGTCACTATTCACCAATCCTGCCTTGCGCACACAATGATATGAAAACAGACCCAGATAATATATTGGACCCCTTTCCTAATCAAACTATGTACTACAAGTACTTAAGTTGTTCAATGAAAGTGAAAATGCAAAGAATATCAATAAATCTCTGATCAGTATCATCAAGAAACAATGAGCACTCCTAACATTATCCAAGCCATGTTCTGGCAAAAATATTGTCAAAGAGTCCATAGAGAACCATGAAGCTTGTTTTCACTCTGTCATAAATATCAATGTAAACTCAAATATGTTCTGAGTCAGTGCAAAGTGTAAATGAATACATGCACATGACTGACATTGCCAACATCTTGTCAGACAGCTTCATACATATTTACCCCTCTCTCACTGACCAAAAGGCCCATTACCATACCTGGAGATTGTGAAAACCCAGAAATCACATATACAATGGTTAAGCAGCTCTATCCAAACCTAAAAACACGGCGTCTATGTGATGACATGGTTTCCCTGGCTGTGTCATACAGACCCTGCACCTGAACAGTCTGTTGAGACTCACCCTCTGTACAGGATATGAAACTGTTGAATGGGTTACACAAGTGTCGGTGCACAACAGACCATGGGAACTATAGTCTTATAAGCCTAATAAGCCTGATCTGCAAGGCCATGGAGTCCATCATTATGGAACTCATAAACAGACCTATTGGGAGCCTACAAACACCCAACCCTACCCATTGTGGTTTGGTCAGGGGCAGATCATGGTTCCTAAACCTGCTAGACAGTTTTCAAGGCAGTCACCCAGGACATACATTAATGAAATGAGCTCCACATGGCCTACATAGACCTTGAAAAGTCCTTTTCCAACATCCCACACACATGTCCTATCCACAAAATCAACAACCTGTGCATAAACACGTATGTCATCTGATGGATTGCCAACTGGGGCACAGATAGATCCCACAAAGTAAGAATTGTGGTCTCCTGTTCAAGCTGGTAACAACTGCTGTCCCCCATGGCTCAGTTCTGGGACCCCTCCTGCCTGGTGTATACTTTTCAGAAATACAGTCAAACACACGAGCGCTATGTTTAGCAAAGTTTGTGGATGACTGCAAAAAGGTTGTTATAATTGATGTTTGGGACAACAGAGACATCCTTAAAAAGGGTCTCAGTCAGACAAATGTGGTGTCAAAATTATGGCCTCAAGCTACAGTCATACAAATACCACATAGGTGCCAACACCCTAAATATGGAGGTAATAATAAGGGATCTATGGACACGTGGATAGTCATCTCTACTTCCAGAAACACATTCACGAAGTGGTTAGAAAATCATGCTATGTGTTCCCACAAATTGCCAAGGTCTTTGCATGTGGGTCAAAGGAGGTTCCCTCTACTCATCAGTCATCAGACACATCAGAGAGTGTCACGGCACACTTGCAATGAATCTGACTAGGCACCTTCAGCATCTGGAAAAACCACTGAAGTACTTCAACAAGAGGATTGCTGGCCTCAAACAATTGCCCCATGCAACAAGACTGAATTTAACTCAATCTGTACTCTGTTGCATACTGTCTACTCAGGCGATTTCTGCTCAACACACAGGTCCATGTCTAATGCAGAACTGATGTACATGCGCTATCTGAAGTAAAGCTAACTGTGCCACATGCTCTAGGGATATCATCATCACAACAATAAACAGAACATGTTGGAGGGCTATATTACTAACTCACAGACTTCCCTTGATTTGGAACAGGCTCCCAACCTACATTAAGCTGAGTCCCTAACTGACACTCTTCCAGAGGAGCCTTGATGAGTGTATGTGAAAATGAACTGCCACACCATGGATCACTTCATCAGCTCTACTACACAGAGGCCTAGGGAACTAACCCCATGTGTGGTGATAGCTGCAAACTCTGGCCATACTAATATATGCCTTCAGGCAGATAGCTTATTACCTACCTATGTACCTATATATAATAATGTCAGCAAGGGGCTTTGTCTGATGTACATTGGGACTCTGTCCCACAGTAAGGCAAGTGTCTGGGATGGTACTCTATCCCACCAGCATGTTGTATTCATTGTTGTGATGAGGTTCATATCCCTGGAGTGTGTAGTGTGACTCAATTTTGTTATCCGTAGATGGAGCATGTTCAACAGTTATGTGTTGGACATGGCTCTGTATGTTAGGCAGAGTGTGCTTCTGAGTAGGTGGTACACAACGGAGAACAGATTTAGTTTTACCAGTTGTGCTGCATAACACAACTGTTTGAGGCCAGTAATCCTCTTGGTGAGGTACCTCTGTGGTCTCTACAGCTGCTGGATATGCTTAGTTGAGTACATCCAAAATGGTGCATTGTACTCAATGATGGGTCTGATGACTTAAGAGTAGAGGGCCACCACTACCTCTTTTGATCCTGATGCAAACACTTTGTTGATTAGGTGGGCCACATATGATTTCCCAATCACTTTGGCAACATGGTTGTCAAAGGAAAGATGACTATCTACTTGTGTTCCCAGATCCCTTATTACCTTGTCAGTTTTAAGGGGGTAACACCTATGTGGTAGTTTGTGGGTACTTTGTTTTCACCAAAGGGGATTGCTATGCATTCTTCCACATTGAGCTTGAGGCCCTGATTCTGTCACCACACATCTATCTCATAGAGTCCCTTCTGGAGAATATTTGTGTCATCCGGGGAATCTATTATGGCAAACACTTTACAGTTCCCAGCAAACTTAGTCAACCTCAACCCTACTGTGTTGGCATGTACTTTTGAGAAGTCTATACCAAACAGGAGGGACCCCAGGACTGAACCCAGGGGGACACTAGTTCTTACCGGTGTAGAGTTTGACATGTAGCCAGCAACTCTTAATTTGTGGTATCTATCTGTGAGCCAGTTTGCAATCCATCTTGTGATGTATGGATTCATGCCCGGGTTGGTAAGTTCATCTATGATACCTGACTGGGGAATGGTGTCAAAGGCCTTAGCGAGGTATAGGTAGGCTGTGTGGAGCTCATTTCAGTCATCTGTAGCCTGGGTAACTGTCTCAAAGAAATCCACCCAGTTCAGGAGGCGTGATCTGCATTTGATGAAGCCAAACTGGGTGTGCTCAACTATGTGAAGGTTCCCAATGTCTTTATTGTTGACTTCCATTATGATTGGATCAATTGCATTGCATATCAGACTTGTCAGGTTCATAGAGCGTGAATGCCAAGGATCTTTTGTGTCCCCACCCCTGTGGAGTGGGAATAACGTTGCTGTGCAACATTCTATAGGTACATATCCTGTAGAGAGCATGTAGAGAGAGGTGTAGGTATCCTATGATCCAGGTTCTGATGCTGGAAGGTATGGAATGAGTAGTATCCTGGTAGTGCAGGTGTGCTCTCTGGAGCCTTGAACGAGGTTTCTGTTACTGCACAGATATCAATATTCTCCATACTGAGATGTGCCTCGAGTGTGTGCATCTGGAGGCTGAGACTTCTGGCAATGAGTAGCATTTAGCTAACTTTGTGGTTATTTGTGTTGGTTATGGGGTTTGGTTTGTCCTGAGTGACTGGTGTTCCACACCTGAAGTCAACACCTCATTGGTCCGATCTGACCATAAGCTAATTACCCTACATATCCACATTCTGCCCCCACTCCCCATTAAGGAAACCATGTTAAAAAATATCTCCAAAGACAACTTCATGATTCTTAAGACAGAAGTGGTGAACTTCAGGACACCCATGCAGCTGGACAATACAGTTACTACTACTGAATCCTACACAATTGCACTTTATAAGCACTTACATGAGTGCATGGATCGTGCTATCCCAAATGGGACCAAGATGCTATTCTCCAAGAAAAGGAAGCCAATCTGGTAGTCCCCTGCCATAAACAAACTGCACAACAGAAGGAAGAAACTGTTGCAAAAGAGGGTAAAACCCATGAGTGGAGGAGCTCCCTGGTCAGCCTCAGTAAGAAGCTGTGATCCCTGATAAAATCCTCCAAAGCTAGTTATGAAAACAAAATCGCCACTGATTCTAAAGACAACCACAAAGCATTCTATAGCTATGTCAAGAATCACAATGGCAACACTCAGATCTGCTCTGAGTTACAGCACAATGGCACTAAATATACAGACTCAACTGATATTGCCAACATCCTGGCAGATAGGATCAGTGCTAACTTTACCCTCCTCTCACCCATGAAAGAGCCCATCTCTATACCGGAAAAATACAAAGTTGCTGTCATCACGGCTGCACAAGTAAAAACCACTCTCCAAAGCCAGGAACACAGCATCCATGGGACCAGATAACATCCCAGGCTGCATTCTACATGAACTACAGAATGAACTGGAACCACACCTAAGTACCATGTTCAATCATAGCCTCACCTCTGGCTTTGTGCCTGCTGAATGACACACAGCAATGGTTATCCCACTACACAAGGGGGGAGCCACCACAGAACTAGTGCCCCTTTAGCCTGATGAGCCTGGTTTGCAAGGCCATAGAACGTATCATCATGGAACTTATAAACAAAGACATTGGCAATCTCCAAACTCTGGACCACAGCCATTTTGGGTTTGTAAAAGGCAGATCATGTCTCCTAAACCTGATAGACTTCTTCGAAGCAGTCACCAAAGCCGTAGACAAGGGTAAGGTGGTTCACACAGCCTATCTAGATCTTGCCAAGGCTTTCAACACCATCCCCCACTCTGGAATTATAGATAAACTCACTAAACTAGGTATAAATCCCTATGTCACAAGATGGGTTGCCAACTGGCTCACTGACAGAACCCACACTGTGAAAGTAGCAGACTCCAAGTCCGACTTCAGACCAAGGACAAGTGGAGTATCACAGGGTTCAGTCCTGTGTCCTGTCCTGTTTGGTATCTACTTTCCTGAAGTACAGGCTAACACAGAAGGTCTTTGGCTAATGAAGTTCCCAGATGACTGCAAACTAGGAGCCATAATCGAAACTACTAACGGTGTGGACATCCTACAAAAGGGCCTCACTGAGACAGATGCCTGGTGTCAAAGCCATAGCCTCAAGCTCAATGCCAAAAAGTGCATTGTCATCCCCTTTGGTAAAAACTCTTTACCCATGAACTACAACATAGGCGGTAGTATACTAACACTAAAAGTGTGATAAGAGACCTTGGGACACAGGTGGTCAGTAGATTCTCCTTTGATAATTACATCGCCACAGTAGTCAGGAAATCCTTCTACATGGCACACCTCATCACAAAAGGTTTCTCATGCAGAAAAAAAGAGGTCATTGTTCCCCTCTACTCATCACTCATTAGATCCATTACAGAGTACAATGCTCCTTTTGGTATGTACCTCACAAGACATCTACAACAACTGGAAAGCCCACAGAAATACCTCACAAAGAGGATTAGTGGCCTCAAATACATGCCCTACAAAGACCATCTCAAAACACTTCAGCTTTACTCTGTCGCATATCGCCTACTCAGAGGTGATCTCTGCCTAACATACAAAGCTATGTCAGACATAGAGCTGTTGGACATGCTCCACTTAAAGAAATCCCAATCTCTCTGAGCTTCGGCCCCAAAACCTGGACTGAAATACAAAAGGAGGGGGTGTATCCATTTTCATAAAGGATACCCACACCTCCAGGTTAGTGGCACAGCACGAGGCCTCGGAGACCATCCAAGTGCAACTAACAGTGGGCAAAGCTGCTTATCAGATCGTAGCCTGCTACAGATCACCTACCTTGCCTCAGGACCCTCACTCAGCATTCCTGAGAACACTGGAAAATATAAAGGTCCTACCAAACACCATGATATTAAGAGATTTCAACTACCCAAACATTGACTGGGAGAATTACTCAAGTACAAACTCCTTTGCCCAATGCTTCCTAGAGTTTATAAACTCAAACACCCTGGAACAGCTGGCCACCACGCCCACTAGAGGTGACAACATAAAGGACCTGAACATCACCAACATGGGGTATCAGTGTTCCACACTAGAGGTAAACCGCTCGCTGGTAAGATCAAATCATAAAGTAATCACACCGGACATCCACATCCCAACCCCACCCTCAGTCAAGGAAACCACTGTGAAAAACTTTTCAAAAGCAAACTTCACACTTCTCAAGACCAAAGTAGAAAGTTTCAAAGCCCCCTTGCTACAGGATAATGCTATCCAATCCGCAGAATCCTTTACAAGTGCATTATATGAGCATCTACAAGGATGCATGGATCGAGCCATCCCGAGTAAAACCAAGACTCACTCCTCCAAAAACAGGAAACCAGTCTGGTGGTCCTTGGCCATAAATAAGCTATACAACAGAAAGAGGAAACTACTACATGATAGAGCAAAATTCCAAAAAGGAAAGGCATCACTGATCATTATTAGCAAGAAACTATGATTGCTCATAAAATCATCCAAGGCCAGTTTCTAAAGAAAAATTGCCAAGGAATCTAAAGGTAACCACAAAGTCTTATTTAGCTATATCAAACATTTAGGTGGCAACTCTCAGATATGTTTTGAGCTACTGCAAAATGGCAAAAAATACACTGAACCAACTGACATTGCCAACATCCTGGCGGACAAGTTTAGTGCAAACTTCACCCCCCACCCCCAAAAAGGCCTGTGTCCATCCCAGAAGAATGCAGAGCCCCAGACATCACAGACATGCAGGTAAAAACAGCCCTCTCCAAAGATAAGAACACAGCATCAATGGGACCGGATGGTGTCCCAGGCTGCGTCTTACATGAGCTCCAAAAAGAACTAAACCCTCACCTAAATTCACTGGTCAGACTCAGCCTTACCACAGGCTATGTACCCAAAGAATGGCGTACAGCAACAGTCATCCCGCTCCACAAAGGTGGTGCCACAACAGAACCTGGAAACTATCGCCCTATAAGCCTGACCAGCCTGGTCTGCAAAGCTATCGAGCAAATTATCATGGAACTCATAAACAGAGACATTGGGAACCTCCAGACACTGGACCCTACCCAATTTGGCTTTGTTAAAGGCAGATCCTGCCTCCTAAACCTAGTTGACTTCTTTGAAACAGTTACCAAGGTCATAGATGAAGGGAAGGTAGTCCACACAGCCTACCTGGACCTCACTAAGGCCTTTGACACCATTCCCCACTCTGGCATCATAGACAAGCTTACCAGCTTGAACATTAACCCCTATGTCATGAGATGGGTGGCCAACTGGCTCATGGATAGAACACACATGGTCAGAGTTGTGGGTGCCATGTCCGACTCTAAACCAGTCACAAGTGGCATCACACAGGTCTCAGTCCTGGGACCCCTCCTGTCCAGTATATACTTCTCTGAGGTACAGGCAGCACAGGAGGACTATGGCTGACCAAGTTCACAGATGACTGCAAACTGGGGGCCAAAATCGACTCTCTGGCTGACACAGACATCCTCCAGAAGGGTCTTACAGCGACAGATACCTGGTGTCTAAACCATGGCCTCAAGCTGAATGCCAAAAAATGCATAGTCATCCCCTTTGGAAAAAACAAAGTTCCCACGAATTACCACATAGGTGGTAATCCACTAGGTATGGAAAATTTAATTAGGGACCTGGGGACCCAGGTAGATAGTAACCTCTCCTTTGATAATCACATTGCCAAAGTGGTTAGATATTCCTTCTATGTAGCCCACCTAATCACGAAAGGGTTCACCTCTAGGGCAAGAGAGGTCATTGTGCCCCTCTACTCAACACTCATTAGGCCCATAATAGAGTACAATGCCCCATTTGGTGTGTACCTTAATTGGCACATGCAACAGCTGGTAAGACCACAAAAGTACCTCACCAAGAGGATCATGGGCCTCAAAGAGATGCCCTATGCCGCTCGACTAAAGAAACTCCAGCTCTACTTGGTTGCTTAGTGCCTTCTCAGAGGTGATCTATGCCTGATGTATAAGGCCATGTCCAACCCAGAGTTAATGGACATGCTCCACCTCAAGAAAAACAAATCTCTTAGAGCCACACACTCCAGTGAATTAAACCTCAGCAAAGTAATAAACAGGACATGCTGGAGGGATAGATTCCTGTCCCAGAGACTTCCCTCACTCTGGAATAGAATCCCAGTTGATGTTAGACAGAGCCCCTCGCAGACTCTCTTCAAGAGGAATCTTGATGAGTGGATGGGAAATTGTAAATTTACCTCTGGGATCACTTCAGTGGCCCTGCTAGACAGTGGCCCAGGAAACTAATTTAAAAGGGAGACAAAAACCAACACATTCTGGCTAGGCTTATAAATGCCCTTAGGCAGATAGCCTAGTACCTACCTATGAACTTATGAACCTACATGCTCTGGGGACCTAAACCTTGTCACGACAATAAACAGAACATGCCGGAGGGATAGATTCTGGTCCCAGAGACTTCACATACTCCAGAATAAACTACCTATCTATATCAAATAAAGCTCCTCATTAGCACTCTTCAAGAAAAATCTTGATGATTGGATGGGAAAAAGGAAATTCACCCTGGGGATCACTTCTGTGTCTCTGCTCGACAGTGGCACAGGAAAATACATTTCTTGGGTGGCAAAAGCCAGGGTACCTTTTTGGCTGGGCTTGTATAGGCCCCAGGGCCGATAGCCTAGTACTTACCTATGAACCTTTGAGCCTTGCCTAAAAAAGGTAATATGGGGACCGCAAGAGCCTTGGCCAGTATTCAGAAGCATAGTGGAGACAGGTACAAACCATCTGTAGCGAAGCAACAAGGCTTGTCTATCATGTCATCACAGGCAGACAGAGACTGGATCCCCTTTGAATGTCACCAGAAGCTCAGCCAATTGTTGAAGTTTATCATCTTTCTGTTATATTGCAGTATCATGTAGGTGAAGGTAAGATGCTACTCAAGGTTTGATCCTGTGTGTGCCAGCATGTGGTGCATCAACCCATATATGATATGGTCATGGCCTATGCATACAATACACTCACAATACACCTAGTTTGATAAGCCTGCTGAGGTTAGCAAATGTGAAAAAAAACCTTTGTGCAGACTGTCAGCAAGTAATGTCTGTATTACACCCTGTAACTCCATATTGCTTGCTGAAGTGTAAAGATGTACTTAGTTTGGATTAAGAACACCACACTTGCCAACTGTGTGTGTGTGTGTGTGTGTGTGTGTGTGTGTGTGTGTGTGTGTGTGTGTGTGTGTGTGTGTGTGTGTGCGTGTGTGTGTGTCTCTCCCTGGGGAGAGAGCAACCTTTTTGGAGACTACTCACACCCCTTAAAGGTGGTATACTCATCTTTGTCAAGTCTCATGATGTCACCATCCTACAAATATACCTGTGAAAGGGTAAAATCCCAGAAATGTGTATAGTGCATTGTGTAAATGCGTACTACTGTAGTATCATAATGTAGTTAAGTAGGGATTTGAATTCTGCACTTGCCAACTGTGTGTGTCTCCCTGGGGAAAAGCAACCTTTTTGGAGACTACTCACACCCCTTAAAAGTGGTATACTCATCTTTGTCAAGTCTGATGATGTCACCATCCTACAAATATACCTGTGGAAAGGTGAAATCCCAGTAATGTGTATAGTGCGCCGTGTAAATGCATACTGCTGTAGCGTCATAATGTAGTTAGGTAGGGGTTTGAGTCCTACACTTGCCTACTGTGTGTGTCTCCCTGGGAAAAAGCAGCCTTTTTGGAGACTACTCACACCCCTTAAAAGTGGTATACTCATCTTAGTCAAGTCTGATGATGTCACCAACCTACAAATATACCTGTGGAATGCTGAAATCCCTGTAATGTGTATAGCGCATCATGTAAATGCATACTGCTGCATTATCATAATGTAGTTAGGAAAGAGTTTGAATCTCGCACTTGCTGACTATGTGTCTGTGCTCCATGTGTGTGACACCGTTGGCCAATATGGAGTGAGTTTTGATTTTTCTAGTGTATGACATATCACAATTATATCTGTATGTGCATTACCCATGTAAGGTAGCTGTGGGGCAAATCCATATACATACATGTGACCTCAAGTATTTCATAGGTGGGTACTCTGCTTTTTCCATGAACGCACGTGTTATCTTTGCCAGAGCATGCTGGTGCTTTCCAGACCTTAGGTCACTTTTGTATGCTTGTGACAAGCTTAGCCACTACAGTGATCCCTGGGCTACGTCTTCCGTTTCACATCCACTCATTACGGTTTCTATTGAAGAGTGTGAGTGATGGTTTATGCTTGAGGTATATTTGAAACCTGTTCCAAAGCAAGCAAAGTCTAGCAAAGATAACTAATCATTATAGGTGTGCAACAACCTCTGTGGATCTGCATGCAAACCCTTTATTGCTTATGTGCTCCACAGAGGGATTTCCAAAACCCTTTGGTAATGTGATTATCAAAGGAGAGATGACTTAACACATGGCTCTATGACTACATTAGTACCTGTTCCACATTTTGGGGGCTACTACCTATGTGGTACTCTGGGGATACTTTGTTTTCTAAAAGTGGATAACTATGCTTTCTTAGGCTTATAGCTTTACAGCATGAGTTTGACACCAGGTATCTGTCTGTAAGATACCCTTTTGGAGGATGTGTGTGTCATCTGGAGAATAAGGTATATTCTACAGTATGCATTGTCATCAAATGTGGGCAGACATATCTCTACTGTGTTTGTTTGTACCTAAGAAATCTATATGCCAAACAGGAATGGTCCCAGGACTGAGTGCATGTGAATACCAATTGTTACTGGCATTGAATTGTACATGGATGCTGCAAATGTTACTGTGTGTCTTACATCTGTGTGTCAGTTGTCAAGCCATCATCTAACAATCGTTTATGGTCAGTCTGTTGAGGTTATGTATAATACCAGTATGTGGGATAGGTATGAATTGCTGGTGAGCTATAGCTTGGCTGTGTTGACCTCCCCTCCTTCACCTATAGCCTTGTTGACTGGCTTGGTCTACTAGGTGTAGGAGCCATGATCTGGCCTTTAGAGAACCTAAGTTGGTATGGTGCAGTGTTTGCAGGTTCATAATGTCTCTGTTAATGAGTTCCATAATGCTGTGCTCCATAGCCTTCCAGATAACATTGGTCTGGCTTATAGGGTGAGAGTTTCCAGGACCTGTTATAGTTCTACCCTTAATCAATTCATGTTAACATTTGCACTGGGTGTGACAAGGGTGGACAGGTTTAAGAATAAGTATATTAGAGGGTCAGGCCAGGTTTGAAGGTTAGTAGACCATGCCAGATAGGCAGGATTAAGTTGGTTTGTACATGAGCTGAGGAGGGATGCAGAGTATATTGTGAAATAGATGCTAAGGATGAAGCCGCCAGGTAACAGGAAAAGACAGCCTGAGATGAGGTTTCTGGCTGTGGTGAGAGAGGTCATGCAGGTGGATGGTGTGATAGCGCAAGATGCAGAGGCCAAGAAGAAATGATGTACTGTGGCGACCCCTTATGGGAGCATCTGAAAGGAGAAGAAGAAGAAGACATTGTAGCTCAACCCTTGTGGACTGTGTACACCATTACCATGTGTCAATCCACAAGTATATAACCTGTATAGAGGCTGCATCTGGACAGAGTATTTAGATGAGTGATGGCTTCATATGTCAGCTTGTGTATGACACAGCCAGGGACACTGTCCAGTACCATTGCCACTGTGGTGTGTACTTTGTTAAAGAGATATTTTAACTAAAGTGTCTGTGAATCATCAGGTTTTACATTCTTCAGGTCTGGAAATATGGCCCTTGTGTAATGACAGGATGGTGAAATCCGCATTCAAACTGTCTGACAAGGAATTGGTAATGTCAGTCAGATAAGTGTACTTTGTGACCATTTACATTAACTGTGACCTGATCTGAGATTTCCCTTGTAGATTATGAACAACACTGAAGAAAGCTTTTAGTGTTGTCTTTGGAATCCTTGCCATTTTGTATTTTGAAGCTTGCCTTGTATGTTTATTGAGGGATTGTATTTTCCCAATGATACTGACCAAAGGGGTTATCCCTTCTTGGTATGTAACTCTTTTGGTACAACTTCACACCTTCTGTTATATATTTAGTTTATGGCAGGGGTCCATGAGACTAATGCACCTTTACTGTATAAGGGAGAATTTCTTGTGTTTGTGATAGCATGGTCCATTCAACCCTGTAGGTGAACAGTGTGCATTAATGAAGGATTATGGAGCTGGGACAGTGTTAACCTTAGTAATGCAAACCAATGACAGATAGCAACAACAGCACAGTGTCAACCCGTGTGCTACACACACATGTGTACTCAAGTTCCAAAATGTGTGTAGTACAATGCATACTGGCCACCAATAGAAAGTATGGAGTGTTAACACTGGCCAATACAGGGCATGTCACCCTGCCCATGTGTCCAATATGCACGTACATGCAGACAGTGCACTTCCACCATGTTCACAAATGTACACCTGCAGACCTATGCTGCACACACCCCACACTTACTCTCCACTGTATAACACATGCTGACACAACTACACACATCAGCCAAGTGGCACATGGGCAAACAAAACACAATTGGAATAAACACTGGTGGAAACAATACAACATTGCTAATTACAGCTTTAATGCATCATGCCTGCTCAGCTACACCTTCAAGGATATCATTACACTTTACTGCTGACAACATGCTATACATTCAACCATTGCTATACTTTATTAAAGTCACCCTGTGCATCAGCACCATGTTAGCCTTTTCCTGCATCAATGTTACAGATGGCAGGAGGTGGCACAGGTTTCATCATATGCACAGGGTGTGTTGTTGGTTTGCTAGAGGCCTACACTGAGCCATACAATCGACATGTGTGTGTGAGTGTGTGTGTGTGAGGGCCATGAGTACTGTTATGGGCCAATGTTGATGTAATGTGTGCAGGTATGTGTTTGCCCTAGGTTTCTGGTTTATGTGTGTGTGTCTGCATGCATACAGTTCCACCATGTGGCTGCCATATTCGGGGATTTGTGAGACAGCTACAGACTGTACCTGGCAGGCTTTACAGATCACCATCTCTGGCCATGGATACGGAACCTGTGCCTAGCAGGGGTGTTACAGACAGTATCAGATACTAATCCAGACTGCGTACTATCCGAAAAAGTTGGCATAGGTCCACTGGATCCAGGTCCTTGCTGGGACTGGCCAGAGCGACTTGCACGTTGTCTTCTAGGACGGTCTATGGACAACCCCCCCAATATTGCTGGGGCTGGTACTGGCTCTACGGGAGCGGCTGTGATTTGCTGGACGTCCATGGTGACCTCCAGCTGCTGATGTTGCTGGCATACAATGACGTCAATGTCTCAACCATCCTGCACTGTCCTGACACATGGACATGACATTGTGGAGGACATCCAATGTCTCACCTCAACGTCTATCAATGATCTCAGTGTAATTACGCATGGCACCTGCTAGGTCACGGATACTGTCATTTGTAGAGGTGTTATGAGCCCTCTGTGCCCTTAGTCCCTGTCTGGTGTACCGCTCCATTTGTGTCTGTGCCTCCATGACAGCCTGGAACATGCGTGTGGTAAAAAGAGGTGTGGCACATCTGCCAGGGGCATGATGACCAGCAGTGCTCTGACGAGAACCCCTGGGCATCTGCCTATGTGGTACCATTCCAGACATCTGGCTATGGCTGCTGTGTCCTGATACATGTGCCACAGATACCACACTGTCCTGGCTAGTGTCAACCGTACACTGTCCCTCAACTAAGGGCAATAGTGATGATGGATATACAGGCAGTATGACCATGTGCATGGATGGGGTGGAGACTTGTGTACTGTCAACTGGTGGCCCAACAACAGACCCTGACAAACCTGCCTGTGCCTCAACACACCTATCCTCATGATCACTGTCTGTCGCAGTGACATCAGGTTCGCTGCTGTACTGAACCTGCCCCACCTCGGCACCTGTGAGAGGAAAACAGGAATTACACTTTAAGACCTGAACATGATGTCAGACCACATGCACACATGCACATATGCACATATGTGCACATGCACACATGCACACATGCGCACATGCACACAGGCACGCATGCACACATGCACACATGCACACACACAAAAATACACTCCTCCCTTAAGCAGATACACAAACACCAGCAATCTCAGAACATACACAATAGCAGGTGATGGTGGGGTACAGTATCACAAGCAAAACAGTCATATCACACATGTCAGCATGCAGGACATGTGTTGCTCAACAGCATGCAGTGCAAGTGTAGACAGTCCTTGTTACTAACAGTATACATGACGTTGATGCATGTGTTTTGTTATTAGGTGATGGGACTCCCCCTGGAACACAATGCATACATGGACACAACATTGCTGTGCAGGTATTCAAAACTCTGTAATGTACTGTGCACCATAACAAACAGGTGTACATACCATGGCTGGATGTGTATCTGTGTGTCAGATAGGTATCCAATGCTGATTACAGCCTCTGTGTCTTTAGCAAATAATTGTAGACACATTTTTAGCACATGCATGATGAGTATTCACACAACATCACCAGTGGTGCATGGATAATTGATGGAATACCATTCGGCCACATACCCAATGTACGGTACTTATTGTGAGTGTAGATCATATTGTGGACATGCCAGTGTCATCCATGACATGGCATGCTAAAACACAAATGCATATTTAAACACTACATATACCCAATGTGTGTCATATGACCTAGCCAGTCAATAGCATCACAAGACATATATGTGTCAGTTGTGCAAATGGTGATTGGTATGCATATTGTTTAGAGTTGCATATGTGTGCACACACGCAACATTAAGGTGTATAGCAAGGTGTATAGCAATGAAAGCTATGTGTATTACTGTGGTTACAATAACTGGATGGGGTATAGTACCACAGACCATCATCATGAAGCATCATGTGGTCACTCAAGGCTACAAATGTTTCCCAAACCAGCACTACTCATGCTGTACATGAACTGTACTACCTTGGCTACACTCACCATTTCACAACCAGTTGTTACATGAGTTTGTAAGGAGGCCAATAAGGTGCATTCCCTGACATGAATGTGTAGTGTGTTGCAGAGTGTTTAAATGCCCCATGATAGGCCTCTACCCCTCAGGTATATTATGTGTAATGTGTGGATGAGATTTTGAATACTGGAGTGTGTCTTTACAGAGGGTTTGGGAATCCTTTATGTGTAGCATGTTAAAATGCTCTGTGTATGATATAGATGTGTATGTTATGTGCATGTATCAACTGTGCCTATCCAATGGTCACTACAGTCTAGCCACATTTGTTTGAGATGGTCTGGGTATTGCATGTGTTTGAGGCAGCTAATCACATTAGTGAGATGTGCGTGGTCTTACACCAAACATGCACAGCATGCATTATGGGTAGGTGTGTTACATGTGTACATGGCCTACACCTTAACTATAACATGCACTTTTTATTTACAATAATAAACGTAGAACACACTCACCAGCATCTGTCCACTGCCTTGATGTCACCCCAGAGGGACCTACATAGAGAGGAGACAGTTTGTCAGTGTTCACAACTGTGGCATTGCTACTGTGTGTTTGCAATCTTATAGTACAACAACAGTTTACATTCACAGAGCTACAGATTATGTTCCAAATGATCAGTATTGCACAACAACAGGCTCCACATCTTTTAAAAACACACTCCACATATGTATGCTCTACCAATACAGATAACAGTAGTCTACAGATATGCCATGTTACCTGCATGCTCCATGTGTGCTTACTGGGTGGCTCCAACCTCCATCATGGTGTATGTCTGCTGCTGTTGTTGTTGGGCAGGTGCCACCAGACTCAGGAGCAGCTCCTCCACTCTGGTGAGGGGGGGATGGATATTAACACCACCTCCTGTTGCAAGCTGTTGTCTCCACACATCAGCAGCATGCTGACGGATATGTCTGAGAAGATCACTGCAGTGGTGGCGTACCTGCTCACATGTCCAGTTATGCAGGCATACTTCATTTACCCTGTGAACAACATCTTGCCACATTGCAGTATGCTCCTGCTGGTCCTGACTGGTTCGTGAGAACATGAGACTGCAGTGCTGAATCATACTAGTAGTTATTATGTCATCTTCAGCACTACTGTAAGTTGGGTTCCTGCGATGTGCCATGATCCCTGGAAGACATAAATACAAAAATATGTCTGAGCAAGTCATATGACACATTTAACATTATACAGTACAGATATCACTGAACTGCCATATATAGCAACCTATTACCTAACCAAGAGTCAAACACTTTAACTGCCACTTATCACTGCTCACCCCACAACTGCTTGGAAGTGCTTGGCTCACTCTCAATATAAT
Organism: Protopterus annectens; assembly: GCF_019279795.1. Taxonomy (NCBI): domain Eukaryota; kingdom Metazoa; phylum Chordata; order Ceratodontiformes; family Protopteridae; genus Protopterus; species Protopterus annectens. The sequence continues at coordinate 1,292,428,049 of NC_056735.1, forward strand.
GAACCATGTTCTGCACAGCAACAAAATAAAATCACTATATAAGACTATACAAGAGTACCTGGCACACTGTATGCAACACGATGCACCACCTAGCCACTGCACATATACATCAAGCTGATGTGTGAAGAAATATATCATCCATCACAATGAGTGTAAGGTCCAGTGAATATATTACTATTATACCACACAACTTGTTAATGGCAAACCCATGTCCAAAATATGTGCACAATTGGGAATATAGGCTGCATACTGCTGTAGTACACTATGAATTTTGCTAGATATGCAGTTATATGTTGTACCACACATATGTCAAAGGACATGTTACAGACATACCCACACACACATCAGACATAATTACAGGACACAAAGGTATGACAACCCAGATAAGCTTTCAGTGTGTACTATACAGTACTGTGTGTCAGTACTTACACAACCTTAATCTTGAGAAGTGTAATCTGTGATGAATACAGGGACCACACAAAACACTGGATGCAAGCAATGTGGACATACACCATACTTTGCTGTACAGGCCCAGAGCTTCAAGTAGTACTACAGTACACACAGGATTTGGATTCAATGTCAGTGCCAATCAATAATCATAGATGTAGTGCTTTAGCCTCCAATGACACACCCTAGTTAAATCCAAGGGACTTAATCACACTGTATGCAATAGCACTTTTTCTGCCTAACAACAGAATACACAGCTTTTGCTAGGATCAAAGCAAGGACCCATAATACCATTACATAAACAGTTTCCCACTAAGCTATTCCACAGATACATATCTTTGATGTATTCACAAACACATTGACCATCACAGTCAGTTAACAGTACAGAGAATCTTTTGCAACAAGTGGATGTAGGTGTGTATGAGTATATATAACATATATATATATATATATATATATATATATATATATATATATATATATATATATATATACATATACACATCCATTGGTGTACATATACATATATATGTAGGCACATATACATTTCACCTTTCACAGTGAGAATATCAATTATACAAAGGATGTGAGGTGTACAGTAATGTAATAAAATCACAGTCTGGGGATAAATGCATTGAAGGTGTCCACAGCCCAGGTAGCTTTAGCAGACCTCATTGGCTTCAACATTGCGAAGTGAACAAACCACCCACAGTGTTTAACCACCACATGTCATATTCCAGCACTGTATGCTGTCTTGTTTGTCACACACTAAAACCTACATACAAATATGCACATACCAACCTTCACCAACATATATATCTCCACCCTTTACAAACAGTTGCAATATGTCCCCTGCTCTATGCACATATACAGATGTGAATATATATGACACATATATATTTCTCCGTATGTGTGCGGCATACACACACAAGGTCCACACTGTTGTAAGTCCCTGGACCTCACAGCTGAACTGTTGGGCCTTGCTGCAACACAAACAGGTGTCACATATGAACACACACTAACATTGGGGGGTATATATGGCTAAAAATGCTAGATAAGCATACTAGACTGCTACAGCAGTTGCCAATGCTAAGCTACACTTTAATATGACTATCATGCATGTGTTGTTCTGTCACACCAGTGTTTATATAATGTCAGCACTAATCCCCCCAACAGCCATTGGCCACACTACTGTACAGAACACAGATAACATGGATCAGATCTTTGACATTTAATGCTGAGCTACACATTTCACAGGTATGTCCCACCGTCCACAGGTACACACTGTATTGTCCATAGCAGAAGTTAAGCAGGACATCTATGCATAAATAAGTACTGTTGCCACATATGAATGGTTCACATTATGTAGACTATTCTTCAATAACATCTACTACATGCCAGTAAATACATGTCACATACCTTTCCTTTGTATGATTTGGTAATATTTCCTTTTTCTTTTTCCTTTTCTCTGTCTCTCTCTCTCTCTCTGTCTCTCTCTCTCTGTCAGTCTCTGCAATAGAGTGATTGAGTTTGTTGGCAGAGATTGCAGCCTGCTTTTGTAGGTATTTGCACATGAGCATGTGATGGCCTCTGCACCATTTAGTGGCCACCACTTGCTAATTGCATGCAGCCTGCTGTGTAGTAATTGCAGTAATCACTGTCATAGCAACCCAGTACTATAAATTTCTAACTCAGGCAGGCGTGGCCCTTTCAGCTTTCCAAGATGGAGATCATCATTGTTTGCTGTGGACATCATTGTTTAAGACAGAAGGTTGGTATAGTTCTTATATCAGAAACCAGGGGTGTAGTCAGAGATTTACATTTTGTACTCAGACCTAATATTGCTGCTTCTAGTACCCACTTGTCAGTGTAGAAATGTACTCACCCTTCAAAATGCTACCCCAAGATACATTGAAAGATGTACTTTCTTTTCAACTTTTACAACTAACTGCCATACAAAACTAGTTATTGAGATGTTTTCATTTGGCACAAGAATTGTTTGTGAACTGCTATACTATGAATATTAATTTACTCAGTTCTAAACAGTTTGTGCTTTTTTAGTGTTGACATTAGCGCAAGCTGCTCAGAAAAACTGGACACATGTCAGTACTGTGAGTATGCTTGCCTACATCCTTGGTAGACCCTGCACACACAGGTATATTCTACATTTGGGTAGGGGTGCAGAAGTACAGAGATCGTAAGTATTATTGTGTGGATTTTATCTTGCTGGACTTATAGGGTTGCTGTGTACATGTTAGTTTATCAGGGCAAGTAGTCTGTCTGCGTAACTCCCAACTGTGGACCTATCCACATGGTAGCCAGAGAATAACCTGTTATTTTTTGTCTGTGCACCACACAGGTCTTTTTAGCAATAGAGCAATGGCATTGTTACAGTTGGTTGCTACCAGTACCTGGCTACATCCATTTCTATTTCAGTGTTGTATTCCTACATAAGGGTATGCTTCTGAAACTGCTTCCAAAGCTATTTGCACAGTGTGTAACAGCAGAAAGTCTGATCTGCCTCTGTGTTTCTGCCTCTGCCAGACCTCTCAAACACTCAGGTACATATTTTAACAGACTCGGGGAAAATTAAGGGAAAAGTCAGGGACACCTTTAAAATGTTAGTGCCATTAAGTTGAAACACTGAGAGAATCAGAGCATATGAATGAATACACCTTTTCTGAAGTAAAAGAAGTGTCTAACTAATTATTGTCATTATTCATTAAGTGTAATTCACCACCTTTCTGGCCAAAGTCAATAGTTTTAGGAGGGATTCAGAGGGACAGAGCTAAAATTTGTGTCAAAATCAGGGACATCCCTGAAAATTAGGGACAGATGGGAGGCATGGCCTCTGCCCTAAACAGATATGCCAGTGTTTGTCCTGCTGTGATACTTTGTGGGGTTGTAAAGTGATGGTGTAACATTATTTCCTGCTAGAATGGCTGCTTCTCTTATCACAGTTATGTAATGTAATCCCACAACAACTGTTGGTAAAGATCCACAGAACAAGTTGTGTGGTATGACATTCCTATTTTTCCTTTACATTCACTCATTCTGATGCATGATATATTTATTTCAGCACCAACTTGTTGTATATCTACCGTGGCTTAGTGGTACTTCATGTTGTGTAGTGTGTATAAGTCCAGGGTTCGAGACTGACAGAGGTGTTTTATTTTGCTCCTTAGCAGAACAAGGACCCTCACATACAGAGTGACTAAGGCACTTTTAAGCAGTTGTAAGCAGGTTTGCACGATGCTTAGCAATGCTTAGCTAAGCGCAAACAAGCGCACACTCGTGCAAACCCACTAACTACTGCTTAATAGTGCTTACTCCCATTAACCGCCAAGCTCATTTCTTTGAAAGAAAAGAAAACTGGGGAGATAGGAAAGTGGTGAAAAAGGGGCACAAAGAGGAAAAGACAGTATGGAAACTAGATTGGGATGTGCAGGACAGGTGTAGGTAAGGCCCATAGCTGCACATTTCTTTAACAGCAACAGCTGTGCATATGGAATAAATTTGGAGGTAGATATGAAACCTTCAACCCCCGAGAGAGGGGTGAGGACAACAAAGTATGTGGTAATGCCAATTAAATTACATTTTATGTGTCCAGTGGACATGTGTGCAAAATGGGCAGCTATGTATGGGGCGTAATTTTTTTTGGGAGCAGATTGCCCTTTTTTTTTCAGGTGAGAGTGGAATGTGGGGTAGGGGAAGTAGGTATATTTGGGGAAGTAGGTTGGGGAGGTAAATAGACAAGACAAACAAGATGCATACAGGGGCGGTATATGACATGTGGTGGGTGAACACCTTTGACGGGGAGGGATGTTTGGAAATCGCAAGCCCATGACCCACAGATGGAAACAGTGGGACTGAGGTCCTCACCCATGGGCAGTCACCACTGCACCTTCACAGCCCAGAGGGTGTTTGTGCTGGGGACTGTGTAGGAGGGGCAGGCTGACCTGGGAGTTGCGCCACTCATGCCTCAAGCTGGTGTAGAGGTTCTGCAACAGAACGTTCAATCTCTTTATACACCACAGCCCGGACCATTCGAAGGCTGATAGGTGGCCCTCCTCCGCCCACGCTTGCACAGGGGGGATGAGCCCCATCCCCTGCAGTGCTTCCACCTGAAGGTGGCACAGGGCCAACTGAGGAGGAGGTCCCAGGCTGGGCACCGGACCTGCTGGTGCCAGGTGCCATGGCCAGCTGAGGTGGGACAGGTGGGTCCGCTGGGACCGGCCTTCCCATACGAACTATGTTTTGGAGGGTTTAATAAAAATATGGGTTAGTAACAGTCAACAGCATCCCCAATTAGTTAAAACAGCATGCAGAAGTATTCCCATTAACCTAACACATCAGATTTTCAACAGTTGAAAAGCAAGCATTACACATGCATATATAGAACAACAGTGGACATTACAACAGCATGCAGGTTGAATTGATGGCAACAGGCCACCAATATTGTGGTATTTTAACAGGGCACATGCATATAAATAAATGCAAATATTTATAAACCAATAGGACATATGTCCCTACAAATGTTTTGAGATTAGACATACTGATTGAGGTGTGGAATTGCATTTTTTATGCACATACAGTAGGGTGGAAAGGATAGCTCAATTAACAACTTATATATCCTTCTAGTTTTCATTACATTCCTATTAACTGCAGTTATATGTCCCTTACACGTATTATTACACTACCCAATGTCCTTATATTGTGCAATTGGATTTTGCTAGATCATTATATACATGAGCTGTATCTTACATACAAACTGTCCAAGATGCAGATGTTACTGCTACATATTTTGAGAGTTGCTCACACATACTACTGCTAAGATGGTACACTGACAGCTCTATTTTCATATAATTATCTAGATATGTTCAGGTGAAAGTATCAGTTATATGTTAACAGCTCCCTACATTTCTGGCAGCATACTGACATTTCTGGGGAACAAAATACCAAGCTACTCATGTGCCAGATTAACCTGTACATACTGGGCATGAACCAACAGTTGAGGGCTGTAAATATGCATAAAAGCTACTGGCACTCTCTTCATCCACGTTATATGGGCCTACCCAAGTGTGGGTTAACACTGCTTAATGCAACAGTACTATTTGTAAAATACAACAGTACAACAACATATCAAAAAAAATGACACAGACACACTCCAGGAATTATACATTTATTAAAGGATTATTACACCTTTATTTATTGGGTTAAAACACTTTTTGAAGGCTCTCTCATTTATTTTATATAACAGTACATGCAGAATAATTACTAACCTGCCTGATGATGCAGCCTTTGCAACCTGTCTTCATGGGCTTGCTGATTCATAACCCAGACACCTGCAGCTGTGAAGTAAATGCAGTGATATTGAGACATAACTATCCACAGTATAGACAAGCATAGAAATTCTTAACTACTTAATACAATGGCTACTTACTCAGTACTGGGGCATTAGGCATTGCACTGGACTCCTGGATCCACTGGTCCAGTTGATCCTCCTTACGTTGCTTCACGTCAGAATAATGGTGCCTGACCTGCTCACCAGTCCGAGGAACGCCAATGGCACTGGTGAGATCACGAGCTAGACTGTTCCAGGCTTCCATTTTATATTGGGTGCCCTGGTACTGGACCCGCAGGAGTCTTTCCTCATGATTGTGGACAAGGAACTAAACCATTACTTTGGTCTCCTCAATGCCCCGGCGTTGCGCTCGAAATCGAGTGCCTTCTCCAACACCAGCCATGCTGACTGCAGAAGGGAGCTACAACCAGCTATGGCAAGAATTCTTGCCTGTGGAGCTTAAATATGCCTCATTTCCCGCACTTATTTGTGATTGGCCAGTTTTGAAAAAACTCAGCTGGAGGCACACCTGCTTAGCTGATGTTAGCAATATTTAATATTCCTTTGATAGATATGTGTCTGTTGAAAGTGCATGGTTATGAAATGCTGTCATGGCTTAGTGGTTATGTACTGTGACTATAGTGCACAGTATCCTGAGTTCGAGCCCTGTCACTGCTTTTTATTTTCCTACTGGCCAAACCTGAATGGCTAAGGTACAGTAAAGGAGGTGTGGCTGTGTTTAGCTGACTTTGCTCAACTTTGCCCAGCATTGCTCAACGTTGGTCGATGTTGCTCGACATTGCCCAACGTTGCTCGATGTTGCTCGATGTTGCTCGACGTTGCACGACGTTGCCTGATATTGCGCTGGTTAGCACGGTGCGCAGCTACATGCAAATACGTTGTATTTGTGCTGGTTAGCGGGGTGCACAGCTACATGCAAATACATTGCGCTTGTTAACCTACTGCTCAGCTACGAGCAATTGGTTTTAAATATGCTAAATACTGCTAAAATGTGCTTAGCAGTGCTTTATATTGCTTAAAATAAGTTACTCATGCCTCAGAATGCATAACCATTTCACCTTCATATATATATAATTCGTTCACTACTACATATAACATTTGAATGCGTTTTACAAAACTTATACATGATAAATGTCAGGAAATATTTTTGTATACAGATTTCCAACACAAAATGGAACGTGCAGTAGTGGGACTCGAACTGGGAATGCCTCTTCTTTATGCAAAGGCTCTAACCACTACGCTATTGTTATTTGGCTTAATTTGCATATTTTTTTCTTATTATCCTCTTCGGTGTCTAAGCTGCTAACTGTAGCTAAGCAATGGGCAATCCCGCACAAACGCGCAAATACGGGCAGCTATATCGGAAATAAAACAAAAAAAAATTTCTTTTAATTTTTAAATTTGTATGAGGTTTAACATATGGGGGAGTGTAGTGTTACAATGTACAATGTGAGTGGACTCGCTTATGTAACTTGACATTTCTTGGGTTTTGTCAGTGCAGGGGCATGGATTTTTGGACTGCTCGGCAGTCTGACACGCCCCCTACACTTGTCCATGCTCCATGTAAGCTTTAGAGTTGAGGCAGCGTGCCTTCCCTCATTAATATGCTTGGCACGCTGCCGTCATACTCTTAGACTGGCGTTTCCATGTAATACTAATCTAGTCTTACACGGAAAATTACTAAATCCTGGGATGCCTCTTTCACATACAATAATCTCTTAACTCACATCAAATAAAATCAAACAACATTTGCAGTTTTATAACCCATTCACCAAGAAAATAACATCACTGCACCACACTACAAAATGCTAGATGGTTTTCCATCCTACACAGAAATGCCTTCTACTTGTGATTATGATCTTTAAACTAATTGTCCTGATGACCTTTTTCTACTTTGCAGGCAGACTTTCAGAAACACCAACAAGCTTCTACTTCAAGGTCTCTATTTCTCAGTAACTATTCTAAACATGCACAGTCCTCAAACTAATTTGAAATGTACTGGTCAAATCACTCATTCTCAGTCCATGACCCCAAAATCTGGGAAGATATCTCAGAACAAATAACATCCATACTTTCATTCAAAAATTCTGACTTAAACCTAAAAAACGTCACTTCAAACAAGCACAATACAAATGCTGCCTAAATAGAGCAATTGCATAGCAATGACAGCACCTGTCTTGCATTTTTGGTCTACTTGTAATATTCCACTTCATATACTCAGAAGCAGGGTAATGGGTCCCTAAGCAGGGTAATGGGTCAGACCCCCCCCTCACACATCCATTCTAGTGTCCCTTTACTTGGCTAGTTCTCTGCAGTTACCATAAACATTGTTCACATCTGTAAGTGTGTACATACTATTTTACTATTTTTTCTTTACTTCTATAATTATTACAGCTATTTGAATTTAATTTATTTCAGAATTTATAGCACAAATCAAATACTGATAGCCATTTGCTAAACATAACAATACAGTCTCACAATGAAAACAGCATGAGCAACATTAAACTTCTCTGCCCTTTAAACTCACGTTCATTGAAACTCACATTCATAAATAATGCATCTGGCCAGTGGCAGATTAAGTGCACCTTTGGGCTGTTTTTAAACACATTTACACACATTTTTAGGACCATGCATAAACACGTGTGTTCTTTAATTCACCTTCCTGATTGTATTAAATTATGTTCCTTGTTTAATACAGCACCACTTGTTAGAAGGTTTTAAATTTCTAGTTTTAATATTTTCCGGTAAGCAATGAAACAAAGCATATGAACCAATGATGACAGAAGTACCAATTTCAGAACATTTCAGTCGTAAAAGCCATTCATACTGCTGTCATTATAATCCGCAAATATCAGTCAATATAAATTGCCTGTTACACCTAGTGCTGGATCTGGTTCTGTTAACAGAACTCAATCTAATAATCACTACCCCCTAAACGTTTTCTTTGTCTCTCTTTTTCCCTTCCTATTAACCACCAAAGGGTGCTACTCTGTACCGTCTTTAGTTTCTAATAATTGGAGTTCACATAGTTCCATTTTTGTGTGCACAGACTTTATATCTTCCTTTGATGCATGTTTCACATATAATGGAATGATACTGTAGTTAATGAAATGCTGATCTAGTATTGCAATGTTTTGTTTGGTTGATTCATGTTGAATGTTATTTTAATGTTTTATTTTTTTATCATTGCTTTTTTGGTTTAGTTCATGTTGAACTATATTTTAATATTTTATTTTTTATATTGTTTATTTACTTCTGAAATCTCCAGGCTGACCCCTTCATCACTTTATTTGCAATACATGTATGCTTATATGAATGTTTTCAATGAACAATTAAAATCAGTCAGAAGTCAGATATTTACGTTTAATAAACTTATACCATTTTTGTAATGAGGAGACTGAATGGCCGAAAGATCAGACTTGTATATATTAATTTCATTGTGCTATTTCTCTAAGTATTCCCTTTTCTCAGAGGTATGGTGATCTCAGGGTTAGTATACATAAGTTTGGGGGGGGGGGCAAGGATGCTTGTCCCCCTGCAAAAAAGAAACATTAAGGAGAAGAGCACTTATCCTGTGTTTTGTGGTCTTTTTTTTTCCAGCTTTTCATCACTTGGCATTTCAAGTGCCAACATTTCAATAGGGAGTCTTTTATTTTATTTTAATTTTTAGCATTTATTAACTGGCATACCTTGACATGGCAAAAGTCCCTTTTTAGTAGAGATTCAGAAACAAATGTCCCATGGGCAATATACATAAAGAGAAATACAGACAACAAGTAAAACTATAAGCAAATATTATGTTAATTTTATATATACAAACACACACACACACACACATTATATATATATATATATATATATATATATATATATATATATATATATATATAATATGGTTTCCTTTCAAAATATTGAATCCTCACATTATTGAATCCCGCTTCATCAAGATGACTTCATCGAATCTTCAGTTAATCGAATTCCCAGAACAGCGAAAATCAACCCCGGGAAAAGACCTATGATTATGATTCCTGGAGCTCATAGCTAAGATCCTACTCAAATGTTATAGCATTTTTTTGGCATAGAAATGTGATCTGAATAGAACAGATTTCTGATTTGTACACAAATATTAAAACCTTGAAAAGGGATTGGAAGCAAATGCTTAGAAGTTTTACATGTGGGTTGTATCTAAGTTTCTTAAGTTCTATTTGGGACAGCGGTTCCCAATTTGGGTAGTTGGATGACATGAACCATAACTGAAAACACTCTTGGTAACATTCCAAGATGACAGCATGAAAGGATGACTTGTAATCTTGAGGTTAAACTCACTGCATTGCATTGTATTGCAGCACAAGAAAGACTTGGTTTTGATTTTTATGTGATAATCTTAGTAAGCATTATTTCCCAATGTCCATCCACATTTTACCAAAGATATACTACGGCTGTTGGCAGAACCTGTTGTAGGCACCATGACTTGTGAGAATGAGTTTGTGCAGAGATACTATGGTTTCACTGTTAAAACTGAAACATTTTCTGATTTTATTTCTCATAAAAGGAAAACATTAGGGGGCAGAAATTGCCTTAGGTGTAGTTTTACGTATTTTTTCAATGTAGTGTAGTTTAGAACATCAAAGATAACTGTACACAAATGCGTATAGTTTGTACCTTCAGTTTAATTTTAGTTCTGAACTAGTGTGGCCCCTGAATATTGGCTGATGGCCAGGAATATTAAGCCAGCTTCCTTCCTCTATCTGTATTTTTCTATTGCATGCTGGTACTCTTGCTTAGCAACCGTCAACAACATTAAGATCCAGATGTGGTCAGAAAATAAATGCATTGAGGTATTTTGATATTGCTGATCATAGGAGTTTATAGCAGTGTAGAGGAAGCCCCACCTTGTCTGTGTTATGTCTATAGCTCCTGTTGTTGGATCTGTGAAAAATAAGGGTCAGTAATAGAATTTATAACAGTGTGTGAGTAACTTCTTAGTTTTTCTCTTTTTAAATATGTGTATATTCTTTCATCAGTAGCTTGTGCTTGCTGTGGACACATGTAGGTTTATCCATATAATCCTAGGATACTCTTTTATTCACTTTCCATTTAACCAAGAAAGCAACAGTTTGATACACAGAATGTCATTCTGATTTTTTTTATTAGCATAAGGATTTTTAATTTATAAAAATCCAAAAATAGCTGAAAAAGGCAACACCAAAGCAGATAATCCTTTAAAACAAACTGTTAATCCAATTGATTATAAAGACAGTGAGCGCTTTCACTTTATCAAAACGTTTCATCAGACTTTAAGTAAAAACTATTAACTGCCAACCATAAATAGTAAATTCAAACCCTTCTGGCCTATGGTTCAACAGAAACAATTATGACATGTTGAAATTTAAAATTTAAAAAGACATGCTTTATAAACAACATTCTTCGAAATATATACATAAATAAAGCATGCATTATAAGAAACACTTGTAAGACACATGTGCATTCAGTATATATTAATATAATACATATATTTATAAATATCACAAAAAATACACACATTTTTAATTTAAATACGATTAAAATCAAAAGAATGTATGTAGTGTAGTTCATTCTAACAACTAACTAAAAACAGTATATACGTATGCTTACGTCTAAAAATCATTCACATAAAGCTGTGAAAATTAAAATACGATTTAAAGTGACTAATGTGCATGTGGTCTGGCTGATAAAAAGGTTTTAATGTCATCCTATCATTCAGTCCACTCATTTTATGCGCTTGCAAGCGTATTATCCATCTACTTTCTCTACCCTCCATAAGTCTTAACATTTCCTAATCTGCCTGATTTCTTAATCAGTTCTAATGCTCTAAACTTAAATTTATGTGTCATACCATAGGTTAGCACATGTTTAGCTAATGCGTTCTTATCATCTTCTTTGTTTATAGCATAAATATGCTCTACTCTTTCTCTGAGGGTCCTATCGGTTTTACCTACATAGAAGGACTTGCATACCTGGCACTGTGCCAGGTACACCAAGTCCCTTGTCTTACAATCCGCATATTGTTTAAATACATAATCCTGTCTCATATCAGGGTGAACACATGTATTATCACCTGCCATGTATGAGCATTGGTTGCAGCCCCTACAAGCAAATGTCCCCTGTCTGTCTGAATATCTTATAGTATGAATCTTTTCTTGCTCATAACAAAGTAATCACTTAAGTGATTTTGTATTTCTATATGTGTATCTTGGCCTATTACCTACTATCATAGTGATATCATCATCTACATTCAGTGATCTCCAATTTCTCTCTACTACTTCTCTTACCTTATTATTCCTATTAGTAAATGGAATAATCACTTTAAGCCACTCATTTCCTCTTGCATTCAAACCTTCTTCATCAAACCTGTTAATATTTGTATTCCTTTGGAAGTATGGTCTTCCTTTTCTATTCCTATGTGACCTACTATTATACATAGATCTCTCTATCTCACTGTCTTTATAACCTTGTTGTTTAAAGCTATCTGCCAATGTCTCACATGCTTCTCTGTAAGATTCATCATGACTAGTAAGTTTTGATACCCTTAGTATCTGACTCTTCATTATATTAGGATAAATGTGAGTTGGATGCATGCTGCTCCGATGTAACAAGCTGTTTTTCCAACATTGTTTCCTAAACATATTAGTGTGTAATCCATCTTCCTCCTTGCTCAATTGCACATCTAAAAATTGTAATATCTTCTGGGAACTAACATTCGAAAGACAGAAAATCTGTTGTCCCATTCAGATATTCCACAAATTCTTCCAATCATTCACTAGTGCCCTTCCATGCAAGAAAAACATCATCTACAAAACGTTTGTCATAACCAATTTACTCCCCATAATCTCCACTGTTCAATATATACGTCTTCTCTCAATGAACACATATGTGTGTGCATGTATTTACATTCTTTGCTTTTCAGAGAGATGTTTTTGTTATTGTTATTAAGGGTCTAAGGAACATTTTTATACAAAAGCTGATTTTATATATGGATGCTAGTTTCAATCCCACTATAGCATGTGAGTCTAATACTGAAATAACTATTCAGGTAGGTCTTTAATACCATCATAATGAGGATGGTGGTTCTTGAGCAATGGATATGAAGTGCAGAGCTGTCACGGAGGAGCAACAGAGGCACATGCGACATATATTAGAAGCAATATTGAGGATAAATTAAGGAATTAATTCAAGGGTGTAAAATCAGCTAAGGATTTATTATTTACTGATTATTTCTGTTAATGTTTGTGAGAGTCCTTTAACAGACTTTTCACCATATTTATCATGCTTGCTTTTCTGGGAATGTTTGTTTCTTTAACTGACTTGTAGCATCAGGATCAAATCATGAACAAAACCACAGACATTTATGCATGTTGTGTATCTGTGCAAAACATTGGTATTATGGAGAGACGAACTGGCTGTGTAGTTTAAACAATTAGTTTCAGCAGTTATATGCCCAAACAATTTTATGGGCTTCTACATTCCAGTTGTTGGATTCTGATTTTGTGTGTAATTTTAAATATCTTTACTTCTGAGAAGAACAGTTATCATCTGGGCTGCCACTGTTGTGCAGTATCCCCATAAATTACTATATTTGCTGTTAGCTATTTGTTTTGAATAGGCTTGTGCTGCATTTGTTTTTGGTTGGATGCACAAGGCACTAAGGGTCTGGACAGCTGTGGAAAGTGTACATTAGTAAACATGGTCTCTAGGTAAATATTTGAAAATTATAAGACCTAAATAGTCCAAAGAATGACCATTAAATTTACATATTCAGCAGAATCCATCCTTCAGATGAGACATTAAATTGAGGCCACATCTGCCTGAGGTAGTGGTAGTTCAAGTGAAAGTAAAAGATCCTTCTGTACATATTAATCCTAGTCAGTATGAATATGATTGCATGTCTGCCCTGAAAAGAAACATTTGGCCTAGTGGGACTAACTCGGCCAACAAAGTATAAGTAAGTCCAATGATGATGGGACTGTTATATAATGGATCAAAAGGATGGAGAAAAGCTCTGAAATGCACAGCACACCCCAATGACTTCTGGGTATTTAGCAGTCCACAGATCCCCATCATAATTCAATTTCTTACCCCAACAAAGTACACAGATCTCCAGTAAAATCAATCAGTTTCTCCAGCATATCTTCTGGCCTGTCATGCATGGTAAGCTGGGGAACTAAGAGGGGATATGTTGGTTTTATGTGAATTATGTCAAACCATAATATTTTAACAAGGTGCTCATAACTATGCACAATGAGCTATATCAATGAATAAAGGAAATGTTCTCAATACATTCTGTTGTTACTATTATAACTAGTATGCTTTTCAAATGTACCAATTTGAACTCATAGTTACTCGCATAATCAAAAATGCTATTTTCCCATTGCATTTTTCCTAATCACAGCATTCATTATGAAATAAAGACTGGGTGTTATAAGGGTGCTGCACTCATAACTGTGATAAGGGTGCCTTGACATGACAAAAAAGGTGGGAACCACTAGTTTGGAACATTGTTGTTTTGAATTTGTGGGGTAGTATGGCTTTCAGATTAGTGGTAGAATAAGAGACATATAACTTGCCTCATATTATGCAAACTTATTTTTGGGAAAATCTGAGGAAGAATATATTTTTAGCAGTGAATTTATATATATTTTTTTGTTTTGTTTTTTGTTTTGTTTTCACAGCTGTGGCCCGTTTTCATGTGGGGTTCTATCCACTCCATTAACCCTTGCTACATGAGGGCTCTCTCCGCTCCCCTACCCTACCCCTATTCCCACCCACCCCCACTTTCCTCAGACTTATACTTAACAGGCCACACCCTACTCTGAATCTACCACTTGCTATACTCACACCCTCACACTACGCAACCTTTCCCTGCCTCTCTCCCACACTACAACTCCTTATCCTTACTATACCATTTACAGTCACTATTCTTTAATCCCCCTACACTACTAAGCTTTACTCTTATCCTATCCTACTACACTCTATGGGACTTTTCTCTTTTTTCTTCCTGCACATACCACCCCACTCTCCTATACTATATACCTCCTTTTCCCTTGAGTTTCACCCCACTCTATACATCTAATTATTCCTCTACCAGCCCTCTAGTACTTCCAACTAACATCTTTCTACCTAGTATTTTCTCTCTCCTCATCTAAGTATCATCACCAACATACCCCCTAATGCAACTCTAACACTATTCTCTGTACTTCTCCTCTTATTACTACTAATCTCCCTTTCTATCCTTACTACCTATAATACACCCATCTTCTCTACAATTCCCACTTCTACTACTTCCACATCTTCCTCCCTACCTATTCCACCTAACGCTATACTGACATCTGCCCTTCCCTCTATCATCTATCCCCACCTCTTCCACAAAATTAAACCCTTACCAACACTATCCAATTCCCATTCCAATTCACTCTTTCTTCCTATGTTATATATTCAAAAATCCTCTCCACCTCTTCCCATAGCCAAAGCCACTCACCCCACAGCAAAGCTTCATTCATAGCCTTATTTGGTGATATTCACCCAAATCCAGGTCCTACCTCACTCAGTCTTCCATCAACACCCAACTGCACTACCTCCTATAGATGTCTATATACAGTAAACCTAAATCTCCAAAGCATTAACAACAAAATCTCAGACTTTCATGCATGGGTCACACATCAACAACCTGGCATTATCGCAATTATTGAAACTTGGCTAAGACCGCATGTCAAAGACACTGAATTCCCCCCTCCAGGTTATCAAACAACTAGGCTAGACAGGATCCACAAAAAAGGAGGTGGAGTTGCTATACTTTTCTCCAATTCATATAACCTTGTATCTTTTACCAACCCTTTACCACTTTTCTCCAATGCAGAACTTCTTATAACATTCCTAAATATGAACAACAATAAAAAAACTCTGCATAGTTGCCCTGTATATGCCCTCTGGAAACAACATTCCTATACTGTAGAACATCCTAGCATGGATATTATCCAACATTAAGAATGAAACCATCATACTAGGCAGCATAAACATCAATTGGCTAGACCTCAACTCAGCACATCCTTCTTCAAACATCAGTCTCTTCAACTTCACCCAGCTCATAAAAACCCCAACTAGACCCCCCAAAATGAATGATATGGGATCCATTCTAGACTGGATCCTGGTCACTAACCCTAACAAGATATCCTCTGTAGGAATTCTCCCCAATACGCTTAGTGACCACCTCCCAGCCTTTATCAACCAAGCCTCCTCCCCCTGTCACTATGAACATATATATAAGCAAACCAGGAATCTTACCTCTTTCAATCCTGCCACCTTTAACAACATCCTAAACTCCACAGATTGACACTCACTAAAAACCCTCCCACTAGATGATGCTGTTGTTTACTTCAACACAACCTTCTTGAATGCACTAAATAGCTTAGCCCCACTCCGTGTAAAATGGGTAAAAAAATAACCACTCCCCCTGGCTATCCAAACCCACTAAACTTCTTACATATGCTAGCGACAAAGCTTGGAAACTATGGCAAAAATACAAAGACTCCCTTGACCTACAAAAATACAAAGAACTTTGCAACCAGGTTAAGAAACAAGTCACCATAGACAAAGAACAGCATTACTTAAGGCTCCAGTCTAATCACCAACAAACCCCCCAAAAATTCTGGAGTTCCATTACATCATGACTTAATCCAGGTAAAAATAATAATCCCTGCCCCCTCCCTGAAAAATCCCCTGAAGAAATAGCCTCCCTTTTCAATACTTTCTTTATTAACTCTATTGCCAACATTACTGCTAACTTTCCCAAAACTATCCATTCCTGCTCCCTCAGCTCACCTCCCAACCCCCATCTCTCACCCAAAGCCAATACCAACCCCTCCTCTACCTTTCTCTAACTCCAACCCCCAACTCTATCATAAAACACCTATTACTTAAGTAAAACCCTGCTCTAATGCCCCAGACAATCTACCTTCACAATTCCTAAAAACAGCTGCAGACAGAATCTCCTACCCCATAAGCATTCTTATTAACAGATATATCCTTGAGTCCTATGTCCCCAGACCATGGAAAAAAGCCTTCATTCTACCACTCCATAAAGGTGGCAACAACACTGACATCACTAACTTCTGCCCCATTGCAATTCTCTCCCCTTTATTCAAAATACTAGAAAAATGTGTCAACACTCAACTCATCAAGTACCTTTTAGATAACCATATTCTCTCTCCATTACAACATGGTTATAGACCCGGCCATAGTACTATCACTGCCCTTCTATTATTTATGGACACAGTAAACAAAGCTCTTCACAAAGGCCAACTAGTCTCATCCCTCTTTCTTGACCTATCCAAAGCCTTTGATACCATTTCTCACCCATTACTCAGTTCCCAGCTTTCCAATATTGGTCTCTCCCCCCACACTCGAAATTGGTTCCACAGTTATTTAAATGAAAAAAAAACAGACCCCAGGATGGTGAAACTCTATCTCCACCTTTCTCAACACCAACACGGGTGCTCACCAAAGTTCCATACT
The DNA here is from genome assembly GCF_019279795.1 of Protopterus annectens. Lineage (NCBI taxonomy): Eukaryota > Metazoa > Chordata > Ceratodontiformes > Protopteridae > Protopterus > Protopterus annectens. The sequence goes on from NC_056735.1 coordinate 1,292,445,408, forward strand.
TGGACCAATCCTGTTTAGTATATTCATAAAAAATTCAAATCATCACTATCACTAGGGTCAGTCATTCAATATGCAGACGACTCCACTGTCATCTGTTCTGCCACCTCTCCTTCTGACTTACTTACTCTAACTCAAAATGCCTTCTCTGTCACTGAATCCTGGATGCACAATAACCATCTTGCCCTGAATCCTAAAAAAATTAAAAGCATACTTTTTGCCCTTAAAAAAACCCTCCTAAAGAAGTCAGACTTCACCATCTTTTCACTCAATAAATCTTTACTAGAGGTAGTTAATCACACAAAGTTCCTTGAAGTTATTATAGCTGAACACATGAAATTTCATATCCACATACAACACAACTTCCGCAAAACACACTTCAAGCTTGATACCCTGTATAGACACAACCATTTCCTAAACCTATCAACTAGACATACCCTTGCCACACCATACCTACTACCCTCGCTCATTTATGACTCCCTCCTTCATACTAACATTCATACATCTACTAAAAACAAACTTGAAACTTGCTATAATAAAATCACCAAATTCACAACTAACTCCATATATTCTACCCACCACTGCATTGTTCTTAAATCTCTGAAATGGCTAGGGCTTCCTAATTACCTTTTCGATCTTTAACTAAATACTGATCACTAAATCCTTTTCAAACAACAAGACTGCCCTGCTCTTAACTCTACCTTCAACTACTACTTTCCCAGAAGGCCACTCAGATCAGGAGACGAGCAACTATTACATATTTACAAACCAAACCTTCCTCCTGGTCAGCTTCTGTATTCTTGCTCAGTAGCCAAAATTTGGAATACTTTACCTCTTCCCATCAGATTGACTCAGAACGTTACTCATTTCAAGTTTTCCCTTCATACCCACCTCTCATCTAGCTGGATATGCAATTGTATCAAGCCCCCTAGACTTCATGAAATCCCCATTCTCTCCAGTCATGTCTATTACTGGCAAAATAGTAGCTCTATTTTGGTAAGGTAATATCTCTGAAATGACAGCAGATACCTCTAGCACTTATGTAAACCCTTAAGGACAGCAATGTCTGCTTTACTCTGTACATTACTGAGAACTACTCACATGTACATTTTGTACTTATTTTCCATTTCATGTTACATGTTCTTTGACTTTTTATTCTGTGTGAAGTTTTACCTCTGTAATATTACTGTTTAATTTGTTTTGTAGAATTGAATATTGTATCACTGAACTGTAAATCTTAAATGTAAAAGTTTATGCTTGGAGCTTTTCTCCCCGGGCCTCCACTGAAAATGGGGTCTTTTAGGTCCAGTGGACTTTCCTGGTAAACAAAAATCAAATAAATAAAAAAATATACGTACATATACACATATATATATATATATATATATATATATATATATATATATATATGTGTGTGTGTGTGTGTGGGTCCCCTTCAGATGAGCAAATGCTCATTTGAATGAACCCTATATTACCAAGACCACTTACCAGAAAGTCCAGAATACCAAAAGTTGAAAAACATGAAGCACAGAACATCGACAAACGGTTATTGACGAGCAGTCAGTTGTAGGAGTAGCAAAATAGATGAATATGTTCTTTTTTCCACAAGATAATCTGATCTCAGAGTTGGCATATTTAATTTGTGGGGGGTGCAGGGCGCTTGCCCCCCCCCCCCGGAAAAACGATGTAAGTGATGCAGTGTGGTGTTTTAGTTAAGTCCAGTTTTTTGTACTGTTCCTTTAAGGTGATGTGAGGTTATGGGAAGAGTTAGTTGTGGGATGTTTGTATAGCGGTATGTAGTGATTGCTTTTTTTCATTGTGTATGTTACCGAAATGTGAGGGTTATGCAGTGTTTGTCAATTATTTACATTTTATTGTTTTCAGGTGTCAGTATTCTGGGCTTTTGGGTAAGTGGTCTCGGTAATATGGGTTTGTTCAAATGAGCGTTCACTCATTTGAAGTAGACCCATACATATATAATATATATACATATATATATATATATATATATATATATATATATATATATATAATATGTATAATATATATATATTTATATCTATATATATATATCTATATATATATATATATATATATATATATATATATATATATATATATATATATATGTATATACACACACACATATATATATATATATATATATATATATATATATATATATATATATATATATATATATATATATATATACATATATATAGATAGATGGATCCCTAGCATATGATAGAAACCTCATTTGACTGAAACCCATTTGACTGAGACCATAAAACTGAATTTTCAAAAGACTGAAAAGTCACTTGACTGAAACCCATAATACTGAATTTCAACATACTAAATTGTAAACTGGAGCATATAAAACCAGACTAGGTGGGGGGATATGCCCCCCCCCACCCCTAGTCTGGTTTTATATGGTCCAGTTTAAAATTTAGTATGTTGAAATTAAGTATCATGGGTTTCAGTCTTATGGGTTTCAGTCAAGTGACGCATTTGCATATGATGTTACCTGGGAGAACAGTGAAGTACTTCCTGACTTTGACTTCATACTGCCATAGTGCTGCACTAGAGCTGACTTTGAATCAAGAATATGTAGTGTACTTGGCAAACCTGCTATAAATGGATTTCTACAATATGCTAAGTGCTTCTGAATACTACTTTATGTTTCTTGATATGAAACTGCATATGAAATGGATACTGAAGAATTTAAGACTACAAACCATATTAAAACAACTGCAGGAGATTTCATTTTATATACCTACAGGTGCCATCTACCAAGCCTTTTAGGTTGTATTTGCTGTGGTGCGTTTCAGTGATTGAAAGAGAATTGTAGTTTAAAGATAGTCTTTAAAAACAAGCAAAGGCTTTCAATGAAAAATTCATGAGATGGAGATGGAGTTATATGAGTAATGTTTATAAATATCTTTATAAAATAATGAAGATGGCTTAGGCACAGATACTAAGTGATAAGTAATGTTCTAAGAGATCTGAGAGAATAAACAACTGGTGTAGCAATGGGGACCCCCTGTTCTAACAGTTATGTAAATATTCACAATATTGTGCAGGTAACAGCATAAAACAAGAACAATAAAATAAACCAACTGCAGGAAATTTCATTTATATACCTACAGGTGCTATCTATCAAGCCTTTTAGATTTTGTTCCCTGTGGTGCATTTCTGTGATTGAAAGAGAATTGTAGTTTAAATATAGTCTTTAAAAACAAGCAAAAGCTTTCAATGAAAAATTCTTGAGATGGTATTATATGAGTAATGTTCATAAATATCTTTATAAAGTAAGGAAGATGGCACAGGCACAGATATTAAGTGATAAGTAATGTTCTAGGACATCTGACAGAATAAACAACATTGGTTTGCCCGGCATTCAGCCACAGTGGTGCAGGTCTGCCACAGTGCTGCAATGGTTAACCTTGTTGCCTCACAGCAAATGAGCTTCCGGTTCACTTCTCAGCTGGAGTGCCTTCTGTGTGAAGTCTGCATGTCCTCCTTGTGGTCGAGTGAATTTTAAAGACATGCAGGTAGGTGCATGTGTGTGTGTACCTTCTGTGAATGTTGAGCAACTGGCAACTTGACACAGTAAAAACTTCACTGCCAATCAATCTGCGGACAGGTGATCCATTGTGGCAACCCCTAACTAGGAAAAGCCAAAAGACATTGCTTTTGGTTTGCCCAGCATTGTTAGTGTTTTCAAGAGTATTATGTTTGTTACAACCTGTGTTTTTTGGGCAAAATTGGTAAACAAGATTGTGAAGGAGTATTGGCCAATATTGTTAACATGATAACTTTTAAGAGGGAGATTACCCAGATGTCTCCTTATAATTTATGGAAAAGATAAACATTTTGGGTAGCTCCTTGGAAAGTAACAGTACTGCATGAAATAAATGATACTCCCTTTGCTACACAGTTGCTTATGCCTTTTATTCCTGGTACAAAGTCTTGCAAATATTGCAAGGCATGTAACTTTGTTGCAATGAGAGAGATTCTATTTTATTACTTTAACATATGGGTTTATTTTAAAAGATTTCAACCTTTGTTTACAGCTCTGCATACACATAATATTTTGTTTATATGGCAAACATTTTAAAGTGACTCCACACACATCACACCATGTAAGTCTGAACCCTGGAACACACGACAGCAGTAGAAAACATGATTTCTGCAATTTTTAGCAAGTCATTTTTATCATCTAAAACAAAGGTCTGTTTCTAAGTCTGTATGACCAGATACATAGAATATCAAGGAACAGATGAAATGGCATCACACAGAGGATTCACTTAAAAACCAAAATGAATGGTTCATTCATAATCTTTATACACTAATACTGTCCAAAATGAATAAAGATTATGCTTAAATATATCTTTATTTATACAATTACTGCATGAGCTGCTTGTGATGGTAGTAACGCATGCCTCAGTGAACTGCACAATTTAATGCTAATTTACATTTTTCCAAGTACTGATATTTATTCACAAGCACCTGTTTATCATATAGTTACATGATGGTCTAATTACTTATTATTAGTATATGTATGATGACTAAGACAGCTAAATAAAAAAGACATCTGCTGCGTACCAAAAGCTATATGTTGTTCCTGTAAAAGTTTCCTGCTGCTCACCATAGTTTTAGATATTATTATGGAAAAATCTAAACAAAGCATGATGACTTACCTTTTTTAACTCTGCTGACAGTTCCAGTACTTTATTCTTGTTTATTACAGTACTAGCTAGTTGTTTTGAGTGTACCACATCCAGAGTTAAATACTGGTCTAGGCACGGACTTACAGCCACAGAAAGACCAACATGAACAAGTGTTAATGATGACTCCATCATGATTTCACGACTGCCAGTTAGTAACTGTTGTCTTGCCTAGATGAGCTCATCTTATCAATCTGGCATTAGGTGACCTTCCAGTCTGTCAATCTTTTATCTATTTGAATGTGAGACATATGCATATCAGGGCTTATTCCCCTGCTGTTAAAATAATGCTGATAAATTTTTACATAAACCAGCTCCTTTGCTCAAGTGAGGGTGAGACAGTCATGATAAAAGCAACACACAATATCAGAACAGATCGGGATCTATCGTAAATTGTTGCAAATAATAAACCAAAGATATCAGCACAGGCAGAAAAACGTAGAAGAAATGTAGAGAAATAGAAAGAAAAAGTACACAATAAGCAATTTCTTGATGACCCAAAAAAGTTATCAAGAATAGGGAAACAAGGCAAAAGGAATAGAAACACCCCCAGAAAATGAAGAAATAGACACATTTTGGAGAAATATCTAAGCAGATCCTGTGGAACATAGCAAAGATGTTAAATGGGCAGAAGAAGTAAAAGAAAGAATAAGAAGTCCAAATGTACAGGATATGAAATGGGATGAAGTAACAACCAGAGAAATTGAAACAAAATTAAGAAAAGCTCCTAAATGGAAAACCCCAGGCCCAGATGCAGTGCCTAACTTTTGGCTAAAAGTATTAACTTCTTTACATCAAGATTTAGCCATAAGTTTGTTTGTTTGTGTCTTTCGGCTTTTCCTGGTTAGGGGTCACCACAGCGGAACTCCGGTCCGCTAATGATTGGCAGTAGAGTTTTACATGCTGGCTTGCTGGGCCTAACGCACAACCTTCAATGAAGGAACGCCTATTCACACATGTCGCCACACAGAAGACGCTCTAACTGAGACTTGAACGGGCAACGTCTTAGCCATAAGTAAGATCTGTTATATATGTGCACCCTGAACAGATGCCAATCTGGTTAACAGCAGAAAAAACAATACTCATCCTTAAGAGTGAACCTGCAAGTTATCCTAAAAATAATTTGCTTTCCAGTGATGTATAAACTATACACTGCAATTGGTGCTGACAGAATTTATAGTGATCTAGAAGAAAATTCAATCATAGCAAAAGAAAAAAGGATAACAAAAGAAAGTCATATGGAGCAAAGGATCATTAATTGTTAAATAAAGCCATAATGGAGAATTGCAGAAAAGGGAAGAATCTAAGTATGGCATAGATAGACTACAAAAAAGCATTTGACAGTATCCCACATTCATGGATAAAAGAGTGCTTACAAATGCATAAGATACACCTTACATTGATTGATTACATTACAGTGACCATGAAACAGTGGCAAATCAATCAGCAGCTATGCCATGATAAAGGACAAATCATTATCCCAAGGATAAAAATTCAAAGGGGATATTCCAGGGTGACTCTTTGTCACCTCTGCTCTTTTGTCTTGCTCTTAACCCACTAAATTATTTGCTTAATAGATTATGTCATGACTACAATTTGGCTACCAGAAAACAACAAAGTGTAAAGAGTTCTTGTCTTTTCTTTATGGATGATTTAAAACTGTATAGTTCATCAGGTGAGGAACTGAAAGCACAACTGCATGTAGTCAAAACATTCTCAGATGATATATGAATGTCATTTGGTCTTAATAAATGTGCAAAAGCATCCTTTAAAGTAGGAAAGCTTAAGCCCTAAGAAACTATCAGGCTCAGACAGGAATGTGATATAAAAGAACTTGAGCAAGAGGGAGGGAGGGTATAAATATTTGGGAACTGATAAAGGATCAACAATAAAACACGAACAAATGTGAATAAAACTTGGTAAGGAATATTTTAGAAGACTAAAAATAATACTGAAAACACCTCTGACATCCAGGAACATAGTCCAAGCTATAAATCAATTTGCTCTTTCTGTTCTAATAGTTTTGAGGTGATTGACTGGCCCTAAAAGGTACTGGATCAGTTGACCAAGAAAATACGAAAAATGCTTCATGTTTATCAAATGAGTTATAAAAATCAGTGTATACCAAAATTATATATTCCTGTTTTGAAGATCTCCTCAAAATTAATTACATGTATAAATACGCAACTGTAGGACTGCATACATATTTGCTGAGCTCACAAGATCCAAACATAGAGAAAGTTTTAAAACATGAGGAGAACAAGCCTAAGATGACTTCCCTGCTTTGTTTTAAAAGAAGCATATTGGTGTCAAGTTCCAAAGACCAAAATTTCACTGTAACCGCTACAAAAGCAATCTGAGGGTTATGCTGCTCAATGCTAGAAGTCTAAATACCAAGATACACTCACTCAAAGCTCTCGTCAAAATGGAGAATGTCAACATCTGTGCTGTAATGGAGACCTGGTTTAAAGAGGCAGAAAGCACCCCTGTGCTCCCAGGCTACAACTCATTCCATACCTTTTGGCCCCAGAATACGACCAGAAGCTCCAAAGTTGGTGGTGCCTCCATATTCTTAAAGGATATGCACACCTCTAGACTGGTAGCCCAGCACAATGCATCTGAGATACTTCAGGTACAACTAACACTGGATAAGATGGTGATACAAGTGACAGTCTGCTACAGAACCCCAAACATGTCTCTAAACTCTCACTCCAAGTTCCTAAGCACTCTGGAATACTCTCATACTGGGTGACTTTAACTACCCTTCCATCAACTGGGAAAACTATTTAAGTACCAGTGTACAGGCCCAATGCTTTCTGGAATTTATCTGTTCAAATGCCCTGGATCAGCTCATTCTGACCCCCACTAGGGGAAGCAACATCCTCGACCTTGTTATCACCAACATTGAAGACCATTGCTCCACACCTATAGTCAATTCCTCCCTGGTTAAATCTGACTACAAACTGACCACCATCGAAATCTTTATCTCACCTACACCCCCTGCTAAGGTGACCACCCTGAAAAACTTCTCTAAAGTCGACTTTGGACTCCTAAAAACAGAGGTGACAAATTTCTCGGCACCCATGCCAATGGAAAATAGCTGCATGACTACCGAATCATACACCAATGCACTGTACGAGCATGTACACAAATGCATGGAACTAGCCATACCCAACAGAACCAAGATGCTCTACTCTAAAAAAAGAAGCCAATCTGGTGGTCCCCAGCCATCAATAAACTCTACAACAGAAGGCAGAAACTGTTGCAGAAACAAATAAAGTCACAAGACTGGAAAACCTCCCTTATCAGTCTCAACAGAAAGCTATGAAGGCAAAATTGCAGCTCAACCAAAATCAACCACAAAGCCTTCTATAGCTATATCAAAAACCTCAAAATCAATACCCAGTTATTGCACAATGGCACCTCCTATAGTGAGCCAACAGATATAGCCAACAGATTCAGTGCCAACTTTACCCCTCTCCGCCCCAAGGGCCCTATCACAATGCCAGAAGAAAGCCTGGTACCCACCATTTTTGCAGCACAGGTAAAAGCTGCATTGTCCAAAGTCAAGAATACTGTTTCCATGGGACCTGATAATATCCCTGGCTGTGTCCTACATGAGCTACAAAATGAACTGGCACCACATCTGTGTGCCCTATTGAATCACAGCTTTACCTCATGCTGTGTCCCTAACGAATGGCATACTGATACAGTCATCCCTCTCCATAAAGGGGAAGCAACTACAGACCCTGGGAACTATCGCCCCACTAGCCTGATGAGTCTGGTATGCAAAGCTATGGAGCACATCCTCATGGACCTGCTTAACAAAGATATAGGCAATCTCCAAACTCTTAACCCCACACAGTTTGGCTTTGTCAAGGGGAGATCGTGCCTGTTGAACCTGGTTGACTTCTTCGAGGCAGTCAACAAGGCTGTGGATGAGGGTAAGGTAGTGCATACAGCCTACCTCAGTCTGGCCAAGGCCTTTGATACCATTCCCCACTCAGATACCATTGATAAACTCACCAAACTTGCCATCAATCCTTACATCACTAGGTGGGTTGCAAATTGGCTCTCAGACAGGACCCACAGAGTGAAAGTTGCAGATTCCAAGTCAGACTGTTGACCAGTCATGAGTGAGTCCAACAGGGCTCAGTCCTCGGCCCTCTCCTGTTTGGCATCTCCTTCTCAGAAGTCCAGGCCAACACAGAAGGACTTTGGTTGACCAAGTTTGCTGATGACTGCAAGCTAGGAGTCATTATCAACTCCCCATGTGATGCAGACATCTTACAAAAAGGCCTCTCTGAGACCAATGACTGGTGTTGGCCTGAAGTGTAACTCCAAAAATGCATTATCATCCCCTTTGGAAAAAACTAATTTCCCATGAATTACCATGTTGATGGGAGCCCAGTGAGCAGTGAAGGGGCCATAAGAGATTTGGCACCCAGGTTGACAGCCACCTCACCTTTGGCCACTACATTGCCACTGTGGTCAGAAAGTCCTGCTACGTGGCACATCTTATAACCAAAGGTTTTGAATCCAGGAAGAAAGAGGTCATCATCTCTATCTACTCATCCATCATTAGACCAATAACTGAATATAACATCCCATTTGGCATGTACCTGACTAGACACATACAAGAGCTGGAGAGGCAACAAAAGTACCTCACAAAAAAGGATCCTAGGCCTTAAACACATGTCTTACATTGACAGACTCAAGAAACTTCAGCTGTTCTCAGTCTCTTATCATCTACTTAGAGGTGATCTCTGTTTGACTTACAAAGCCATGTCTGACCCAGCCCTACACAAAATGCTACACCTAAAGAAATCCCAATCGCCCCACACCACACACTCCAGAGATCACAACCTCATTACCACAATTAATAGAACATGCTAGAGGGACAGGTTCATCTCCCAATGACTGTCCATACTCTGGAATTAGCTTCCCATTCATGTCAAGCAGAGTACCTTGCTGGCCCTCTTCAAGAGAAATCTTGACAAGTGGATGGGTAACAGAAAGTTCACTCCAGGGATCATTTCAGTTGCCCTTTTGGATAGGGGCACTGTGAAGTAACATCTGGTGGCATGGTGCCTGGGCAATTTTTTTTTGTGCTAGGCTTGTAAAGGCTCCAGGGCCATTAGCCTAGTACACACCTATGAACCTAAGTGGGAATGGAAATAAAACCAGAAGTAGATAAAAATTAGGCAGCAACTGAATGTGACAAAAAACAAAAGAAAGAATATAAGGTGAAAGATCAGATGAAAAGGCAAGTAATGTGGAAAATGCATGAATATAGTTGCAAGTACAGAAAACTTCTGGAACAACTTCATGTTGATCAGGATTTAATGCAGGAATGGTTAAGGAGAAGTGAATTTAAACCAAAAGATGAAAGGTTCATACTGGGGGCCCAGGACAGTGGACTATGTATACGTTGGTTTACAAAATCCATTGAACATGTCAGAGAAGCAGACAAATGCAGTTTCTGTAAAACAGAATTGGAAATTGTTGCACATCTTGTTGGTAGGTATGATACACAAATGGCAAAAGGCCTGTATACTGAAAGGCATAATAATGTGGCAAGACTGTTACAATGAAGATTGTGCAAACATTATAATACTAAAGTAGCTGAGAAGCACTGGTAACATGAGCCAGAAAGCAGTACAGAAAATTATGATGTTTATATCACACGGGACCACCCATTAGCAACAGTTAAAAAAAATAGATGCAAGAAAACTAGATACAGCAGTCCAAGAAAAGAAGAAACAAGTAGCATTGATCACTGAAACTGCTACACCAAGTGATTACAGTGTCTTACATACAGAGAGACACAAAGTCATAAAATACCAGGATTTGTAGGCAAAGACAAGTGCAGTGTGAAAGAAGGATACCCAGACAGTGCCAATAGTAGCAGGAGCGATGTGCCTTATAAAAACAAATTTACAGTCATATTTAGATATGCTACTGAGACATGCAAACCCATAGGAATTGGAGAAGGAGTCAGTTCTGGGCACATTGCAGGTGCTGTGAAGAGCACTTTTGCCTAACATCAAAGACTGAAACAACTCTAATTAAATGAAGTCTAATTATACTTTGACTTAGGAATGGGGTCCATTCCTGTCATGGCATTAGAAACCCAAAAGTGTTATAGAAATTAAAAAATATGATGGTGTAGTGTTGTGACAAACACAACAGAAATTAAACAAAAAGCCAAACTAATGTACCTGCTTTTTTGTCCTGCTACTGATTTTTGGTCAAACTGACATAACCTGTTTCTGGAAAGGGTACTTGAGGCTTTGTGCTTGTGTTTTTGTTCAACAAGAGGCAAGGCTGTACTACCTGCTTTTCTTTATTGTTTCCCTGTTGTGTGACAGGTTTATGAAAATGCACTTTAATGCAATTGCTTGGGTGCATACTATGTTTTTTTCAACATGTTATTTATGTAATTTTGATAAATATTTTAGCTAAGTTTGCAAGTTTATGCAATGTTTAATGTTTACTAAGAGATATTTGGTTTGATGTTACGGTACCTTTAAATTCAAATGCCCTTTGATTACCTTTTCCTTGGCTTTTATGTTTAAGTTCAGGAAGTTTGTTATATTCTTTACTCTGGTGAAGTCTCTTTTGACTTTGGGCTAAACACTTTTGAGACAAAAGCTCTTAGATTTTACAATAAATGAAGTATTTTACCTTTCGGATCCGACATTCTTTGGCAACTTTGCTGGTGTGAATTATTGTGAGCTGTAGAGCTGTTCTTACTTTGTGTCATTATTTTGTAGTGTTAAGTATATGCAGCTTTTTCAACTGGTGAAAAGAGATTAGAAAACAAGGGTTCTACACCCACACCAGCTGATTGTTCTTAATTTTCTATTCCTGTCACTGCAGTGCAGTGGGGGTGTGGCTGTTGCACTCCTGAAGTGCTATCCTTTTTATGAGATGTCCTGTCTCCCTGAGCTGGTGGTAGCACATATGGATGCAAAAGATCCCATGGCACTTATCAAAAAGAGGGACTAACTTGGTCATCAAAACATAAAAGAATAAATAATAAGTCTTTCAAACAAACAAAATGATCTTATTATTAGTCTCAAACCAGAACTTAAAGTAACTTTAATTTCATTCAAAAATCAAAAAAGCAGACAAAACCGATACTTGTAATCTGTTCCAGTTTACAGTTCTGTCAGTTGCTTTTTCCCTTTGTTTGCTTTAGTTTCTTACTTCTTCCCCAGTTTCAGTTTTCTCACACAGTTAATCACATTGGCTTTCACATCCAGGGAGGAAACACTTTTGGCAACAAACATGCGGCTTTTCCTATGTACTATATTCTCACAGTCAAGTATTACATACTTTTTATTATTTAAAGGAGTGAACACTGTTTCGGCTTCCTCAGGATTGTATACAGTTTTTGCTTAAACAGACTTCCCACACTTCTGAAGATTTTTTCTGGTAAACATACTTGCACAAAATCATTTTAGATTTTAACAGCTCAGGCAGAACAGCTGGAGCAGCTGTATTTACAGGAAGCAGCTTCCCTTTATTAACCCTTCTGAGCCTGTTTCAGAGCAAGCTTTATAGCACTTCGGCTCCTCCCCCCCCCCCAGCTCCACTACATAAACGGACGTGGCTTAAGTACAATGTTTGAGTGCGAGATGATATCCTCCCATTTGCATGTGTTGCTGTGTAACTTAAGCTCTGAAATCGCAGTTAGTGCATTTATTGTGTTCGCCACTTTCAAGATATTTCTCATTTCCCCACAGTTGTACAACTATGGAGTCAATATATATATATATATATATATATATATATATATATATATATATATCTATATATATATATATATATATATATATACATAAGTTCCCTTTATAAAAATATTGCACATTTTGTCCAAGTTGAAGTTTCAGGAAGTTGTGTTGTCGATCATTTGTCACAGTGGAATAAGTGTTTAGCAGTTAGGGAGAAGAATGTTCATAGGGACAGTCATACAAACATTTATAGATTAAGTTGTATAGCATTTATTATAGTATACATTTATTTTTATGCTTTTCTTTATAACTAGGGATCGTTTAGGTTCACTGGATCTACAAAAGGCCTAGAAACAGATTTACTACCATTGATGCTCTAGCAGAGATATATCCAGATAGTAAGTTTTCTGGGGGAACAGCAAGCACCATCTGATACAGATGATGCAGATAATACAGGGTGCATACAAGGGCCAATCATGGAAATTTCAAAACCACTGATACCATTTCTTTTATCACATGTATTGTAGTCTGACAATTTAGCTTAGCTACTGCAACCTCAAATGCTAATACAAGTAATTTAAATTTCAAAAAGATGTTTGCCTTTTTTTATCTTTTTCTATCTCATTGCTTAACCATCCATAACAAGTGTCTAAACTGTCTCTGCATATTAGACCTCATTGGAAATGTACAGCAGCATGTAGGCCATCTCTCGTTCCAGCACGTAGACTGCAGACAGTAGTTATTCAAACCCCTCAGATCAAAGAAGTCATAAGCATGGAAGGAAATAAGGTATTTCAGAGTGAGGCCATATCAACAGCACTGCTAAAATGTCTAATCAAATATGAGGAAATCTAAAACTATACAGAACTTTCAATGATATCAAGCTAACAATCATACAGAGCCCTTTGAGCTCATTGGCAGTACTGTTAACAACAAACTCTAAGACTTGCTATGACCTTTGAGATGCTTCAAAATGTTTATTGATCTTACAGAACCTCATGGCAGTGAAGGCTTAATGTCAATAATCTGTTATGAAACTAACGTTTATAATTACTAGAACCTCCACAATGAAAAGTCATCGTGGATGTTTTGGGAACCATTGTCTGTTTCACAATTACGTTATTATGTGGGCATATTTCTCTTAACTGGATTAACTAAGAAACTAAAACAATATTTACCACTGCTTAACAAAGTTATTTCTATCAACACCATCTTTTACTAGTTCATGGGAAGACTAAGAATGTCAAATTTTCAGCACTTCAAAAAGAACTATATATTAATTCATCCACCAGACTACAAACTACAAACATAAAGCCAATCATAATCATGCAAAAAAAATGTCCAAGGTGTACATACCAGGGAGAAACATGTCTAGTGCTGTGTTACGTCTGATAGTCAAAGGCAGGCTTGTCTTCAGTCAATGCATGACATTGAAAAGGTCCCATTTTGCCACAAGGTCCAACAGGCAATGTTATAGTTTAGTTGATTCCAATCCTAGATAATGTTTTTGGAATATTATTGAATATTCAGGACAGACAGGTGTAGTGGACACAGCAGAGCAAGACACCAGAGTCTGTTTCTCTGAAATAAGTTCTTTAACCAATAATCCACAATATCAGGAGCCCACAAAGGGGCTAAATACTAAGGGGTTGTACTCATTCTCTTGGATCAACTTTCTGGGAAAAGATATGTGGTATCCATTGGGCAAATGAGCTCCAGGCAAAAACATGTCTGTCATCTTAAAGAACCATGTCTATTGGCCATTGGCACAGAGGGATAAAGCTCTGACTATGACCTAGATCACCAAGGTTGGATTAATGATTTTGGAACTTTTTGCAGCTGGCTTAAGAAAGAGAGGAATGATGACACTTTGCATGCATACCTGTATTTGAAGAGTTGGTAGGGGGATTAGGTGGTTGGAGGAAAGCTATTTAGCTCTGGAAAAGACCAGATTACATAGTGGCAACTGAGCTAGGCATCTGGGAGAGGTCTGGAAGAAATATTTACAGGCAATGGCTTGTCAATGTGACCACAGTACATAAAAAGGAGTGGGGGTAGGGCTAGAGTGAACATAGCCAAGTCCATTCCTCTGTGAGCAATGATGTTGGCTCTCTGCTCATCACCTATAGCTGAACCAGATTTGTCATGTATAAGAAGATAAACCAAGAATCAGATGTGGACGAGAAATCAGCGTACCAGAACTCCTAGGACAAACAGCAATTGCAAAAAAGTGTGTCCACAAGTCAAGAGTTTTGCTGAAAAGCCTCTATGCCAAAATAATTCAGCTGATGAAAATACGACTCCAAAAGCAATATTAAAAACAAAGTCTTCTTTAATGCAGCACAAAGTGAAAACAAGCACTTTCACCTGGCGATCCCAGGCTTTTTCAAGTTACAATCCCAATTTGGCAATGCAGTATATATATATACTAAACTGCTAAGCCAATTAATCAATTAAAAATCACAAGTTAAAATAATTGAAAAGTCAATTAGTTAATACGTTCATCAAAATGACCCAAAATATTCTAAAACAACTTAGCATGAAATACTTCAATACATATTGTGTCTACCTAAACCTTGAGTTTAAAGTAAAAGAAAGAGTTTGCTTTCAACAACATAAAAAAATTGAATCATGAGTAAAATACACGTGACAACTAGTTGTGTATTCAAAAAAACTGTTAAAGCTTTTAGCTAATAATGACTTAATAACAGTTAGAGTAGCAAAACACTTAGAAGCCATGTCCTACAATTCTACTATCAAACCACAAGGAAATTCTAAAAACCATAAAGGGGAAGTATGCCCCAGACAAAGCAAAGGATATACAAATGTGTGTATATATGAAAAATAAGTGCCACAGCAATATATAAAAATAGTAATCATGACGAAATAAGGTGACTAATAAAACATGTATTGTGTTATGCTGCAGTCATCACCAGAAAATGGATAATCTTTATGCCACCCAACCAAGTAAATAAAAAAATGCTTAACAACTATGTCATAAAGATTATCCATTTTCTGGTGATGACTGCAGCATAACACAATACCTTATTTCATCATGATTACTATTTTTATATATTGCTGTGGCACTTATTTTTCATATATACACACATTTGTATATTCTTTGCTTTGTCTGGGGCATACTTCCCCTTTATGGTTTGTAGAATTTCCTTGTGGTTTGATAGTAGAATTGTAGGACATGACTTCTAAGTGTTTTGCTACTCTAACTGTTATTAAGTCATTATTAGCTAAAAGCTTTGACAGTTTTTTTGAATACACAACTAGTTGTCACATGTATTTTACTCATGATTCATTTTTTTTATGTTGTTGAAAGCAAACTCTTTCTTTTACTTTAAACTCAAGGTTTAGGTAGACACAATATGTATTGAAGTATTTCATGCTAAGTTGTTTTAGAATATTTTGGGTCATTTTGATGAACGTATTAACTAATTGACTTTTCAATTATTTTAACTTGTGATTTTTAATTGATTAATTGGCTTAGCAGTTTAGTATATATATATATACTGCATTGCCAAATTGGGATTGTAACTTGAAAAAGCCTGGGATCGCCAGGCGAAAGCGCTTGTTTTCACTTTGTGCTGCATTAAAGAAGACTTTGTTTTTAATATTGCTTTTGGAGTCGTATTTTCATCAGCTGAATTATTTTGGCATAGAGGCTTTTCAGCAAAACTCTTGACTTGTGGACACACTTTTTTGCAATTGCTGTTTGTCCTAGGAGTTCTGGTACGCTGATTTCTCGTCCACATCTGATTCTTGGTTTGTTTCTGCTTTCTTTTTTCCGATGTATAAGAAGATGACTGGTGACACCAGCTGGGGGATCATCCAGATAGTGCTGCTTTAATAAGCAGATGGGGCAATAAACAGACTCATGAGGGACTTTATATTACCATGGAAGTATAATCTGTAACCTGTCCTAAGTAATGGATTGGAATAAAAAAGATATATTGTGAATGCTCTGTAAAGACAGTATGTACTGAGACTTGTTTTAGAGCATTCCATGACATGAAAGCTGTGGCAGGCCAGAAATGTCAGACTTCTCCTCCTCTATATAACTGAATAAACCATTACACTAAAAAAAAAAAAAAATGTATAACTATATAGAGCATGGTTCGGGTACATGTGCAAAAAAAGCAGAAGACAATTTGGTAAAGAAGATTTTTGGCAGACATGAAGAAGGCAAGAGGAAACAAGGGAATCCGAAAAGAGGGGGACGGATTGTATGAGAGAAGACCTGTAACAGTCCGGCATGAGTGTCGAAGAATGTAGGAGAGTTGCATTGAACAGAGATGGTGACAGTTGACACGACACCCCAACCCCATGTAGATAATGAGAAACAGGGAGTTGATGATGATGGTGATTTCTGGGATGCATTTGAGATTTTGGAAGATTACATTTAAGAGCTTCAGCATATGTGGGTCTGTGTGACTGTTCCATACTATGTGTAGCAGATATAGTGAGTGTGTTACTGCCAGTCTGTTTGTTGTTGTTCCTGTTGGTAAGTGCCTTCCCTCCAATGACATTGTATAACATCTCTCACATAGCATATCAGTTTGTTTTAGAATTAGGTGGTTGTCGGTAGGCATGAGACAATTGCTACGTTGCCTCATGATGTCCAAATGCACAAAGTTGGCTGTAGAGATAATAGAAAAATGCAAGTCCATGGTTATAGATATTTAATTGTTGCTTTTTTACTAGTGGATGTTGTGAGAGGAGTTAATGGCTGGCTAGTAGGTTGTTACTTGCACTTGCAGGGCTGTGCCCCTTAGCACAAAAGCCAGGTGCACTTTGTACAGCTAAGTTCTGGGGAGATTTCTATGGTGATCTTTTATGGAGAAAATTTTAATGCAAAGTAATTGCAACTACACAGGACTGTTTAAGGTGCTGTTGTGCAACGAGCAGCATTCCATAAACATGACAACTTTATAGCAGCACAGAAAACTGGTTAAATAAACAAAATGACCCTCTGGCCAATCATTTAATTGTACTTAAGGCTGATCAAAGCAATTCCCAGCTCAAAGACAGATCAGGCTACCTCCTACTGCGACTGGAATGCAGACTTAATCCTTTTTAATGTAGAAACCTGTTTAGTGGGGCCAAAAGTGCAGGAATGCAACACTTGCATATCAGCAACAAATACAAAGTAGCAAACTGCACCGTAACACTGCCTGGAAGGCTTCTCAAAAGAGCAGATGTCAGCAATCAGCAAATAGTACAATATCAGGGCACTTTAAAAAGATTTAAAATGCAAAGATCAGCAAATAAAGCACAAATAAAGCATACCACACTAATACAGTTAAATGAAGTACAAAATGTTAAAATAAATCTCTTATCTTCCAAAGATGGTGTAGGATTAATTCAGGACCCTCTCAAAGTGTGGGGATGATGCCAAACGTATGGGAGCTCCGTGAGAGTGGTGCAAACATGCTGACTTAGTAGCAGCACAGAAAACTGCTAAAGTAAGGAAATGGACCTCTGCTCAATGATCAAATAACATGAAAAGCTGACCAAACTGATTTGGACACAGATCAGGCTATCTTCCACTGCCACAGGAATGCAGGCCTAATCTCTCTTAATGTAATCTTTTAGAAATAGATGACTGTATTGTGAGGTATATGGACAACACCCTCAATAGACTGGATAAGAACAGGGTGACAGATGCCTCTTATAACTAGGCTCTGAGATGTAATAAAGGTTCTTAGATCTTTCCATCATGATAAATATGATTTTGACATGATAGTGGTCTATGTGGTAGGGATGGTGAATGACCTTAAACTCACTGCCCATAGTGACATGCAGAAGTATATGCTTAAGCTTGTTATACATGAATCCAAGGCAGGAAGGACACTGGTCTTGAGTGGTATTATGCCATCACCCCAAATGATACTGAGTTTAAAACCATGATAATTGACTTTAATAATTGGCAATGTTGCTGGTGTTTTTCTAGAAGGATTTAGCATGTATCACCTTGGGACAAGATGTCTGGCATGCCTTCCTGGTTTGCCAAGTGTAATCTGCATTTCTCTTACCAAGCTTCACCTTCTGGCTGAGGCAATTGCTTCCCCACATATTACCTATTTTAGGAATAGTCCATCTACTTTACATTCTGACCTGGTAAATACTAATTCAGAACACATTGAAGTGGTTGCATTCTGACCTGGTAAATTCTAATTCAGAACACATTAAAGTGGTTCCACTCAACACCAGGAGTCTTAATAAAAAATGTCCACACCTGAAGCCCTCCTACTACTTGAACACATTTATGTGTGTGTAGTTACAGAGACATGGTTTAAAGCAATGAAAACACTCCTTGTTTTCCAGCATTTAGTTCGTATTTGTATCTTTAGAACTGGGGAAGTATCAGTATTTGTTGATGATATCATCACCTCATGACTGACTCCTCAGGACACCAAATCTGAACTCATAGTTGTCAAAATCACCCTAAAAAATATTAACTACCACTTGACACCTTACTAAAGCACAGTCTGTATGTTCCTTTCTGAGCATGATAGCTATCTTATTACCTTAGCTGATATCTCCATTAAACTCAGTATGTATCTACTGGGGAATGTCAACTATTCATCAATAAAGTGACTGACCAACGCTGCCTGTGGTTGGCATGCTCACTGCTTCCCTGGCATTAATTCCTTTGTAGAAACAGTTAAGTGTGTGACTTGGGGTCAAATACTCATGATGCTAACTTCACACATATGGCCACTTCTTGCATACATCCATATGTGTCATCTCCTCTTAATAAATCAGATCATAAATCACTGACCTTTTCCATTAAAACTGGTAGTATCTCCCCTGTAAATACCTCTGTGTTGAGAGACATATCAAGATCAAACTTTCTCCAGCTACTTGATGGTATAAATAAATTATACTGTAATTCTCCTATGATGAATCTGATTGTTAATACCACTGTCTATGTATTTAACTTCTACTCCCCCTTAAATAAGTGCATTGATAAGGCATTACCTATCTGCACCAAATGTAATGAGAAATTTAAAAAAAAACATTGGGTAGAATACCAGGATAATAACATAACAAGAGAAAGAAATTGCTTAATGCTCATAAGAGGTCTCATTCAATTTATCTTAAGAGCAAAATTAAGTAAACCTTTAGGAAGTATAAAGTTGAATATGAATTTAAAATAGCTACTGAAACCAAAAATAACTAAACATTTTTCTTTAATTATATTTGGAAAGTAAGAACTAATATTCAGCAGTTTTCAGAACCAATCCACAGTAATACTGACCCCTCTAGCCCAAAGGAAACAGCTAATATTCTAGCTGACAAATTGTGTGCCAAATTTACTTACCCTCAGTTATAGCTATTCCACATAATCATCAATCCCAGCCATTCCCTTTAATTACTAGGGAATAAATCCGCTAAGCCTTCTGAACATATAAGAACATTTTATCTGTGGTCTCTAATAATGTGCTGGATTATCAGAACCTAATATAGCCTATGGGAATCCCAACTTAATCTCTTAACTAGTTACATTCTCAAAGCCTGGAAACAGACTTTGTAATGATATTATACAATGGTGGCCTAAACCAGTAGTGCAACTAGAATAGGACAAAGGGGACAACTGCACTGTGTATGTGTATGTGTGTGTTTGTATGTTTGATATGTATAAAATACAAGTTTGTTGGCTGGATTCCAAGATGGCTGCCAACAACTAGACATGCATTAAGCTGCAGCTCCAAAATTCAAAAGAAAATCTACTACAAAGCCTCACCATCCTATATGTAAAATAAAAACCCTGCATAACTCCTGCAGTAACAACATCTAAGAAGTAAGGAAACAGCTTTATCTCATAATATAAAGCTAAATATAAACTTTTAAAATACCTTTTAAGTCAGCAGGGTAATTGAGATGGAGGCCGTGTGGCAGGGCCTCTCCAGTTCAACAGGGCCTGAAAAAGAATTCAAAACAAAAGGAAAAATCACAATGACTAGCACCCAGGATCAAAGTAAGGAACTAATGGAGATACAAACTTCTAAATCAAAGTATCTACAATTGTGACTCCTGAAAAGGACACAGCAAGCAAGAGACAACAAACATCTACGACACAACAGGAACTTACTAAAGTATCTTTGAGAGCAAAAATGACAATACATACTCAGTTGAAGACATAAAAACAGCCCTGCAACCACTCCAAAATGACATACGTGCATTTTCTGAAAAACTTAGCTCTGTGGGTACAAACACTGAACAAATTACAACTAGACTAACTTTAAACGAAGCTAAGATGGAGGAAAACACATCTGAAATCAAAGCTTTGAAGTCTATAATTAAAACTAACAGACAGACCATAAAAGAACTCCAGCCAAAAATTATAGATCTTGAAGCAAGACGCAGGAGGAACAACATAATTATAAGAGAGGTACCAGAAGTGTTTGATCAAACCCAACTGAATGCAATAATTAAAGAGATTGTGGAAGCAACAGTTGATAATAAGGACATAGCAAAAGAAATGACCATTGAACGTGCACACAGATCTCTTCGGAAAACTCAGGATGCAACTACACCAAGACAAATCTACGTTAAAATACTCAATGCAGCGCACACTTCTATGATCCTAATGGCAGCCAAACAGAAATTAACTTAACATGGAGGGGACATAAAATAAGTATTACACAAGATTTACCCCTTCCCATCAAGCAAGAACATCAAGAATTAGCCCCCTTCTGCTCATTTCTAATTAAAAAAATATCCGGTTTAAAATGCGGTATACAGCGAAACTCTCGTTCAGCTACAAAGATCAAAAATACTCTGTACAAAACAAAACAGAAGCTAAGAACACTTTCACCAAAGCATTTGGAGAAACGCATGAGGAAAAGAAATAATACAGTACTATAGCCGACAAACTAAAGCCGTAACCAGATTTCATAAATTCATATTTTAAGGTAAGGTTATAAAAACTACTAAAAAGTACATACTGCATCTGCAAATATTTAGTTCCTGCAAACCTACTACAACAATGCAGTTTCAAGCTGCAAAATATACTAATAACTCCTCAAATAATGATTAATGCAGACTAACCGTCAATTACCCCATATCAAACTATATCATTACACTACAATCAACTCTCTCTATCTAGTACTAGCATTAAACTTGTAATTAAAGACTAATCTGTGTGTTCATTAAGACTGCATAACTCTGTATAGTATTAAATGTAAAACAAAGCCAACAGTCGCAAATACAACAAACGAATAATAACAATGCAAAATATGAACTGCTACGGTCATTTCCAGCTGCAGAATTTATCTTACAAGTAAAATACAAGGAAATTACTTCATTTTGCTGATCCGGAGAGCTGTCTGAATGAGTGGAAGACCAGAAACAAGACTATCTCAAACCAAGTCAGTGATGAAAGGTCAATGACAACTTCCCTTGGAGGTCAGGAGCTGCAAAGCATTGCTGAGAACCGCAGGGCTGAATGTACGTTATACAAATTAACCGGATTCAACAGAGTACTGTAACTCCATAAAGAAAAGCCTTGAAAGGTAATAATATAAAGCTTTTCTCAACAAAAATCAAGTAAACTTCAAAAATTGTTGTGCAAAAGGCTCAGATAGTGAAATTTTTGTATGTTAAATGATTCTAAAGGGGTTTTCTGTTAAAACGGAAGCTCCTATATTATAAAACCTTTATGTACTGTAAAAATGTGAACTGACAAGTTTTTGACTGTTTTTATCATCGGACTTTACCTGAAGGATAGTATTGTCTTGCAATTAACAAAGAAATGAAAGATTTTATTTTAACTCTATTTTTATTTTTTTTCTTGTCTGCAAGCAAGGTTGGTAAAGCTTTATATGCTTAAGTAAATTTCTGAATCAGCCCTTAGTATAGGCAGTTACATTTTAATTCAGCATGATGTTTTAAAGTTTTCTTAAAATAACTGTTAATTGGATGGTATATATATTTTGTATATATGTTGTTTTTTCACTATTGTTGCTGTATTAAACAAGTAAGATTAACAAATTTAACATAACTACTTACAGCTTATAACTAAACGGGATATTAAATTCTTTAGAAACAACAGAAATGAACAGAACAAGAACTATTATAAAAGGGGTAATAAACCCAAAAAAGACACTTCCCTAAATAAGCCTTAAGGGAAGTTAATCATTGAATCTGTAACTAATGCAGGTATAACAAAATGCAGGTATAACAAACTGTATACTCTATATGATTGAGCACAAAGGATAAAACATTATATTACTAGGCACAAATATAAACTACAAGTCTGCAAAAGAAAAGATAATCACAGAATACCATGGTTTAAATCAAGTACACGCCCTTTTGGTCCTACTTTAAATAGGCTCAAACATGTGGGTAGCAATAACTATTTTACTTTAGCTGTGGTTAAAAAAGTTTAGATACTTAAGTAAATGGTCAAAATACTGTATAACCAAAACTGGGAGCATTATATACCCTCACAAAAACCACAAACATTTCAAAACCAGAAACACTCACACTTGTGTAATAATTTGTAACAATTGTATCATGCTTCAGATTACACACCTCATTAAGGAGCAAGCAATGTATGTCAGGTATGTTTAGTGATACTTGGAACGAAGTAAAGTTCCTCGTTAATATCTCCCTATACCAGTATTACAACAGATTTCCTAGATGGTATACAAACAACAAACCAAATACAAAGTATAATATCACAAAAAGAAAGGGAGATATATGGGCAGGCACTGAGGTAGGTGAAAATAGGTTGGATGCCATCCTGAACAAATGCATGTTATCTAAGAACAAACTCTTTTCTCTACACAATCACTTAAATAATTACAAATACAAATATAACCCAAAGCCACACATAACTAATCTACAACGGATATATAGCTAGACATGTATATAGTTGATACATGGAATGTTAATGGGTTAGGTGATAGTAAAAAGTTAAATCTAATTCTACACTTAATTTACCAAACTAGTTCCAATATTATATTCTTACAAGAAACACACCTAAATAAAGAACAATGGTCAAATATCAGCTCAAGAAAATGGATCAGATAAATCATTGCATCAGGAGACAGCTCTGCCTCAAAAGGAACAGCTATTATTATCAAAGAATCCTTTCAAGAGAATATAACCAATAGCAATTACGACATGAAAGGTAGATAGTGCCTTTTCACCAGCACACATCCGAAAACAAAAAATAATACTCTCTTCTTGAATATATATGGCCCCTGTTCAAAGCAGCAATTCTTTTTATATGAAATTTATAATTTACTTTTAAACTTTTCCAACCATTCTATCATTATAGGGGGGGGACTGGACTACAACGGATATATAGCTAGACATGTATATACAATAGACGTCTCAAAAGAGTTTGATAACGTAGACCTAGATTTCCTTTTCTCAACAATGTTACATTTTAATTTTCCCCCTTCTTTTATAACAGTCATTAAGATGATATACAATAATGCTACCACTATGCTATGCATTAACAAGGTTTACTCCCAACCCATCAAAATCACAAATGGTACTCGCCAAGGTTGCCCATTGTCTCCATTCCTTTTTAATATATACTTAGAACCGCTATTACTCCACATTACCCAAAACACTTATTACTACTTCCCAAAGGTTTATAACACAATAGTAAAATACTCATCTTTCACTGACGATCTAAACGTATACTTCGAACTCCCAAACACAGATTTACCAGAAATACTTTCCTCAATTAAACAATTCTCCAGAATAGCAAATTACAACATGAACCCCCAAAAATCCTCCATATTCCCTCTTAACCCTCTAAATCATAATGCATCTTATTTCCCCTTAGTTGATATACCTTTAACATACACGCTAAAATATCTAGGTAAAAACTTTTTTCACACCTAAAGAAATGCATAAATCAAATCTCTTAAGAACTTGGGATAAAATTAAGCAAGACATCTCAAGATGGGAAAACATAAATCTATCTCTTAGGTTCATAGGTTCATAGGTAGGTACTAGGCTATCTGCCTGAGGGAATTTTTAAGCCTAGCCAGAGTGTGTCGGCTTTTGCCGCCCCATTGATTAATTAACTGGGCCTCTGTCAAGCAGAGCCAATGAAATGATCCCAGGGGTGTATTTTCTGTTACCCATCCGCTTGTCAAGGCTTCTCTTGAAGAGTGTTAGTGAGGGGCTCTGCCTAACGTAGTTAGGAATTTTGTTCTAAAGCATGGGGAGTTTCTGTGACAGGAATCTATCCCTCCAGCATGTACTATTTATTGTTGTGGCGAGGTTTAGCTCACTAGAGTGCGTGGCTCACAGTGACTTGGATTTCTTTAGGTGGAGCATGTCCATCAATTCTGAGTTGGACATGGCTTTGTAAATCAGGCAGAGATCACCTCTGAGTAAGCGATATGCCACTGAGTACAGCTGGAGTTTTTTCAGCTGGGCTGCATAGGACATATGTTTGAGGCCAGTAATCCTCTTCGTGAGGTGCTTTTGTGGTCTTTCCAGCTGTTGGAAGTGTTTTGTGAGGTACATCCCAAATGGGGCATTGTACTCTATGATGGGTCTGATGAGTGACGAGTAGAGGGGCACTATAACCTCTTTATTTCTATATGCGAGCCCCTTAGTAATTAGATGGGCCACATAGAAGGATTTCCTAACTACTTTGGCAATATGATTGTCAAAGGAGAGATTACTATCTACCTAGGTCCCCAGATCTCTTATTATCTCTTCTGTATTAAGGGGGCTGCTGCCTATGTGGTAATTTGTGGCTGTTTTGTTTTTCCCAAATGGGATGACTATGCATTTTTTGGCATTTAGCTTGAGGCCATGACTTTGACACCAGGTGTCTGTCTCAGCAAGGCCTTTTTGAAGCATGTCCATGTCAGCCAGAGAGTCAGTTATGGCTCCCAGTTTGTAGTCATCGGCGAACTTGGTTAGTTATAGTCCTCCTGTGTTTGCCTGTACTTCCATGAAATATATGCCAAACAGTAGGGGGTCCCAGAACCGAGCCTTGTGGGACACCACTTGTGACTGGTTTAGGGTCGAACCTGGAGCCTGCTATTCTTACCGTGTGAGTTTTGTCTGTAAGCCAGTTGGCAACCCATCTTGTGACGTAGGGGTTTATGTTCAGGCTGGTGAGTTTTTCTATAATACCCGAGTGAGGAATGGTGTTGAATGCTTTGGCGAGATCAAGGTAGGCTGTGAACCACCTTTCCCTTGTCAATGGCCTTGGTGACTGCCTCAAAGAAGTCAACCAGGTTTAGTAGGCATGATCTGCCCTTAACAAAGCCAAACTGGGTCAGGTCAAGTGTTTGGAGGTTCCCACTGTCTTTGTTAATGAGTTCCATGATGATGCACTCCATAGCCTTGCAGACCAGGCTAGTCAGGCTTATGGGGCAATAGTTACCAGGGTCAATTGTGCCCCCTCCTTTGTGGAGTGGAATAACCATTGCTGTGCGCCATTTTATGGGCATGTAGCCTGTGGAGAGGCTGAGGTTGAACAAGCGTGCTTAGGTGGGGGGTTAGTTCGTTCTGTAGTTCATGCAAGATGCAGCCTGGTACACCATATGGCCCCATTGATGCTGTGTTTCTGGCTTTTGAAAGGACTGTTTTCAACTGTGCTTCTGTTATTTCCAGGACACTACACTTTTCTGGTATTGTTGTGGGCCCTTTTGAAGGTGAGAGGGAGGTGAAGTTTGCACTGAATTTATCTGCCAGGATGTTGGCAATATCAGTAGGTTCAGTATATTTTGTGCTATTTTGCACTAACTCAGAGCATATCTGCGAGTTGCTTTGTAGTTATCTTTCAAATCCTTGGCTATTTTTCTTTCAAAGTTAGCCTTGGATGATTTTATGAGGGACCTTAGTTTCTTACTGATACTGATCAGGGATGTCTTTCCTTCTTGGGATTTGCTTTTTTTCTGAACTAGTTTCCTCCTTCTGTTGTATAACCTGTTTATGGCAGGGGTCCATCAGAATGGTTTCCTTCTCTTAGGGGAGTGAGTCTTGGTCTTGCTAGGGATGGCATGATCCATGCATCCTTGTAGGTGCTCATAGAGTGCAACTGTAAAGGATTCTGCATCTTGGGCAGTGTTATCCTTTAGCGTGGGGGCTGTGAAACTTACCACCTCTGCCTTAAGTAAGGTGAAGTTTGCTTTAGAAAAGTTTTTCACTGTGGTTTCCTTGGTTGGGGGTGGTGGTAGGGTGTGGACATCCAGGGTGATTAGTTTATGGTCTGATCTAACCAGTGATGGGTTGACCTCTGGTACGGAACACCTGTCACCCATGTTGGTGATGACCAGGTCCAATATGTTGTGGCCTCTGGTAGGGGAGTTTACCAGCTGATCCAGGGCATTTGAGTTGATAAATTCTAGGAAGCGCTGAGCCTGGGAGTTTGTACTCAAGTAGTTTTCCCAGTTAATGGTAGGGTAATTGAAATCACCCAATATCAGGGTGTTCAGTAGGACCTTCATGTTTTCCAGTGTCTCCAGAAAGGTGGAATGGTGGTCCTGGGTCATGGAGGGTGATCTGTAGCAGGCCACAATTTGCATTGCAATTTTGCCTGATGTTAGTTGCACATGGATGATCGCAGAGGTATCATGCTGTGCCACTAACCTAGAGGTGTGAGTATCCTTGATGAATATGGATACACCCCCTCCTTTTGTGTTTCGGTCCATGTTCTGTGGCCGAAATGTGTGGTATGAGTTGTAGCCCAGTAGTGCTGGAGTGATCTCTGGAGCCTTGAACCAGGTTTCAGTTACTGCACAGATGTTGACGTTCTCCATACTTAGGAGTGCTTTGAGCGCATGCATTTTGAGATTTAAACTCCTGGCGTTGAGTAGCAAAACCCTCATATTTTTACTTGTGCTGTTTACGGTGGTGGGTTTGAATTTTGAGCCTTGCCTAAAAAGGCACTATGGGGGCAGCAAGAGCCTTGTCCAGTATTCGAAAGCCAAGGGGTGACAGGTGCAAGCTGTCTCTTGTGAAGCAACGCGGCTTGTCTAGCATGTCATCCCAGGCTGACAGACACTGGATCCCCTTTGAATGACACCAGAAGCTTAGCCAATTGTTGAAATTGATCATTTTTTTCTTTATACTGAGGTATCATTCTTGGTGAGGGCAGGATGCTACTCAGGGTCAGGGTCATACCCACCTGGGCTACATGATCAGAGAGCTCTTCCATGTCTCTTTTCATGTAGTCCAGGGAGGTACATTTCAGGTCATTCACACCAACATGAACAATGACAGAGTCATATTTGTACTTGTTCTGGAGTGAACTGAGTGCTTGTGTTATGTGGTGGATTCTGGCTCCCGATAGGCAGCTAACAGTAACCTTCTCCTTGTCCAGCCTAGTAAGTGGGACATCAGTGTGCCTGACTATTGAGTCACCTATTACTAATGTGTTAGGTATGTTATTTCGCCTTAAGGGCTGTGATTGTGTGGCACATTGATTTTGTGTTTTATGTGTTGTCTGGCTTGTGGCGGGAGGTGCAGGTTTTGTGGGTGTCTGCTTTGGAGCTCTCTGATGCTTTTGCAGGTTTTTATTTAGAGCCTCCAAGTATGATTTTGTGTATTTATGTGTATTTTTTGCCAGTGCTGGTTTGGTAGGTCTATGTAAGGCTGGAGGTGTGGTGCAAGTGTTAACCTTCTCCTCATAACTGTCTGCTCCAGTCTTGGGTGGAGAGACCTTAGCCTCCAGTTTGGCTGTATAATTGTATCTCTCACATATGTTAGTGTTTTGTGGTAGGAGGAGAGGGCTGTCTGTGTACATGAGGCAGTTGTAACATTGCCTCAGGATACCCAGATTCACCAGCTGGACTAGAGAGTACACCTGAAGTTGCCCTTTGGTCATGCCTGAACAGTAGGGTAAGCTGCTTAGTCACTTGGTTGGTGAGGGGTGGATAAAGAGCCTTGCCCTGCTGGGCAGTCAAATGCCGGGGTATATTAGTGCTTGCTATTAGGTCTGAGCAAGTGCTGGACTGTAGGATGCTTTTTGAGTGCTTAGGTTGAGAGTTAGACTAGTTTCAAGTGAAAAACTGAAGAGAAGACTTAGTGGAGCCGGGAATAATTTAACCCTAGCTAACCAGTGCTGCCCATCGCACAAAACTGTGTAAACGCGGTTTTTAAACTACTAACTTCTGAGCTGGAACCACTCCTCCAGGGACAGATGGCTGCTCAACGTTCCCCTCTCTCACAGGTGAACAGAGAAACTTCCCTCTATCCAGGTAAGGTATGGTCAACTCAGAAACTTGTAACACAGCCCTGAATTCAGCACTAGCCTGAAAACTGAACTATACTAGCTTAGAAAGGCGGGAAACAAGATTTTTTTTTTAAAAGATAAGGCAAAAACAGTAAAAAGTACACTTAAAACAGCTTTAAATGACTGCAAACGATCAGAAAAGGCTATCACACTTTAGTGTGTAGCCTACAACAGCTAAACAATTTATTTAAACAAAAAAACTACTTTTTAAAAGAGCAGGCAGTCAAATAAGTACAATATGTGAAAAAAACAAGCTTTTAAATCACAATAAGTGCTGGAAAATCAGTGTTTAGGCAGAAAACAGTTAAGTACAGCAAGAAAATACAGAAAACTGATACTCAATCACTCCAAAGTCTCTCTTTTAAGCTAGAAGGCTTGTATCAGTTTAAGGCTTTCTAGTGCTTTCCAGTAGGTTAGTTACAAGAAAGATGGGAAACAAGCACAGATATGGCCTTTTAAACCAGAAAGTTGAAAGAGATGGACAACTTCCCGAATGATCAATAAACTACATTTCCTGGGACAAGAACCACTACTCTTATGGTAGACAGGCTACCTAGTACTTACCACTCCCACTGATAAGCTAGAAGGCTGCACTCCAACACAAAGGCTTGGGGGCTCAGAAGCTTACAAACAGTCCTGGATACAGCAAAACTGTACCTGGACTGGACTAGTTATGGAAAAGGTGGGGATCAAGTGCAAACATGGGCTTTAAAACCAGAAAGTTGAGAGAGATGGAAAAAACTGCCCAAACGGCCAATAAACTACAATGTCTGGGCCAGAACCACTCCTCTTGTTGTAGATAGGCTACCCAGTGCTTACCACTCCCACTGATAAGCTAGAAGGCTTCCCTCCAACACAGAAAGGCTTGCAGGGTCAGAAGCTTACCAACAATCCTGGATACAGCAACTCTGTATCTGCACTAGGCTAGTAACAGGAAAGGTCGGAAACAGCGCAAGTGCGGCTTTTAAACCAGAAAGTTGAAAGAGATGGGGAAAAACTGCCCAAACAGCCAGTAGCTACAATTTCTGGGCCAGGAACCACTCCTCTTGTGGTAGATAGGCTACCTAATGCTTACCACTCCCACTGATAAGCTAGAAGGCTTTCCTCCAACACAGAAAGGCTTGGGGGCTCAGAAGCTTACAAAGAGTCCTGGATACAGCAAATCTGTACCTGGACTAGACTAGTTACAGGAAAGGTGGGGAACAAGCACAAACACAGGCTTTTAAGCCAGCAAGTTGAAAGAGATGGAAAACTGCCTAAACGGCCAATAAACTACAATTTATGGGCCAAAACCCACTCTTCCCATGGTAGATAGGCTACCTGATGCTTACCACTCCCACTGATAAGCTAGAAGGCTTCCCTCCAACACAGAAAGGCTTGGGGGGGCTCAGAAGCTTACAAAGAGTCCTGGATACAACAAATCTGTACCTGGACTAGACTAGTAACAGAAAACGCAAGAAACAAGCACAAACACAGGCTTCTGAATCAGAAGGTTGAAAGAGATGGAAGAGCTTCCCAAACGGCCAATAAACTATAATTTCTGGGCCAGAAACCTCTCCTCCTGTGGTAGATAGGCTACATAGTGCTTACCACTCCCACTGATAAGCTAGAAGGCTTCTCTCCAACACAGAAAGGCTTGGGGAGCTCAGAAGCTTACAAAGAGTCCTGGATACAACAAATCTGTACTTGGACTAGACTAGTAACAGGAAAGGCAGGAAACAAGCACAAACACAGGCTTCTGAATCAGAAGGTTGAAAGAGATGGAAGAGGTTCCCAAACGGCCAATAAACTATAATTTCTGGGCCAGAAACCTCTCCTCCTGTGGTAGATAGGCTACATAGTGCTTACCACTCCCACTGATAAGCTAGAAGGCTGCTCTCCAACACAGAAAGGCTTGGGGGGCTCAGGCGCTTACAAACAGTCCTGGAAACAGCAAGTCTGTAGCTGGAGTAGACACGTTACAGGAAAGGCAGGAAACAAGCTAGGATTTATTTTTACAGAAAAGCAACTAAAACAGCAGTAAATACAATTCAAATGCAGTGCAGGCTAGCACATGTGTATCAATATTACAGCAAATACAGTTTAATTAAATGCAATTAAATTAACAAATGACTAAAAACAAGTGCAGAAGGCATTAAATTAGAAGGCTACTAACAAGCAGTAATAAGTGCAGAGTAAGTAACAGCATGCATAACAGCAACTAAGACAGTTACAGTGAGAGCAGCTGAATATATATATATATATATATATATATATATATATATATATATATATATATTTTTTTTTTTTTTTTTCCAAATCTGCCATTATAAATGAACATTATTCCTAAAATATTATTTGAGCTAAATTCTATCAGACTCAAAATACCAAAAAAATTATTCACATCAATGGAAAAGGTCCTCTCCAAATTCTTGTGGCACCCTAAAACAAGAATAAGCTGCCTAAAACTTACAATACCAAAAATAAAAGGAGGGTTGTGGCTCCCAGATTTTAATCTGTGCTATCTTATCATATAAGCAAACTGGTTGATTCAAATATCAGACTATGAAAGCACTAAAAATATCTGGTACCCAAAATGGGTTAAAATATGAGCAAACCTACTTCTTCTTCTTTCTGCTTTTCCCGGTTAGGGGTCGCCACAGCGGAACACCTGTCCACTCATAATTGGCAATGGAGTTTTACTACTATACTCCCTAAATATAAACCCCAAAGCTACTCCTTTTCTTCATCCCAAACAAAATTTTTTAGCAAATTGCACCTAATAATTAAAAATTAAATTATAGCTTTTCAATCTCTATTTTCATCTATCAATCTGCAGAACTCACTAATATTGTTACAACCTATACATATGAACCCAAATATCAAATTAAACAACAAAATGATAGCTCTCAAACCATTCCCATTAATTAAAGACTTAACAGTATGGCATATCTTGCAACACAAGGAAGAAACACTTGAAAACTTAAGAACAAAATTAAAGACGCCAGGCAGATATAACTATATTCTTCGACAAATTATATCACTAGTAAAGCTAAAATACTCAAACCACAAAACAGAGATACAAAATATAGAAACTACCCAAAACATAATCAAAGCACTAGTGGCTAAAGAAAAAAATATTTCAAAATCCTACAAAATAATAAATGAGTTAAAACACCAATCTGCACTACTTCACTCAAGATATTGGGAAAATATAAAAAAAATCACAATAGCACAAAAACAAGAAGCTATTAACAATACCTTAAAACTTACACCTTTCAAAAATTTAATCTACACACAAATGATGATTAACAACAATGCATACTTTACCCCAGCTGTCCTTAAACAATTTGGTTACAAAAACAGCTCAAGGTGCCCTTTCTACTCCAGTGAGGATGTGGATATTCTCCACATCGTCTGGAGCTGTAAGAATATCTTCAAGCTCTGGTGTTCCCTAAGAGTGCAACTTGAAAAAATTGGATATGAAAAAAAACACCTTCTCCTGGGAAACAATGATTCTGCACATATTTCCTAGTTCAATTAATGGGATGCGCAAGCATATCTTAGTTACAGTGTGTGCCTTACCTAAATTTTATATATCCAAAAACTGGTTAAATAACAAAAATATCTCATGGAGCAACTTTAAAGACATAGCAATTAAGTATATCACCTCCCACAAACTACCTACAAAAAGCATAAAAAAGAATATACTTTCAAACATACTGGAATTCTCTTCTAACCACAATCTTGACAAGCAAACTGAATACACAACACTACATGAAAGTTAGGTGGCATTTAACAAACCTTTACGTTACTAAACACAAATCGTGCATCACTTAAACATAGAACATGCTTCTAGGATAACAACAACTGGATGGCATCCAACACTGTAAATAGTGTAAATGTGTATATAGTTTAGAATTTTTCACAATTCTTTTCACTAAAGTTATCCTACCTACACAAACTAAGCACCATACAAATGAGGGTATATAAAATGAAAGGAAAACTTTACTCTAATAAGAAACTGGGTTGAGGCATTCTTTTTTTTTTTTTGGTGACAAAAACCAAGGACTCAACTTTGTATCATGTCCTTGTTCACCTGTAACCCATAAGTATGATGAAGCTATGTCAGTTATTAGTCTTTAGTTTTTAGCAAGTGGCTACATGTTTCTTTGTTAGTAAGTGTTTGCCTTTACTCTTTTGTTTTTTCATGCTGCATGTCTGTTTTATTTTTGTTTTTGAAAACAAAAGCAATAAAAAGTAATTGGAAAAAAGATGCAAGCTTGCACAGGCCTTATATTTTGGCACTCTGCTAAGCTGCAATGTATTTATTTTATATGAAGGATGAGTATATGTCTCCTGCTCATGGAGAAATATATATATATATATATATATATATATATATATATATATATATATATATATATATGTATAGTTACAGTTTCATCAGTCTTATGTTTGTTTGAGTGATGTTATTGCTGTGATTTTCCACCGAATGTTGGTTACATCAACTGCTGGCACTGCTGAAGTCATTATAGTTAACTTGGTTTGTAGTATGTGAAAGTAAGTGGGTTAGGAGTGTCTGTGCAAGTGTTTGCAGGTTAGGATTAGGGTTAGGGTAGAAAAGGGGTAGTGTTTTGTGTGTGTGTGTGTGTGTGTGTGTGTGTGTGTGTGTGTGTGTGTGTGTGTGTGTGTGTGTGTGTGTGTGTGTGTGTGTGTGTGTGTGTGTGTGTGTGTGTGTGTGTGTGTGTGTGCGCATGTGTGCGCATGTGTGTGTGTGTGTGTGTGTGTGTGTGTGTGTGTGTGTGTGTGTGTGTGTGTGTGTGTGTGTGCACCATGGTGAGTGCCACCCTGCTGTATGGTGGTTGCCAAGCACATGCTGATGGCTGCCTGTGTTGCCTACAACTGCTTTTCTACCTTTGGAAAATCTTACTAACATAATTTCATTGCATGCATATTAACACTGTTCAAGTCTACCTGACGGTCTTTGTCATTGCCCCATACAACATGCCGACAGGGGCACACCAGCACACATACCTTCTATGGTGACTTATGGCCACTATAACCATCCTGCTGGTCCAGCCATCCCCTCACACACACACACAGATATGGGTATAATGATGCTGTGCATATGTATGCACATCATCCTGTAGTGACATTTCATTCTTATAGCTATTCAACAATATTGGATCCATTATCATACCATACCTTGTAGCTGTATACTCCACTATATTTACTTGTAAAAGAGATCATGAGATGCAGACAGGAGAGTTCTTTTTTTTTTTTTTTTTTGTCTCTATCTCTCTCTCTATTTTTGTTGCTGTTCTTCTGTAAAATATATTTCTATGTTTATGTTTTATTTCTCTCTATTTATGTTAGCATTTTGCTCCCCATCAGCCAGAGGTCTCTACTGTATCATCAGACCTATCCATTTCCCACTGTCTCACTGTCTGGATGTAGGCCTGCCTCTCCACCATCAGGTGACAGAGGTCCTGTGATGGGGGCCAACCTTGAAGTATCCTTGGTGGCCTCTGGCAGTTGTTCACCAGATGGGAGTGCTGTAGTGCCCTCTAATGATGTTATCAGGAGGTCACAGTTCACCAACTGGTAGGATTTGGAGGAGGTTTCATAGATTTATAGATATACTATTGTTACTGAGTGTTATCATTATTTATACCTACCCAGTAGCCACCCTCAAGCAGAACTTCCTTTTCCCAGGACAGTTATACCAGTCAGTCTTGGAGTAAATTTATAAATACCCATCCAGTCACTACTTAACATGCAGGGGAAGTTTATTCCAAAGGTTTCAGAGACACTAGTTTATAAATGTGTCCCTCCACTGTGTTTTATTTATATGTTGGTAAAGATTTAGGCTATTTGTTCTAGTATTGTTAGAACCATTGAATCTATGGAGATATGAGGTCCAGGAGAACTGTATCTCCCCTTAAAAGTTATTAAGTCACAGAATAAAGGAAAATAATCTGGCTTCTCTTGATAACTCAGGGACTTTAGATCAGTGATCCTTTTGGTTAGAAATCTTTGGAATCCTTCTAATGGTTTGAAATGTTTACTGAGATACATTCTGAATGGGGCCACTGTACTCAGTAAATGGTCTGGCCAATGCTGAGTATAAGGGAATGACTACCCCTTTAGACTTTGAAAATATTCCTTTTGCAATTAGACATGGTAAATAAAAGGATTTCCTGACAATCATTGCCACATGATGATCAAAAGAAAGGAAATTATCATACCCAAGTTCCTAGATCCCTGAATAGATTTTAATTTGTAGAAGTATGTATTCTATACGCTATGATGAGGGAAGAGGTCACCTACCAAAAGTGATAATACTACACTTTTTTAGCATTTTGTTTGACCCCATTTTAGTTCAACAACAGTTTATTACATAAAGTTCATGTTGATATCATTGGGTGTCAGGGAGTGACTTGACAACAACCCCCCAGTTTGTTGTCATCAGCAAACTTTATTAGCCAGAAGTCTTGGCTCTCTGCTTGGAGATCTGAAATGTAAAGGCCAGAAAAGGAGAAATCCCAGCACTGAACCCTGGGGGATACTGCTAGTCACTTCCACACATTATGATGAAGTGCTTGCAACTCACACTGTGTGAGTTCTGTCTTTCAGTCAGTTTGCTGTCCATCTTACTATATATAGGATGATTTTAATGCATTTGGCTAATGTGTAATGCCAGTGGGGGAATGGTGTCAAAGGCCTTAGTCAGGTCAACATATGCTATATGTACCATATGGTTACCATTTACAGACTCGTTAACCTTTTCAAAGAAGTTATCAGATTCAATAGTCATGACATACCCTTTCCAAAGCCAAACTGTTAGGGGTCAAGTAGAATAAGATTCTTGATACTATAGTTTATGAGGTCAGTTATAATACATTCCATAGCTTTATAGATGTGGCTTGTCTTAAGAAATCAATAGTGCAAAACCCAAGTATAGAGGGAATCTGTCTTTTCATTTAAACAAAATCTCAGTAACTTCATAGACATGGATGTGTCCCAAATGCAGGAGTGCCACAAGATCTGGCAATTTATTGTTTAGACTTCTGTCATAGAGAAGTACTACCTTAATGTGACCGATTTTGGGACTGATATGTTATTTATACTGGAATGTCCATCGTGTGGACTCTGCCTAAAAAGACAATAAGGAGGCAGCATGGCTTTAGTTAGTATGTCAGAAAACATAAAAAGCCATCCTGAGCAAGTAACTAACCCCACACAACTGTGCTACATTGAATACAAATGCTAGTAGTATCCAAAAAGTCCAAAATCCGAAGACAAGTAAAGCTGTTTATTAACATAAAACATACAAAAGGTTAAGCACTTTCATCTCAAGCTGTAAGAGACTTCATCAGAACAAATGCCACTAATAACTGAATCCTTTATATAACAATCTGTTACTAATTAGAATAATTAAGTATGGCGGCACTTAAAGGAACAAAACGTAAAAACATGTAACAATTCTAATTAAATAAAAACAAGCATGAAAATGGTACAGCCTGTGAATAAATATAAAGCTTAAAATCAATTCTGACTTAAAACATATATATAAGAGAATGTATGTTCTGTTATGAATAATATTTATAGAGTAAGAGCACTTTTTTTAGAAGAAGGACAATAGTGCTATTGTTGTTCATACCTGGAGATACCATGGCGTTTAATTTTAGCTGCCAATGTAGTTCTCTGATCTCCAGGTCTAGTTCCCACCAACCTCCTCTTATATTGTCAACTAAATGTCCAAAAACCCAAATTTGAACCCACTAGTACCTTTGCAAACTAGACTATGCTTATAAAGGGCATTATTTGTATTAGGTTGATTAACAGCATATAGATGTTCATAAATAAGCTTCTGAAGGCTACATTCCATTTTCCCTAAATAGAAATAACCACAAGTGGTACACAAGGTCAAATAAACAATACCCCTGGTACTGCACAATTAACCATCAAGTCTAATGCTTGCAAATTACACCGTACCTTGGGAGCTAACGAGATAGAGACCACACACAGGGGGGGGGGTTATGAATTAATTAAATGGATTTAATATTTTTAATTATACGAACATAATAGTTGACAATTTACACTCTGAGCTTTTTAAAAAATGCTTTAAATTTGTACTGTCAGGAAAAATAGGTACTATAGATGTCCTTAGTGAACTATGTCTCTTTATGAGGAAGCTAAACTTACAGATTTTATTTAAAAACAGTGAAAATGGCATTTCACTCAAAAATACTAGTATTACTATGCATAAGAAAAGTTGCTTTAATCCACCACTGCACCCCCTTCTTTCAGTGTTTGAAAAGTCCTGTGTGAAAGAAATCCACAACACCTTTAATCGTGAGAAAAAGAGTTTTCATAACATGTCAAAGAAAGAAACACAGTTATTAAGAGAATTAAAGGAAAAACAGGATATTAGGATTACGAAACCCGACAAAGGTGGGCAGTGGTTTTGTTTGACAGAATGAATTACAATAATGAACTTTTAGAAATTTTCTATGATACTGACAAATACCAACAGACTTCTAGGAATGAAGTGTTTATTATGCATAGAAAAATTCAGCTTTTTCTTGAAGACTCACTCTTACAGGGCGTCATTAATGAGAACTTATTTTAATTTTTGTAACTAGAACATTCTATTATTCCTCTGGCTTTTGGAGCTCCCAAAATTCACAAAAGCATTGACCATTCACCCTTCAGGGTTATAATAGAAGCCTATAATAGTCCCATGTACTCTTTAGGGGTATTTGTAGATAAACTACTTAATGACTTAATAAAACTGTCTGACTACTTATTAAAGGACACATGGGACTTTTTAACCAAAATTCAGGTCAGTTGGTTTAGTGATGAGTGTAGCTTCTCAACAATTGACTTTAAAGACTTGTTTACCTATCTACCCCATTCTGAAGGACTTAATTTCTTTTATGATGCAGTTAGAGAACTAACCCACTTAAGTGACACAATGTTGAATTTTTTGATGGCCACTATGGAATATATTTTGAATAATAATTACTTTATGTTTGAAGGAGAATTTTTCAAACAAGTTAAAAGGGTAGCTATGGGTATGAGCTGCGCACCCATATATGCCAGTTAGTCAGGTCTATATTATCTATTTGAATGCTTAAATGTTCGAATCGCTAAAGATCAACCTTTAGTGATTGAACATTTAGATGTTTGAATATAAATAAAAATAAAAAAAAAAAAACACAAAATGAAAAAAAAAACTAAAGGGTGTACGCAGGGGGACTAGCCCCCCTGCACCCCCACACCCCTCGCTACTTAAATATACCAACTCCAAGATCGCGCTACAGTGTAGGGAATGGGAAAAGTTCTGTTTCTGCACTGTAGTGCATTGACGTGCGATCTCGGAGTTGGTATATTCAAGTAGCGGGGGGTGAGGGGCTTGCCCCTTAAACCTTTCCTTTCTTTTTTTAATATTATTTTTTTACATATTTGAACATTTGAATGTTCGATCACTAAAGGTCGATCTTTAGCGATTCGAACATTTAAGCATTCAAATATGTAATATGGACCCCAGTTAGTCCTATATATGTGGGAGAAAAAACATGTTTTTGGCTTAAAGTTCCCAGAGGACTGGTTAGCCTCTTATAGATACCTTGATGATGTCTTTATTTTATGGAATTCTGCTAACAAGATTGATGCATGTTTGACTGATCTAAATAGTGTTGATGACACCTTTTTTTTACAGGAACTGAATCTGAAAACAGTATAGTTTTTTTTAGATATAACTTTGTTTAAAGATAAAACCCACAGAAGGTTTGGTTCCAAAATTTTTAGAAAGAAAACTTTCTACAACAACTACCTGGATTACCAGAGTATCCACCCAGGACATATGAAGAGAAACATTTTAAAGGACAATTGATATGAGCAGTTAGGATGTGCTCAGATTTGGATAGCTTTTTGATGGAAGTAAATATTACCATAGACCTGTTTAGAGAAAGAGGGTACCTCCAGAATTACCTTATGACAATAGTCTAGGAAGTAAAATCAGGATTGGGTAATAAATACAAACTCCTCCTATACAATAGTTTGTCAGCTACACATGATAAAGTATCCAAAAGGTAATCAAAATTCCAAAGCAGCATGGTATTACCCTATGGTACGGGTAGTCAGGAAGTGAAAAAGATACTAACAAAAAATTGGATAATTTTTAAAAGCAATCCCTATATTCTTGAACACATTGGACAAGTTCCCAGTTTAGTTTATAAGACAGGTAAAAACTTAAAATGGCTATTTGAAGGTGAGTTATTGTACTACCAGGTACTAGAAAAAGGGCAACAAAATGTGGGACATGTCGGCAGTGCCCATTTATTATGGAGAACCAAACTGTTGCCTTGGAACATGTACCCTTTAAAATTATTTTGAAAAAGTGCAATTGCGGTACCAGGGGTATTGTTTATTTGGTCTTGTGTACCACATATGGTTATTTCTATATAGGGAAAACAGAACGTAGCCTTCAGAAGCTTATTTATGAACATCTATATGCTGTTAATAAAGCCAATACAAATAATGCCCTTTATAAGCATAGTCTAGTTTGTAAAGGTACTAGTAGGTTCAAATTTGCGATTTTGGACATTGTAGTTGACAATATAAGAGGAGGTTGGTGGGAACTAGACCTGGACATCAGAGAACTACATTGGCAGCTAAAATTTAATGCCATGGTACCTTCAGGTATGAACGACAATAGCACTATTGTCCCCCTTCTAAAAAAAGTGCTCTTACTCTATAAATATTATTCTGAACATACATTCTCATATATATATATATATATATATATATATATATATATATATATATATATATGTGTGTGTGTGTGTGTGTGTGTGTGTGTTTTTAAATCAGAATTGATTTTAAACTTTATATTTATTCACAGGATGTAATATTTTCATGCTTGTTTTTATTTACTTAGAATTGTTACATGTTTTTTACACTTTGTTCCTTTAAGTCCATCCATACTTAATTATTCTAATTAGTAACAGATTATTATATAAAGGATTCAATTACTAGTGGCATTTGTTCTAATGAAGTCTCTTACAGCTTGAGATGAAAGTGCTTAATCTTTTGTATGTTTTATGTTAATAAACACGTCTATATTACAAGATCGAATGTTTAGGTGATCGAACACCTAAACATCGAACTTGTAATATAAAACCCAAAAACGCTGAACGGTGCAGGAAAACACGTCGGTCAGCCACGGAAAAAAATAAATAACTTTACACACAAACTAAGACTCCCCAACATGGGGGGCTGTGCCCCCCGCACCCCCAACTAAATATACCAATTCCGAGATCACTCTACAGTAGACAAAATGGAAAAATCCAGCAAATGGGCAAGGGAAATCTTTCCCTGTGTTAAATCAGCCATTCATTGTTTTTTGCTTTCAATATTACAAATTTGATGTTTAGGTGTTCGATCACCTAAGCATTCGATCTTGTAATACAGACCCTTAATAAACAGCTTTACTTGTCTTCGGATTTTGGACTTTTTGGCTACTATTGGCATTTGTATTGGATGAATCACAGTCGTGTGGGGTCAGTTACTTACTCAGGATGGCTTTTTATGTTTTCTAACAGTCTTGGTTGAGCCATCTTTTTGACACATAGCTTTTACTTTACATTTTAGTTAGTATGTGCAAATTTTGGAAAATGTGGGTGCAATAAGGCAGCAAATTCTTTAGCCAATATGACGACACCTTGGAACAAGAGGTACAGGGAAACAGCAAAGACTTTAGACAGTATGTGGAAATCTTGGAACAAGAGGTGCAATGAAGAGGGTCTATATTATTACCTCAAAACTGCATTTTTTCAACCCCCTAAATGTCGACACGTAAACAGCAAAAACCAAAAAGCACAAATGACACTTCTGCAAATTTTTTCACAGGGGAAATAATTTGCTTGGCCATTATCTGGAATTTGCCCTTTTCTCCAATGTAGAGTGATCTCGGAGTTGGTATATTTAGTTAGGGGGGTGGGCGGTGCAGCCCCCCCCATCGGGGGGTGAATTCCCTCACTTGATTAGGGTTTGAAAGTTTGTTTTCCTATTGGTCAGCCACGCAAAATTTTTCCCTGTGAAAAAATTCACGGAAGTGGCTGTTTGTGCTTTTTGGATTTTGCTGATTAAGTGTCGACATTTAGGTATTCCAAGAAATGCAGTTTTGAGGTAATAATATAGACCCCAATGAAGAAGCAAAGGACAGTATGTGGAAACCTTGGAACAAGAGGTGGACCATCTTTAGCAAAGTAAACTGGACTGTTGAGCATCTCGCCCCATGCTGACATATACTGGATCCCCTTGGAATGACACCAGCTGCTCAGCAAATTATTGCATTTGATATCATTCAAAGTGAAGGAAGGATTTTACATTGGACAGTCTCATCTCAGCTTACCTGCATTTGAAATAAGCATGGAAAGTTCTGCTAAAGAGTTTTACATCAAAAGTAATTTATTCCCACAGGATACCATGTCATAGTCATATTTGTCAGGAGACAAGATCCCTAGGGCCCATGTAATGTCAGAAATCCTGATGTCTGGAAGACAACTCACTGTAACCCTCTCCTTATTTAGCACTGAGAGTGATGAGCTAGTGTACTTGATAACAGAGTCACCTATCACTAAAGCATTTCTGTTGCTACTGTCATCCACTGTGGTAGAGTTGGAGGGTTTTTGCTCAGGGTTTCTCTTTATGGTAGCCATGCATGAGGTGGATGAGTGTTTTGATTCTTGATGAAACTTAATATCTTTGTTTTATGATGCTTTGAAAGTGATTTTTACATCATCAGTGTAAGACATTTGGCATAATTAGTAAAGGATTGTGGACCAAGTTAATGAAGCTCACAAGAAAAGTACTTAGGTGAGAGGGAAGCCACCAGATTAATTTATTTATATTTTCAAGGATGAAATTCACACTGTTGAGTATACGTTAATTATCTGTTACCATAAAGCAGTTGGTACACTGTCTTTGAAGACCTAGAGCTAAAAGGCTGGCAATACATATGGAATTTGTAAACAGACCTTCCATTTTGTCCAGTGCTTAGATATGTAGATGAGTACAGTAAATGTAGCAGAGCATGTATGTAATTATGGTAGAATACATAAAATATACACAACGCTCTCTAATGAATGGTAGTCTTCTCCAAGATGTTGCAGATTTTAAAGACAGAAAAATAAGGGGTTAAGACTTCTAGGAACTGCACAGTGCACTAAGCAGGCACAGAGATATGAAAGACAGGGTAACTCAAGCTTTAATAGTCTAAGCTGAGGAACTTCCCCATTTGATCTTCTAAATGTTCACTAGTATAAGCAGATGAGATGGGAATGCAAGGAGCTTCCAAAGGTACATTATAGTAATAGCAGGCAACTCAAGAACCACTGAGTGCAAAGAACAATATAGTTTGGTTGAGTGGGCACTCAGTATTTTGAATCCATTTAATACGATGGGAGGGTAAAGTATTTAAATAGCTTAAAGCATGAGACTTCACAAAATTAACTTTTGTAAAAAAAGATTTGAATCCTGCACCCTCCCATCACAATTAGAGGAAATCAATCATCTGCACTACCACTAGACATCAAGGATCCTTTAAAATATTGTTTGTGTTAAAAAAATAAGTACTGTGAAAGGGAAGAAAGGGTCTCAAACCTTGTACCGTTTAAACAAAATGTAGGAACATTGACCCACTGTGCTAACTAGTCCATTAGAGTAAACAGATTTTTTTTTTACATAATAAGATGTAAAATGCTCTAATGTCTGGCATGATCCAATACTTACAACAGCCCTTGAGTTATTTAGAACAGTAGGGCCAGCCTTCAGCATAAAGCCAGGAGGAACACTAGACAACACCAAGGCATTATTTAAACTATTCACAGGAGTCACTTAAAAAGTAAATAAACCAACAACTCAAGCATCAATACGTAGTCTGTGGACAGTAACACAAATCAAACTCTAATGTCTCCCATTATTGACTGATGTGTGATTTACAAGGACAAATAAATAAGAACAGATATCAAGAGGTATATGGTGCATGTATGTGAGTGGGTCTATATTAGAAGAGCAAAAGCTGAAAACAGTGAATGCTCCTATGTCGAACATAAAAAAAGTGAAACAGCATAATGTCTAACAGCCAGAACAGCAATTTTTTTCCCAGGGAAAAAAATCACTGGGCCATTCTCGGGACTTTGCCTTTTCCTCCACTGTGGTGTGATCTCAAAATTGGTATATTTAAGTTGGGTGTGTGTGGGGCATAGCCCCCACATTGGGGGGTATGGGGGTAAAGCCCCCACTGTATTTTGTCTGTACATTTTTTTCTTTTTTTGGAGCAGTGATTTTTTCCCTGGGGAAAAGAAATCTCTGTTCTGTGCATTTGACATTTTGTGGTTTCGTTTTTTTTTTCAGTTTGACATAAGAGCGTTCGCTGTTTTCAGCTTTTGCTCTTCTAATATATACGCTGTTTGAGTGTGTGTATGTAGGAGAATGAATGAAGGGATGTCAGTGGAGTTTGTAAACCATAGTGTACATAGCTCACTGTCTTGGGCTGCCAGTATTAATCTTTTATCTTTTGGTTTGACTTCACGTCTCCTTAACCATCCCTGCATTCGATCCTGATCAACATGAGGGTCTTCTAGGAGTTTTCTATATTCGCAACTATATTTATGCATTTTTCACATTTCTTACCTTCTTATCTGATCTTTCACCTTATATTCTTTCTTTTGTTTTTTTGGCACATTCATTTACTGCCTGATTTTTATCTACTTCTAGTTTGATTTCCATTCCTGGTTGACACCAATATGCTTCTGCTACACTAAGCAGGGAAGTCATCTTAGATTTATTTTCCTCATGTTTCAAAACTTTCACTACATTTGGGTCTTGTGAGGTCAGCAGATATGTGTGCAGTCCCATGATTGCAGATCTATACATGCAAATAATTTCAAGGAG
Source organism: Protopterus annectens (assembly GCF_019279795.1). NCBI lineage: Eukaryota > Metazoa > Chordata > Ceratodontiformes > Protopteridae > Protopterus > Protopterus annectens. The sequence goes on from NC_056735.1 coordinate 1,292,489,063, forward strand.
GCCCATACCTCCTTCGGAGCAGGGAATATATAATCTTGGTATGCACTGACTTTTATAAATCATTTGATGAGCATGAAGATTTCTTCTTGTTTTCCTGTGCAATCTATTCAACACCATTTGGGGACAGTCAATCACTTCAAAACTGTAAGTTAGGACAAGAATAGCAAATTGGTTTATAGCTTAAATTTTGTTCATAGATGTCAACACTGTTTTCAGAATTAATTTAAGTCTTCCAAAATATTCCTTGCAAAAATGTAATCACATTTGTTCATGTTTTATTGTTGATCATTCCCCAGTTCCCAAACTTTTATACACTTCTTCTTGCTCAAGTTCTTTTATATCACATTCTTGTCCCAAACTGATGTTTTCTTGGTGCCGCAGCTTTCCTGCTTTAAAGGTTACTTTTGAACATTTATTAAGACCAAATGACATTCTTATATCATCTGCAAAAGTTTTGACTACTTGCAGTTGTGCTTTCAGTTCCTCATCTGATGAGCTATACAGTTTTAAATCATCAATAAAGATAAGACAAGAAGTCTTTGCACATTGTTGTTTTCTGGGAGCCAAATTATAGCCATGGCCTAAGTTGTTAAGTAGATACCTTAATGGGTTAAGGGCAAGACAGAATAGCAGCAGTGAATAATAACTTGTCCCTTATCATGGCTTAACTGCAAAGTGTTTTGCAAATGTTTCATGGCTGCTATGATGTAGTTTATCAGTGCAGGATGTATCTTATACATTTTAAGCACTCTTTTATCCATGAATGTGGGATACTGTCAAATGCTTTTTTTTGTAGTCAATCCATGCCATAATTAGATTCTTCCCCTTTTTACAGTTCTTCACTATGACTTTAACAACAAATAATCCTTTTTTCCATATGAGTTTATTTTATTGCCATTTTGTTCTCTTGCCATAATTGAGTTTTCTTCTAAATGACTATAAACTCTGTCTGCATCAGTTACAGTGTATACTTTATACGTCATCAGAAGGCAAGGTTTTAGTCTATAACTGTTAGGGGAGCTTGCAGGTTCACTCTTAAGTAGGAGCGTTGTTTTTCCTGTTGTTAGCCAGGTTGGTGTCTTTTGGGGGTATGCATATAAATAGTTCTTATTCATGACTAAATCTTCGTGCAAAGATGTTAATACTTTTAACCAAAAGTTAGGTTCTGCATTTGGTCCTGAGGTTTTCCAGTTAGAGGCTTTTCTTAACTTTGTTTCAATATCTCTGGCTGTTACTTCATCCCATTTCATATCCTGTACCTTTAAACTTCTTATTCTTTCTTTCTTTTACTTCTTCTATCCATTTAGCATCTTTGTTATGTTCCACAGGATCTTCATAAATACTTCTTATCTATTTCTTCTTTTTTTGGTGGTCTTTCAATTCCTTTTACATTGTTTCCCAATTCTCTATAAAACTCATCAATAACTTGCTTATTTTGTACTTTTCCTTTATATTTATCTGTTGTGCTGATATTTTTAATTTATTTGCGATAGTGCATGATAAATCCTGATCCATTATAATACTGCTCATTGCTTTTTTCTCTATTTGATACTTCCATGATGGTATTTGATTTCTCCCCTTCGTTTCCCTTACTACCATGTGTTCTTGTGGTAGAATTTTATCTGTTATTAATTTAGCTGCACAGTAATATATCCTGTTTACTTCTGTTATATCACATGGATCTCTATGGACAGTCCTAATTACTGTGTTCATTTGTTTTATCAGACTTCTGACTTTTTGGGTTTTATTGACCTTCTGCAGTCTATTTCTTTCATTGCTCTTAATATCTTTATCTATCTCTATTAAATCAAGAAACTCTTCTCTTAGCACATTTTCTTCTAAGCTGAGGGCACATTTTTTGTACTGCATTTCCTGCAGGCATTCTGTAGAAAGTTTTATAACATTTTACTGTGGCACATTCTCTTCAATATCATCCTGTGCTATGTGTTGCTCTTTCATATGGGAACTCACTGGCCTATCACTCCTCAACATTGACTGTGTCAGAGTTGCCACAGTTTCCTATTCCTTCCCTTGTTATTCAGCTTCAAGTGAACATTTATACTAATTTCCTGTGGAAGGCTCCAAAATATCTTCATAATACAACTGACTAGTTGCTTCTTGTTCCACTGATTTCTCCTTAATTTGGATGTCCATTGCTATATCCTACTGTGGTACTTTCTGAGTTAGATTTTTTACACTGATTCCTTCACTTTGCAGGCACTCCATAACCTCAGTTTCTATTTCTTTAGCTTGTCCATTACTGATCTTCTTTTCTACTTTTCCTCTTTGTCTTCTTATTTTTTGTATTGTAAAGTTTTCCTTGTCTGAATTCCTTTACCTATATTTCTCTTCAAATATCTTTGGTACTACTCTTTTTGTATTGATTAGGTTTGCTTTTTCCTTTGCATAAATATTACACCATATTAAATCTCTTTTTCTTTCTCATGTCCATATTTCTTGTTCAGATGTCTCCTGATCTTTCTGTTTCTCCTTACTCTGGGTACTCATTCTATCATGCTGAGATGTAACCTGTGTTAGACTTTCTACACCAAATCCTTTACTTCGCAGGCATTCCATAACTTCAGCTTCTATTTTTTTAACTTCTATTTTACTAATCTTCTTTTCTAAATTCCCTCTTTGTGATATAATTTTTTTATTGTGAAAATGTCCATATCTGGATGCTTTTGCCTGTATTTCTCTTTGAATATCTTTGGGGCTGCTTTTTTGTATTGATTAATTTGGCTTTTGACTTTGCATAAATACTACACCATATCAAATCTCTCTTTCTTTCCCATGTCCATATTTCTTTTTTATACTTTTCAAAAATCTCTAGGTTTTGTTGTTTATATTTTCTCACTTCCTCAGATGCTTCTTTTTCTAAACAGATCAAGGTTTCTTGGTCCATATAAGATTTTTCGCAAAGCTGTTGTATTAATGAATACATATTTTTATTTGAGGATTCTGACAGTTTTTCTTGTGAAAGTATTTTTCTTTTCTTTTCTCTAATTTCTCTCAATCTTTTTTTGTATACCTTGTGTCTGGAAATTCTGGGCTTCTTGAATAATAGTAACAATACATTATTTCTTTCTTTTCCTCAGTAGTCCACGCTATCATCTTTATGGCTGTTCTTTGGCCTATCAGTTTATGTGATTTTTGTGGACTGTTACTTCTGTCTAAAACAGGGGGGCATCCTCCCCCTGGGCCTGGCTCCATTGTAGGAATGTTTCCATATTTTGAGGATTCTACACTGTCATTTTTTTCATTCTTGGCACCAGTGTGCCTACCAGGATTGGGCCCTTTTTTATCATGGGTCTTATGCAGCCAGCTATCTTTTTTCATTTTTGACCTACTTCTGTCCATGCAATATGCTATATAAAATACAGTCTATATATCAGTGTCATCTTGGTGAGATTTCATGAAAAACAGGGCCCACCTCATGAAGGTACTTACCAAGACTTCAGGATAAATTCATTTTCAGCAATACTACTCTCCTTTGCTTGCTGACTCATCATCTCTCCATTTGGATCCCTATCATCTCTCCACTGGCTACCCATCTAGTGACATATGAGTAAAGCCTCAACTGGGAGAGTTTCTCCATGATACCTGAGTGGTTGGTGATATGGAATTGGTTGGTGATATGAGTATACTCGATCATAGGAACAACATGGTTTTACACTACTCCCTGTATGCTGGGGATATTCAAAGCATTATTTGTAAAAATTGGTACTTGTTATTGAGTAATGTGATTATTAACAAGTACTTTTCTTCATCCCCACCTTCACTTTTAAGAATAAAAGGAACATCAAATCTTTACTGAAAAAGCCATTTGTTGAACAATTGGGGACACCCATTACAAGAAAATGTGGTCATTATAATCAATGTCCATTTATATTTACCTTACTTGAGGGCGTTTGGCTATCCTGGTTGAATTGTTTAAAGAACAGTGGCAAATATAATTGTGACTCCAAGAGAGTGGTGTATTTAGTAGCTGTGTTTGTTTTGATTAAAGTTGTTTTGGATTTATTTCAGAGACTCGAACACATCTCTTTTTATTTTATTTGTTTCTCATTCGTTCCTAGGTTTTTGTGGTCTTTATTATTTATACTTTCTAAGTCTAAGAAAGACAGTTAACAATACCTTTCCAGGATATTCCTTAAAAGGAATTTGTCACTGTCTAGCTTTGTGGTGCAGTACAGTGGAGCCCTTAGTCTGATTCAGGTAATCAGAGTTCATTAAGCTGTCCCAGCACTGGAGGAGCCTGACTAGGAGAGGAAGGGTGAAAGAAATGGACTGTTTGCCTCTTCCATGGGGCTGGGAGGGGTTTGTATAATTCAGGGTCACATTGGGTGGTGGGATCTCCCAGACTGAGACTGGAGAGACTGCCAGATATACTATGACAGGAGGGGAATGGCTGCTTAGAGGAACCATCCCCCCACAGAAGTAGGGGAATATCCCCTATAGACAGCCAATGCATGCTCCTTGGTGCCTCTACAAGTGAGCTGAGTTAAGGAAAGTGAGGAAAATGACCAAAAAATTACTACCACCCCTTATGACTGTCTAAATGATGGCACCTCCCTATCAACTCTCACCCTGGTGAAGGGGAAAAAATTGTCACATTGGCTGGAAGATGGCTGACAGATGGAAGTAAAAAAAGAAGCTACAAAAAATATATATGTGCATATTTACTACTACTGTGTATATTGGTTTAAAAATGAATAATAAATAATTAAGTAAAAAACTCATGTTGCTTTATCCCATGTGAGAATGGGAATATTTGTAATACCTTATTGTACTGTTACATTCTGTTGTATACTTCTGCTAGTACACACTTACAGTCTATACTGTACATCATCTTTTTATCTTTGTTATCTGTACTTTGTGTGAACCTTGTCTGATTGTATTGTCTTAAAGCTGATGCTTTGACCACTAGACCTCTGTTGATAAAGATCATTGGTGCAGTAGAACGTTTCTGGTGATTGCCACAAGGAAATTACAAAACAAACAAAAAAAGCAAACAAACAAAATTTCAAATCAAACCCCAATGAAACTGAACTATAAAAGTCTTATTTCAGGTCTCCCCTGAAAAGGGGCTACAAGCTTAGTGGGACTAGCCTTGTCAACAAAGAATTAATAAATAAATACAAATAAAAATAAATAAAGTACCAACTTATAACTATTTAAAATGATTTTTTTACAGAATAAGTCAAACAAACACCATTCCTAATAAAACTTGTGAAAATAACATATGTCTTATTACACAGAAAGTGCAGGTTGCGTGAGTAAACTCACTGTAACAGTAGATCTTCTGAGGGAAAGGTTACTGTAGTAATAAATTGCAACATTTGGGTTACTCAGAAATGAAGCTATATTTGCTGTAGGCATTTTTTCTATAACTATTGTTCTCCTGTTCTTACCTCTGTGATGGTACTGATATTTGCTTGTATGTGGCTCCCATATAGGAAGAATTAGCTTACACTTAGATCAGTTCTTCTGAGTAAGAAACCCACTAGAAAAATGTGTTTATGATAAATGCTACTAAACTAAATTAGTAAACTAAAAATATGAGCTATGTATTGAAAGTAATGCAAATAGCCTCTGTGATAAACAGCAAATATACAGATAATCAGAAGCAGGAGTAGTGGGTACCTTTACTAGAAGATATACTGACATGAAGAGATTTATACCACAACTTTATTATCATGCTTCAAAGAGAATTACTATATTTGTAAATCATACCAGTGAAGCAATCCAAGAAGGAGGACAGTTATAGGATTTCCAGTTAGCACACTGATGCCAAAAACTTGTCCTATCTGTCGAGTGGGGTCTAGTTTGTAGAGTTTAGTAAATGTGTTGATAGACATTTTTGTTGTTACCTCTAAAATATCCTGAGTAAAAACATTTTATATATCATTTGTTTACAGGGAAAGTCCAACTTGTAACAAAACCAATTTTCAGTGGAAGCCCAGGGAGAAACACTGTAGATGCATGTCTTTGTAACACGGGAGGAAACCGAAGCAAACCCACACAAACGCAGGGAGGACATGCAGACTCTGTGCAGAAGGCACTACAGCCGAGGCTCAAACTGGAGAACCTCTTACTGGGGGGGTAACAATGCTACCTCTGCACCACTGCACCATACTAACATTAACCATTATGCCAAACCCATCCCCATTGGAAGTATGAAGTAAAAGTATTAAGTGGCTAGGTTAAAGTTTGTCTTAATAGGACCCTGAAGTGCTTTGCTGTACTTAGCATAAAAAATACAATGCGCCAGCCACTTTAACAAGATAAATTTTGTGACAGGAAGGTATTCATTTCCCCTTATAAATGACATAATTTTTTGCCTGATTTTTTGAGAAAATGCCTGTTTCCTGTGTAGTGTCTCAATTCTTTTGCTAACATCCAGATTATTTAAAAACTGCTCCTCTGTATTAATGACAGGTTTAAAAAAAACACTTATAATTTAGTTATCTGGTTAGGAAAAATAGCAGGTTTCATTTTAGGCATTAAGGAGGTATTAGTCTTTAACATGGTCATTATGACATGCCACATAGGGAGATGTATATACTACTGATTTCACTTCCAAAATATTTGTTCATTTGTTCCAGAGGTGACAGAAACCAAGAAAAAGGATTTTCCTTGAAAGGTATTTCAAAGCTGTTGATGCTGTTTTCTCAAAACAGAAGCAAATACAGTTTTTCTAACATTAAAGTTGAGTCCCAAGCTGGAGACATCCCTCTTCTTGAAAGTCTTATCTGAAGCAAAATTTCTAAGAAGCTCTTAACATAAATCTCAGCTCCACTCTAAAGCTAAGATCGCATACAGTCATTTCTTCCATCTGATACACATTATATATTTCATTGCCTGTTGTTGCAATGTTTCATGATGCAGCCAGGCTGTATGCTTTCTAATGTAAATAACCAATTACAGTACATTTCTGCATTTCTTTGCTAAAATAATATCTATAGTTTTACTGGTTTTAGATAGTTACTAGCTTTATATTCTTATTTAACTCATGTATGTATGCATTCTCCTCTGAAAATGATCTTTGAACCCTCCGAACTACCTCATCAAAAAATAATAAAATAAATAAACAAATATATACATCCAGACTGGACACTGCGGTGGTACAACTGTAGCGTTGTTGCCTCACAGCAAGAGGTTCTCCTGTTCGATTCTCGGCTGGAGTGCCTTCTGTGTGGAGTCTGCATGTCCTCCCTGCAGTCGAGTGGCCTCCGAAAGACATGCGTGAATGGGCATGACTTCGCTGAAGGTTGGGCCTTGGGCTGGCAACTCGGCAACATAAAAATCTACTGGCAATCATTGGCGGACCAGAGTTCCGCTGTGGCAACCCCTAACCGGGAAAAGACAAACAACAATAACATAAATCCAGACTGAAATAGCAGATACATGTACCATGACTGAGGATTGAGCTAAGTTATGCTTACAAAAGAGAAGTAAAGTAATTTAAGAATAGGGTGAGTAAACTGAAACCTTACTTCTATGCAGAACCTGAAAATCTTATCCACTTTTGAAGATGTGGTTTCCTTTTAGTGCACCTGTTGAACTGACTGAGGATTTTCAAGACTTCTGAAAAGAAGGTAGATTTCTAGGAAATTAAAATCCTATTCTCCAGGTTAATGGATTTCAAATTTAAATTTCAAGTACTGCCCTCTCTTTTTTTTGACACAACAATTTTTTTTCATTTGAAAACACAACAGGATGACAAGAGCTGAGATAACAGCAGTAGAGAGAATAATTTACTTTGTAGTTGTGAAAAAATGCCATATGTAGGTTTATCAAAGGGAATTTGAGAAAATGGGGGCATCCAATAAATTAGCATTAACACCTTCTGAGTTAAAATTTATTTTAGCTGGGCATGTCACCTTACAACCTGGGCAGTACCATCTGTCATAAAGGATAAGACAACTGGTTAACATGGACACTTTAAATACGTATGCTGTCTTGCTAACTTTGGGGTTACAGGTCTCCTTTTTATGATTAGTATTTCCATGTTGAAGGGATTTTGTATTCACTTTTAAAAAATGTTCCCTTTCTTAACTGCTGTGGAAATAAATCTCTTCATTTTTTCTTAGGTATATCCAACAGAAATTGATTGTATTGCCTTTTACATCTGGTGTAAGATAGAACCCTGATAAAATACTACATAGAAGGGATAAATGGTCGCCCTTAATAAAAGAAGTGAGGATTTAAACGCTCTTTTACAAAATCTGTCCATGATTATACACTCATTTTCTGGTAGTAAGGTGGATAAGGAAACCACTCTATTGGATCTATATTTAAGTTACTAAATAGAGCAACCCTTTTGGATTGCGCTGCATGTAATCTGACTGTACTTTTAGAGGTATAAATCTGAGCATTTCATTTCTGTGAGTTTTCAGTTGCTTGATTTTTGAATGTATCTAATACATGAGGAAGAGTCTTTATTCTCATCATGTGGCAATATCAATTTTTAGGTGACTTAGGTGATAAGGGATTCCTAAATATCCAATTAAAATTATCCTAAATTTCCCCCCTCCCCATGTCTATCCTGCCTGAATATTTCCCTAATTGAGTGAAAGCTCATCAGCTTACAGCTGACAACCAAGCAGCCATCAGGAGACTTTTTGGTAGATGCCAGAGGGGTTGACGTGCAATGGGCCTTAGCCAAAGTCATATTGTTTGTGTCCTCAAATGATTTAACTCTTCTTCCAAGCAATCACCTTTGTGCAATCTCCAGTCTCCAGTGGGGATTCTGAAGTGGAGTGTATCCCACAAGTGGGGATTCTGAAGTGGAGTGTATCCCACAATAACATCTGTGCAATCTCCAGTCTCCAATGGGGATTCTGGTGTGGAGTGTACCCCTCAGGCATTCCAGCATCCTCTTCTCTGAGAAATGAATGCATGTATATTATCATCACTTTTCTGCCCAACTCATCAGCCCTCCAGCACATGGGCCACTAACTGAACCTGGAACATATGGGTCAGAGGACTTTATCATGTTATGCCACAAAATAGGCTAAAAGCGCACCTATAAGGATAATGGTTTCTGCAAAAGTGACATCTTCTGCAAGACCACCAGAAGATTGCGATGATTTCATCTGAATGTGGGCCAATAGTCAAAAAAGCCAGACTTGTATAAAAGTTCTTCCTTCTGTAAGGAGAATGGAAAAAGAGATTCATTATTTCTTCTGTTCCTTTTTTCCTTCTTATGTTATTACTTGTACTGGTAATGGTGTAGCTAATGTTGACTTCATAGGAGACGTGTACAAAACATGTATACTTGAAACCTGAAGAGGACATGGCTTGTGTATTTACTACATTTTAGATGGTATTAAAGTACTAGCTAGCAAAGAGATTATAACAGATTGCTTGTGTCTGCGAAAGAACAGCGATTTGTGGAGTTAATATTATGAAAGAAGGATGAACCAACTACAGGCTCTTCAGAACGTTGGAGGGGTCAGTTGCATCATACTTTCAATTTTTAAGAGTCCTTGTTCTGATTGAAAATGGATGTTTGTTGAACATGAAGATTGTTTGGTTTGGGGGGTGGCTTGGATGGCAAGCTGAAAGCAGCAGAGCTCTTGAGCTCTGCAGTCTTCATTTTTTCCTGACAGGATTTTTTATTTAATTTCACCAGCAAAGACCTGAAACTACTAAAATCAGATTTTGGAAGTAGTAAGCTACAAGTTGGTGTAATTTTTAAGCTAAAATTTCATATTTTCATGTCAAACCTTTGAATAAAAGGAACGTTGAAACCACATCTGCAAAGGAAGATGAGCAGATCCAAAATCTCAGCAAAAAACTCCAGTGAAAAAAGAAATACAGGCAATCCTTACTACAGTTCAAGACTTGGTGGGCAAAATAGAAAATTTAAACTTAAAAATGGACAATATAAAAGAAGATTCCACCAAGCAAATAACCTTATTAAATGAAGTCCTTAAACAGCAAACTGCCCAGATTGCTGCTTTGGAAGATTCTGTAACAGATATAGACTGCAGGTTAACAGAAAGAGAGAAAAACATAGACTTTCTTCTTTAAGAAAATGCCAGACTCATTGAAAAGATAGATGACACTGAGAATAGAATCAGGAGAAACAACAGAAGAATCTATGGCTTCCCAGAGCAGATGGAGGGGGGAATAATATGATTAATTTCCTGACTTCTTGGATTCCTAAAATCCTAAACATACCTGAAGCACTATCCTTCAGGATAGAAAGGGCACACAAGTCTTTAACTACAACTTCTGTATCCGATAAAAACAGCTGTCCAAGATCTATTATTGTAATATTTATCTCCACTCAGGACAAAGATCTTGTTTTAAGAACTGCCTAATCCCTGACTCCATTAAAAATTGGTGACCAAACTATCAGGTTTGACAATGACTTTTGACCCCTTGTAATGTCCAAAGGAAGAGCATGTGTCCCTCTAATAAAATCATTAAAAAGGAAGGAATCAAAGCACAACTCATATTCCCAGCAAGAATAAGATTATCCCTGCCAGAAGGAAAGAAAACTTTTATATGTCTCGAAGAAGCATCCACATTTGCCCAAAAAAAGAACCTTTGAAGTCAACCTGAACCCATGGATTCTTCAATGAACGTAAAAAGACGAGTTTCAAAAACTGAGTAAACTACTAAAGAAACAAAGAAACCCAGAGACAAATGATTATACATAACTTCACATTTCGTGTAAGTTTTTGCTTTCTCCCTTCTAATGTGGAATCATACACAGAAAGTAATGAAAGTTTTTTCTCTCCTATTATCTTTCCCACAACAGTGCTAACTTTATAGATATATATTACTCAAAACTCAAGTAAATCAAAATGTTTTCCAACTGCAAACTACTATTTTATACTTTTATCTCTTTATATACATGGCATAGCACTAGTGAAATGGTATAAAATCACTTAATCATTTCATATATGCATACATATTTCTTTGTAGCGTTATCGCCTCACAGTAAGACGCTGTCCGGTTCGATTCTCAGCTAGAGCATCTTCTGCGTGGAGACATGCATGAATGGGCGTACCTTCGTTGAAGGTTGTGGATCAGGGCTGGTAACTCAGCACGTAAAAATCAACTACCAATCATTAGGGGACCGGAGTTCCGCTGTGGTGACCCCTAACCGGGAAAAGCCAAAAGACACAACAACATACATATTTCTTTTATATTCTATACTTATTTCTTCATGTATGTGCCTTCCCTTTCTGTTTTAGTCCTAGTGTCATAGTATTTAATCACTGTAGGAGAGAGAAATTTTTATTGTGCTACTGTTAAGTAATTAAAACAAAAGTGGTGATATTTTGCTATTATATATACATTTACTACTTAAGTGAACTTCTGCAATGTGCTCCTTTTAGCTAATATATCTTATGGCTGTGTATGGTTAGTAATTTGGAGGCTTTATTTTAAACATTTATCATTTGACAAGTTATGCTTAAAAGCTTCACTTCACTAGAAAATTCCCACCTACTTACGTTTTTTGATGGAATATTGACAACTTTTGTCACACGCTCAAGCTCACAGACTCATGTGAAACAACCTGTGCTGTCTTTCAAGAAGTAGGCATGACCCTGAACTTATTTCTCTTCACTGAACTCTTTTAACAGCAACTCAGATTCAAGAATGGTTGAACTGTGTTTTCATTCATTTAGCAAATATTTTTTATCTAAAATGTCTTATAAACATGTGTTTTACTGTAAATAGTGATTTATTTAATCTAATTTACATTTATATTTAAATAAGAATTACAAATATGTTTCTGACAGTGACAGTTTTAAATGCATCCTTTTTCCTGTCTGCTTTAATGACATTACAGTCCTGCATTCACTCATAGCAACAAACAATTATTAGGATTAATCAATTTATCTTAGTCTGTTTAGATAAAAAGAATGTTAGTTCATGCATGCATAGTCAATTAAATTGAATTTTTCCTTTTGTATGTTTTTAACGTACATGCAGTTTCCCTTCTGCTTGATATTAACCTGCAGTAGCTAGGAATTCCCACTAGATGTCATGAGAGGGTTAGTTTGTGGCTTCTATGAGAGATATAGTAAGCCTGGATATAGTATATCCATGCAGAAGGTTATTAAAACATATAGTTTTATTTTCAAATTTAGAGTTTTTAGATTGTCCATAACAGTTGTAAAATGTATTTGTCATAATGAATCAAGGAAAGCACTTTTCAGTTTTAATTATAATAGCAGTTTCCATCAAATGACAATGTTTAACATTATATCTATTAATGTCAATGGGTTGAACAACCCCATAAAAATGAGTAGTGTCAATAAATATTTAATGCTGCATAAAGCAGATTTTGCATTCATGCAGGAATCCCACTTAATAACAGAAGATCTAAACAAATTAACCTTTAAGGATGGATTAAGTACAAACTACAACCACAAAAGAAGAGGTGCCCTAATTTTACACAGAAAATCAATGAGAATTCTAGAAATAGTTGACTCATAAACAATGATGGTATGCTTGCTTTAGTCATACTAAAACTAGATAAAAAGATTACTTTTGCAAACACCTACTAGTATTGAGACTAAAACTGTGAAAAAAACATTTAGACACCATAACATTAAACTCTAAAGGTGAGTTACTATTAGCAGGTGATTTTAATTGTATCTTGTAGGATCATAGGATCATAAGCTCATAGGAAGTTACTAGGCTATTGGCCCTGAGGCTCTTATAAGCCTAGCCAAGAATTTAGCCCATGTTTGACAAGTCAGCACCTGATGCCACTGTCCAGCAGGGACACAGGTGGAATCCCAGGGGTGTATTTTCTGTTCCCCATCCAGTTATTCAGGTTGTACTTAAAAAGGTTTAATGAGGTACTCTGCTTTACATAGAGAGGGAGTCTATTCCACAAAAGGGAGAGTCTCTGGGACTCAAAACTGTTCTGCCAACAAGCCCAATTGATGTCACAGACCAGGTTGAGGTCTCGCATGTGGGTTACTCGAGTGGAGCTTGACTTGCGGATATACAGCAGTCCCATCAGTGCAGGATCTGAGTTTGCTTTGTATGCCAGACAGAGGTCACCTCTGAGGAGTCTGTAGGAGACTGAGTAGAGGGACACGGCTTTTAGCCTATCTGTGTAGGTAGATGTTTGAAGTCCTGGATTCTCTGCATGAAGAATCTCTGTGGTCTCTCTAACTGCTGCATATGCTTTGTGAGTTACATGCCAAAGGGGGAATTGTATTCAATAATCAGTCTTATAAGGGAAGTTTACAGTGATGTTATGACCACCTTGTCCCTGGATGAGATACCCTTACTAATGTGGTGTGCCATGAGAAAGCTTTCTGTACAATGGAGGCAATACGGTGGTCAAAAGTCAGTTCGCTGTCAACCTGGGTTCCCAAGTCCCTCACGATCGATTGCATGCTTAGTGCCTTATTATCAATGTGATAATTTGTTGGGATATTATTCTCCCCAAAAGGGATGATGATGCATTTTTTGGCATTCAGTTTGAAGCCATGTTTCTGGCACGAGTCATTTGTTTGGGTGAGACCCTCTTGGAGGATGTCCACATCACTATGGGAATTGATGACACCACCCAGCTTGCAGTCATCTGCAAACTAAGGGTACACCGTTTTTTATGGGTCTTCTACTTGAAGTGGCTTCCCCTATTTGATACCACAAGCTCTAAGGCCTTCAAGATGTCCCCTGTTGCCATGCACTTGAACAACTACATAAAAGACAGAAACCTAATTGACATTGACGGTATAAAAATATTGTCTTCCCTGAAGTATTCTCACTACTCCTACAAATTTGGCACCCAGACCAACATAGACAAAGTCTTTGCAACCAGTTCTTTACTGGCCAAGACTGATAATGGAATGATGACATCATGCCCTATGTCTGACCACAATACTACCACCTTCAATATAACACTTAATACTGGCTCCTTAGACTTCTGCCAAAGACTACCTGCTGATCTAGTAACAGTACAAGGATTTAAAGAATGGTTTCTAGTTGAAATAAAGCTTTACAGACCAATAATAATGAAGAGGTTTCAGATATTATCCTATGAGACACTTCAAAGGTAGTCTTACATGGTAAAGTCAAAAGTTGCTATATAAATAAAAGGAAAGAGTGGGATTAAATACTGGTGGACATACAAAAAGAAATTTTAGAACTAAAACTAAAACTTACATCAAATGACAAATCTGCATTAGCTGACATATGTCTAATGTCTATATACACTATATACATTTTATATATATATATATATATATATATATATATAGTATATATATGTATATATATATATATATATATATATAAATATGGGTGTACCTCGACCCATCGAAATTACGTTTCAATGAAACATAAACAGGCAAACTTCTTTTTGCGAAAGTGCATTTTCAAGAAAATGCACTTTTGCAAAAAGGCAACAAAGTGAACAGCAATGGGGTCTGTTGCTTAGATTGTGGCACAGCGGGGATAAGGGAATATTCCCTTTTCCCCACTGTAGTGCGATCTCTTGGAGAGTGGGTGGTGGGGTGGGGGGGCTTGCCATTTTTTTTCCTGTTATTTTTTTTTCAAAAGTTTTTTTTGTGAAACATTTCAAAAAAAAAATATTGTCTGTTTCTGTTCGTTTGTGAAACGTAATTTCGATGGGTTGAGGTAGACCAATATATATATATATATATATACATATATATATATATATATATATATACACTATAATCTCTCCTAAAGATTACACCAAACTACTTGGTATTGAAATTGACAACCAGCTCAAATTTGATACTCACCTCTCTCTAACCATAAAAAAGTTCACAAAAAATAGGTTCATTGTATAAAAATAACCAACTCTTCACCAAAGCAGCTAGAATCTCAGTAGACAACTCCCACCTCATATCAACCTTACTCTATGCCTATTCTATATTTACCAATCTTAGACAAACTGACCTAAACAAGCTAGAGGTCTAGTACAAGAAATTAGCCAAAATTGCCACTGGATCTTCCTATGGCAGCCATCACTGTAACTCAGCTGAAGGAGCTCTTTTCTCCTGCATAATATCCAAATTATGGAATGCCCCCCAATTACCACCTTACCCTCATCCCATGATTTCAAAGCCAATCTAAAAGCATACTTAAATAGCCACTGGTTATGTCCTTGTTCCAATTCTGACTAAGACTCATTTCTCCTCTATTACCTCCCCTCCTCCCTTCCACTTCATTTGCCACACTGCTTGCCTTTACCTGACCATTATATTTTCCCTCTTATCCCCTTTTTCCTCTATCCCTCCTGTTTACATCACCATTTGATGATTATCAACTATACATCTGTTAGTGTACTCAGCTACAACTGACACATCAAACAGTTTGCAGGTGTACTGGTTTGTTTTTATTTTTTTTCTAAACTTAATTAACTACATATTATAATTCTGAGCATTCTATGTCAGCCTATACTTCATTGCCATTTTCTTAATTTATTTTTACTTTTTCATATGTATTGTATCCTCTTTGTATCTAATTGATTTTTGAAACACTCCACTGATTTTGCTTGTATTGTATTTTCTTGTTTTGCTTGTGCGGAGATTTTCTCCCCGGACCTCTGATGAAAACGGACCCATGCCCAGTCAGAATTTCCCTGTAAACAAATGTAAATAAATAATAAATAAATAAATATGTAAACTGAACAAGGAATATCAGGACATCATGCAGCATAAAATATCAATAAATCTGGTAAAAATCAGATTACCATCCTACTCAATTAATCCCAAGAGTATGCACAGAATTGCAATCAGATCTAAATATTTAAATGAGAAAAGTCATATAAAAGAAATAATATACACTAGAAATAATCAGACTATCGGAGTTACAGATCTAAAAAATATCTTATTATGTTTTAAACACCATTGCAAGAATATTAATAATAACTCATCTACAAGTGATAACAAATGTATAGCAACTTTCTTGCTAACAATATTCAAAAGAAACTATCCAAACACCATATTAATAACATAGATAAAACCCTTTTCCTTTAAAGAATTAAAGAAACAAATAAAAAAAAAATCTTACGACAAAAAAGGCACCAGGGCTTGTTGATCTAATTCCGGAATTTTACAAACTCTTACCTGATAACATCTTGAAAATCTTGCTCAATGCATTCCAAGAAGTTAAAACTAGAGCAAACATCCCTCCCTTGTGAACATATTCTATCATCTCTTCCATCTTAAAACCAAATAAAGAGCCCAACCTTTGCACATCATGCAGGCCAATATCTGTTGCTTAACATTGACTACAAGATATTCATGTCTATCTTAGCAGACAGATTAAATAATATTCTTTCAATATTAATTCATGAAGACCAAACCTGGTTTATCAAAAACAGAAAGGTGCACGACAATGTAATTAGATTACTGTCCTTAATAGACTTAGCAAACAAGAAAAAAATGAGCTTTCTGTTTTAAACCTTGATAGAGATAAAGCTCTCAACTCTCTAACTTGGCCATATCTGTTTAAAACTCTGCAAAAATACAATTTTTCCACAAACTTTATAGGATTAATTAAAAAAAATATATGAAAAGTCCATAGCCTATGTAAAGATTGGATCTTGTCTATCTAGCCCATTCTAAATATTAAAAGGTACTAAACAGAGGTGCCCCCTTTCCCCATTACTCTTTGCCCTTGGCTATTGAGCCTCTTGCAAATTATATTAGAAATAATGACAACGTTAAAGGATATAAAGTGTCAGACATATTATCCCTCAAGATACAGCTGTTTGCTGATGACATACTAGTAACTTCTAATGATATTGAAAATTCAATAGATCACCTATTACATTAATCTAGACTTCTTTGCAAACATTTCTGTTCTAAAATTCAATCACAACAAAACTCAAGCACTTCTAGTGAATAAAAATGTTACCATGAAACTTAGATCAAAAAGAGACATGAACTGGGAGGGCACACATATTAAATATCTAGATATCATTACTGAATCTAATTATAAAAAATCACTCACATCTAATTACCAACAACTTATAAACTCAATTACTAGTCTAATAGTTGGAACAGATTCTTCTTCACATTTGAAGACAGATTAACTTTAATCAAAATGATACTGTTACCTAAAACCTTATTTGTTGGCCAAGGTCTAATAATTCACCTACCTGTCAAAATTAAACAGAAAATTAATAACTTATTACTTAACTTCCTTTGGTATCCCAAAAACATAAGAATTTCCTTTCACTGGCACACCACAAGCTGGGATGAAGGAGGTATAGGGTTTCCAAATACTGATTTTTATTTAAACTCCATATTTATTAACATAGTGTTCCTTTGGAATAATAATTCTTATACATTGTATCAGAAATCAATATATGAAACCTTGCTTCTTAATAGTAATAGGACATTGCTTGAACCATATACTCAAATGCATGCAAACATCTTTATATGGATTTTAAAAATATGCATTCAAAGTGAAAGGTTAAAACTTGTTCTCACACCTCTCATAAATCAAATATTGCTGCTGTTTAAAAAGCTTATGTTTTCTAATCAATTAATTAGGAATTTATTAATAATTATGTTTCCTATTGCTTACACAAATGAATGTTTGATATCTTTTGATACTCAGAAGATGTTAGAATTTAAGAAGGGTGACCTATTATATTGGAATCAATTCCTCTCAGCTAATAAAATAAGTTCTACAGAGTATTTGATCAGCAGATATAGTTTGCAAAATTGCAATTGGCTGGGCATCCAAACTTGTAAGTATTTTATACATACTACGCTTGTACCTCATTAGAGACATACAATAAGAGTAACTTAAATTTTCAATAAAATGTACTTTAGCAAAAGTGAGTTCGCTCATGTATGTTTCGCTTAAACATACTTTCGATGTTCAGACCAGGACCCATATATATATATATATATATATATATATATATATATATATATATATATATATATATATATAAATAAACAATTAAAACTTTGTAACTAATAAAATTACGAATGGAGAAAAAACACAGCTGAGGCCGAACTGTTGTCTAGCGCTTTCATTCCTTTCATATGTTCATAGGTTCATAGATAAGTACAAGACTGTCAGCCCTGGGGCCTATATAAGCCTAGCCAAAAAGGTTCCCTGGCTTTTGCCACCCAAGAAAATTATTTTCCTGTGCCCCTGTCAAGCAGTGCCACAGAAGTGATCCCCAAGGTTAATTTCTATTTCCCATCCAGTTTTCAAGATTTTTCCTTAAAGAGGGCCTGTGAGGAGCTTTGCTTGACATGAATGGGTAGTTTGTTCCAGAGTATGGGAAGTCTCTGGGACAGGAATCTATCCCTCCAGCATGTTCTGTTTATTGTGGTGACAAGGTTTAGGTCCCTGGAGCGTGTGGTTCAGAGAGACTGGGATTTCTTTAAGTGTAGTATGTTCACCAGCTCTGGGTTTGACATAGCTTTGTATGTTAGGCAGAGATCGCCTCTGAGAAGGCGATATGTGAGGGAGTAGAGCTGGAGTTGTTTAAGACGGTCTGCATATGGCATCTGTTTGAGGATGGTAATCCTCTTAGTGAGGTATTTCAATGTCCTTTCCAATTGTTGTAGGTGTCTTGTGAGATACATGCCAAACTGGGCATTGTACTCTATAATGGGTCTGATGAGAGATGAGGAGAGAGGAACAATGACCTCCTTTTTTCTAGAGGAGAACCCTTTTGTGATGAGGTGTGCCACATAGAAGGATTTCCTGACTACTGTGGCAATGTGGTTATCAAAGGAGAGACTACTATCCACCTGTGTCCTGAGGTCTCTTATCACACTTTCAGTGTTTAGTGAGCTACCACGATGGTAGTTCATGGGTACAGTGTTTTTCCCAAAGGGGATGACAATACACTTGTTGGCATTGAGCTTGAGGCCATGACTTTGACACCAAGCATCTGTCTGTGTGAGGCCCTTTTGTAGAATGTCTACATCATTAGGTAATTCTATTATGGCTCCAAGTTTGCAGTCATCTGCAAACTTTGTTAGCCAAAGACCTTCTGTGTTGGCCTGCACTTCAGAGAAGTAGATGCCAAACAGGAGAGAACCCAGGACCGAAACCCTGTGGTACTCCACTTGTCACTTGTTTGTAGTCAGACTTAGGTTCGGCTACTTTCCTGTGTGGGTTTTGTCAGTGAGCTAGCTGGCCATCCATCTTATGACATAGGGATTTATGCCAAGTTTGGTAAGTTTATCTATAATTCCAGAGTGGGGGATGGTATCAAAAGCCTCGGTGAGGTCAAGATAGGCTGTGTGCACTACCTTGCCCTCATCTACGGCTCTAGAGACTGCTTCAAAAAAGTCAGTCAGGTTTAGTAGACATGATCTACCTTTTACCAACACAAACTGAGTTTGCTCCAGGGTTTGGAGGTTACCTATGTCTTCGTTTATAAGCTCCAAGATGATACGTTTCATGGCCTTGCAGACTAGGCTTGTCAGACTAATGGGGCAGTAGTTTCCGGGGTCTGTGGAGGCACCCCCATTGTGGAGTGGGATAACTGTCACTCTGCGCCATTCAGTAGGCACATAGCCTGAGGTGAGGTTATGACTGAACATGGTACTTAGGTGAAGTGCCAGTTCGTTCTGTAGTTCATGCAGTACACAGTCTGGGATGTTGTCTGGTCCCATGGATGTTGTGTTCTTGGCTTTGGAGAGTGCGGTCTTTACTTGTTCATCCATAATTTATTTATTTATTTATTTTATTTATTTGCAGTTGGTTTACCAGGATAGTCCATTGGGCCAAGATGAACCCGTTTTCAATGGAGTTCTGGGGAGAAAAGCTCCAGTAACAAGCTACACTGGGTTATACATTAAAAATTACAAAGTTTACAGTAAACAAGTTACACTAGGTTATACATATATATAGATTACAAAGTTTACAAGTGACAACAAGTAAGTGTAGTTCTAGAAACCAGGTTAAAATAGGCTTTTGGTTAAGATACAAAAATTTACAAATGATACAATTTAGTGTGAGACAAGAGTTCTAGAGGAATTACATTCGATAATTATAGGGGCTTTGCATTCTTTCGGTATTAAGATGGGCCCTTTAGAGGGTGATAGGGGGTAAAGTTAGCACTGAACCTATCTGCCAGGATATTGGCAATATCGGTTGGTTCTGTATATTTAGTGCCATTGTGCTGTATTTCAGAGCAGATCTGAGTGTTGCCATTGAGATTCTTGACATAGCTGTAGAATGCTTTGCGGTTGACTTTGGAATCAGTGGCGATTTTATTTTCATAACTGGCTTTGGAGGATTTTATGAGGGATCTCAGCTTCTTGCTGAGGCTGATCAGGGAGTTCCTCCAGTCTTGGGATTTTACTCTTTTTTGCAACAGCATATACATACACACACATATATATATATATATATATATATATATATATATATATATATATACACACACACACACACACACACACACACACACATATATATATATATATATATATATATATATATATATATATATTTTTTTTTTGGACAACTTCTGCTACTGCCTCTTTTTTCTCTCTTCCATAGTACGAGAAAGAGAAAAAAAATACTTCTTTCGCTAATATCTCATGTGATTTCAAAAGTTTGTTCAGGTTTATATAAATTCCTCTTAGATTGTAAAGTCTTCAAACATAAGTTTTATAGATTTGTTAAACGATTTGCAATATTAATACTTAACACCATTATAATCTTCCTCCACACAAATAAGCACTTGAGAGTAAATTCTTTTAGAACAATATACTACACCTAACACATGAACTCTTGTTAACAGTTTAATGCTTGCAAAAGCCATTACCATCTGAATGAAAGCTGAAGAACTTCTGATTAAGTACAAAAATAAAAATAAGCATAACTGCATAACAGCTAAGACTTGAGATTAACTAAAGAAACTGACTCCCCATTTCTAGTGGTGGCTTTTTTCACTAAGGTTCTCATTTCAGTGCTTTGCTTGTCAGCATATTCATCAGCCGACATATGAATATATACCAGTCAAAATGTTTCCTTTCTCTTGATGATTCAACTTGTCATTTCAAATTATTATGCTAATTGTGGACATTTTTAAGTGTTGAAATCTGTTACTCTTAACTTCAGCTGTCTGCAGATTGAATGACACCATGTGAGAACTTGTTTAGACACTGGAATTACTTGTGTTTTTCTTTTCTTCCAATTTAATTAGTGCCTGTACAAACATATGATGAAAGAGGTAGGAATAACACCTAACAATGAAAATGGAAAGTACGATGAACAGAAACTGACATCTACTGGTTGTTTTAAAGAAGGAAACAGATGAATTCCCAAAAAAGCACCACACCTCATTTTACACAGGTTGACATGTGGTTTCAGTGGCTAACAATCATGTTTGGCAAGCCTAAACCAGAGAAATGCACACTACCATCCAGATACTAAACGTAAGTAACAATCCGATAGTGAATGTAGATAATAGCTAACAAGTGAGTCATACAGCCATTCCACAAATGCGCTGGACCATTCCGATACTGAACCATAATAAAATAAGACTAAAAAGTCAAGTAGGCAAGTAAGTAAACAGCATCACCCCCATATGCTCTCAGACTGCTGAGATTATTAACATATTTATGAAAATAAATATTATTGCCTTTAGTCTGGGGGTTATAGGGATGAAGCCCCACCCATAGGCTGCCAAACTGCTCAGAATTTTAACTTACAAAAATAAGTAATGTTTTTCTGCAGTGCTTTGCAGTTGCTAATATTACTTTTCACATCTCAAACTCTTGGTGCAATAGTTACGGGCAAAGTCATTAAACAAGGAACAGATTTTAAATATTGATCTTACAAACTTATAAGGTTGCTGGAATAAGATTTTGCATTGGCATGCATTTTCTGAAGGATATAAAATCTGAAACTCAAATGTCTGTCATTTAATGACTGCAGTCCTCAACAATTTGCCAAAAAAACTGAATTTGTTTCCAAGAAACAGACCAGAAATGTGAATCAAAATCAGGGGTAGTTGAGAGCTATGCTACATTCACATATGCAGGTATCAGTTCAGAGCTGCAATGCAAGAAAATTATTACATTTTCACTATTATTGGGTAACCATTGACAAAATTGACTGTGAATAATATATGTTATGCATGAGATGGGCAGTGTACGGCCTGAGTTTGCTACTGTGTATCTGATGAGGTTCAGATTTTGAGATACATCCACAATTAAAAATAATCTTTGCTTCAGGCTAGTATTGATTTTATGGAGGTCACACATCTACAGATGTCACTATTCTAGAATAAGACCAAAAATAGCATATACTGGAGAATCTAATAGCTATGTAAAAATATCTGGAATCAACACATTTTCTCTAGTATATATCCCCGATGTTATGATTTACTGCAACTATGAATTTTCTCAAAGTAAGCTTTCTTAATTAACACACATGGGAATTCTTCAAGCCTAGAGGCATGAAGGAAAAATGTTGAATGTTTCACCACCTATAAACATATACTTCTGCTGTACAAAGTGATCAGACATGAACATAGAGGACTAAGAGTGGGTCACTGATCATAACCAGTTTATCATGTGTTTGAGATGTGGATGCCAATAAATTCACCTCAAGATCAAAGCTTGGGAGGTGAATCTTGGTATCCATGTCAAGAAAACATAATAAAGGGTTATGAACAAAGGCCTGAACTTAAATCTTTTTAGTGCATGGAGCTTTATCTGCTCAATGAACAACTAAGAAATCACGAAGTGTATTGCCAACTTTCAAAGCTGTAAAACACTGAGCAAGCACTGGCAAAAAGTCAGTGTAAGAGATTTTATGTTAAGAAAAGACAGTAGGCAGAAACAAATTTGTTCTTTAATTTGCTGCTGTCATTTGTTGATCAGTACTGACAGATTTAACTGCCTAGCATGATACTCATTGTTAACAGTGATCAAGCAAATTTCGAGTGAGAATATTTAAATACGGGGGTGTTGGGTATACAGAAATGAATTTGCCCCTCTTTTTCTGAACAATTCTGTTTTTGTGATTTAATATATCTATCAGATTATACAGCTCTCAGGTATTGTTTGCATCTATTGACGTGTTCCTTATAGTTCTCCGTGGACAGGTCAATACTTCTGTAATGCAGCAACTTGCTTGGATATTTATGTTATATGGAATATTTAAACAGCACCATCTTACTATTTTAAGTTGTTTTCATAATACAATAAATGGCAGACTTAAAAGGAGTGTTCTGTTCATTGCAAATCAATTTCAGTAGACAGCTTGCGCATTTGGCATTGTGGAATTGGGGACTACAGTTTTATAAGATTGTGAAATTTCATTTTTAAATGTTAGATCATATTGATTTGATTTGCAATATGTGTGTATGTGTGGTTTATATATATCCAGAGAAAGAGAGAGAGTGAAAGAGTGATAATAATATAGAGGTTTGTGCCAAATAGAAATCTCAAAAATGTGTAATTAGTTGAGTAGCTAATAATTATAGCCTTGTTATGAAGACTGCATTAAAAACAGACTGATGATAAACAGCATGATGTTTCTTTAAAGGAAGTAAGTGTTCTGTCAAGCTGTACCCGTTTCTTTAAAAACAGAAAAATATCAGGTTATATTAGTAAGAGCAGGATTGTTTATGAATTACTGAGTACAATATAAAAAGGAAGGGCTAAGAAAAGCCCCATCAGAGAGTGTTTGTCCTTTGTGAAAGGGTCTTGGCATCCAGAGTGACTGAGAGAGAGAGAGAGAGAGAGAGAGAGAGAGAGAGAGAGGGTGAATCAACTACAGTTAGGAAGACCTGGAAAGAAAAACTAGAAATTGTTTTTGGCTTAGCATAATAATTCCACTGGGAAAATGCTTAGCAAATGGGAATAGACACAGGCATTTTGTGATTCAATGCTAAAAACTGGATTTGTAGGAATATCTAGAAGGCAGAAAACAGAATCGATGTGCGAGAATACACTTAAGCAGGGGAAATATGAAGTTGTCCCTTTAAGCTGAGATCTCTGAGATTCAGATAATAGAAGTCAGCTAGACATCTGTACATATGTTTTTGCATTTCTGTAGGACCTAGCCCAAAGTCTTGCCTATGTGACACCAATTAGCCTATTCATTCTGTATGGAGGGAGGTGAGACCTGCGCATTCCAGGTTAGGCATGAGCCTGCTGACCCATTAATTCCAGCCTGAGAAGCCCAATTAGCCCATCTGTCCCCCAGCAATGAGAGTTGGGTAGTAGGGTGCAGGCCAGGTTCCTGGTCCTAAGGGTTAGCGTACCCTCTTCCTTGTGGAGTGCCACCCTTCCCCTTGGTAACTCTATATGCTTCCCTGCATGCTGATACCATGAGGTGCTTACATCCACATGCTGAATCATCCAGTACATGACTTCAATACAATGGGAGCACGTGCTCATTAGGCCTATCCCCCATGAGTGTACACCCTGTGCTCCTGAGAAGCATCACACAAGCCAGATATCAGAGTTGCCTCCCCTCCCATCAGGATGGCAATCTGGGAGTAGTCATTCACTCCCATCCTTTGCCAGCTACTACAGACACCAGAGCTGCTAGTCAAACCCAGATCACGTACATCACATTATGGGGTTTATCTTTCTTTGCCATGGAGCTGCCTCCTTATACCTTCACCTTATTAAGTCCAGGGTAAATGTAATATGACAAAAATCACTGTAGTGAGAGTCTAGCAGATTCTGGAGAATTTCTGATGAAAAGTGAGACAGATTGAGGCAAAATCAGTCATCTCCAAGACGTGAGTCCAGTTTGCAATCCAGATAATGGAGATTTGGAGTTTTATGATTAGAGCATTGCTGGCAAAGCACTTTATTTTATTCTCCAGTGAAAGACCTGGTGACAAGAGACTTTGTGCAGTGTTTAGTTCAAACACTTCTGAGAAAGATTTTTGTTCAAGAAACTGTTTCATTAAAGGGTGTGCGTTAAAGGCTGTCAGCCCTGGAAAGTATATACTTCACTTGAATTGAATATCATCACTAAGGCAATTGAAGGACTGAACAATGTTTTGTATTACAAGTAAATTGTCCATGTCATTTTATCTGTCACTACCTTTTCTTGAATTCTTGGCAAAGGTAGTCTGTTTTATGTTCTGCTGAGTGAAATACTCTGTTGTGTGAGAGACCTGGTGGGTTTTCTGCTTGAAAATTCCATATGTGGTGAATGAACAGGAGAGTGGAAACTTCTTGTCTCAGCTCAAAGTTCTGATTCCGCCTGTTGCTGCCGAACAGGGAAATTTAATTTCCGACAGAAAGTGAAAAGTTTTTCCATATTGTTGTTTTTCCTGGCATTATACTGCAGTGTTCTGGAGTTCATGGAGCTGGTGCACAGGTGTGTCCATGTCTCTGAGGTGTAGGCTACATGATGACCCCCATGGAACAACTACTACAAATGATTACTACCATTGCTAAAGAAATGATAGAGGTAGCTAAATCAAGGACCACACTTCCACGCAAGCCTCTCAGTAGAGAGAAAGACCTGGAAGCCTACTTGATAACATTTGAAAGAACAGCTAGCCTGGATAGCTGGGATCATTTCAGCTGGGCTCAAAATTTAGATGCATATCTCATGTGGAGCTCCTCCATGTTTACATGAACAGGCCTAATTCAGACCCAGACCACTGTTAAAATCACAGGATGAGATGAATGGTGATGAAAAAATCACAAAGAGAGAGACTGAGGCTTCAGTTCAGGAGGTTACTAAAGAGAAGTATTTACAAATCTGGAGTGAGGTACTCTGCTGTGGGGAGTTGTGGGACATGAATGATCCTGTACTTGCTTTAACAGGAAAGGATATAAAGTCTTCTACCTCTTGAGACATAGATGGTGAAGAGGTGCCCAGTCTCTCTGGCTATCAGATACAGTAATTAAGCTTTAAGAGGGCCTGAGTCAATTTACTGAGACAGTCATAGAAAACATATGCAGGGAAGTAAGAGAAGATTCCCCTATTGTATCTCCGCCAGCTTATTCCAATTTTGAAATGCAGAACAACCTGATCTATAGAGCAGCCAAGGAGAGAGAGGAAGCTATATACCAGTTATTGGGTGTTCAAGCCATTTACAAAAATGGTCATGAGAGCAGTCCATAATCATTGATTGAGAGGAGTCGCTTAGGTTTGAATAAAATTAAAATCATAGGTCCTGTCCAGGGTTTATTGTCCAGGTGCCCTAAAGGAAGTTAAGAATTATTGTACTAGTCATCACAAGTGTCAAAGGATAGTCCCTAACTGATGTTTCTGGAGCACTTTAATTCCAATGTTTGTAACTGAAGTTCTGTTTGAAGCTCTACCATGCATACCGTGGAGCCATTATTTACGTCTAGCAGTGGACACCAGTATATTGCTGGTGGTATGAAGTATGCTACTTGGATTCAGAAGCTGTTCCACTCTGGAAAGCTACATTCAAAGCAATTGTAAAGGAACCAGTGCTACTAATTCCTGGGAAAGGATACCAAAAAAAGATGATAATGGACCAAGGTACACCTTTTTTGCCAGAGCTTCAAAGTAAAATAGCTAAGTGCCTCAGTTTCGCATTACTTAATGGATGGTTTGATAGAATGATGTAATAGGACCCTGAAACTCATGTTAAGGAAGTTTACTAAAAAGACAGGAAAGATTAAGACCACCTGTTGCCCTATTTAATGTTTTCGGTCTGAAAAGTACCTCAAGTCTTTAAGGGATTTAGCCACTTCTAATTGTTATGTGGTAGATGGTGTGGAATGCTATTGGATTAAATATAGGAGACATGGGAGGTGCAGAAGACACCCTTCATGAGTTTTATAGGGTATTACACTGATCTAAAAAAAATAATAAAAGTGGAAATGCCTATTGTGCAGGAACATATGGAGACAACTGAAGTAACCAAGAAGGAATCCATAACAGAAATGCCCAAAATATAGCTCTGGTCACTACAAGTGATGACAGGGAATCTATGAGGTAAATGGCTTGATAAATGAGATGAATTACAATGAAAGGGAGTTAGGGAAGAGGTATGCCAAGCAAATTTACCATGTAAATGATTTAAAGCCCTGGAGAAAAATATGAGTAAGTTTGGTAAGCATGATATTTGAGGTCAGACACCACGAACAAGAGATGTGAATGATATGCACCTCAAAAGTGGTGGTCGACAAAACCCTTTCAAAACCACAGAAACATGAGGTTCAAGAGTCTGACTACAGACAGTTTTGCAGAGATGTCTGGGAGGACAACTCTTAGTAAATATCATATAAATATAATTTGAGGAAAAGATAACCAAAGACTCTAAAGAGTACCCAAAGCCCACAAATAAGCTGTACATGAAAAGATAAAATTGTTGAACTCAGGAGGAATTGAAGACTCAGTAAGTGGTTGGAAAAGCTCTGTTGTACTACTTTTAAAACAAGATGGTACGTTTTGATTGTATAACAAGTTCAGAAAACTCATCAGCATCTCCACATTTGACAGCTACCTTATGCCCAGGTTAGAAGAGTTGGTAGAATGTTTAGGGAAGACTAGGTTTCTAACTATCATGGATTTGATGACATGTTTCAGGCAGAACCTCTTAACCAATGAGGCTAAGGCGAAAACTATATTTCTATGGCAAATGAATGAGTCAATAAACCATCTTCCCCTTCAGCCTCAGAAGGGTCCCTGCCATGTTCCAGAGATTAATGGATCATATGCTGAAGCCTCTCAAGTCTTATACTGCAGCTTCTCTGGATTATGATGTCATCCATTCAGAAGACTGGCATTCTTACCTTCCCAAGGTGCAAGCAGTGTTGGATTCACAAAGGAAGGTGGTAATGCATCAAAGAGTTAAGTAAGAGTGACTGAGGGGAAATACTTTGGATACATAAGTGGAAGAGGGTTGATTAAACCCTCAGAAGAAAAGCAAATGGCTGTTAAGGACTGACCTGTTCCTTAAAAAGAGATGGATAAAACTTTCTTGGATTTTACTAGACATTATGAGAAAATCATTCTCCAGTTTGTTTCCATTGTAAGTCCTCCACACAAACCTACTTGACTAAGGGAAAGACACCTAAATAGTCCAGCTAGATACCAGAAGTTGAAGAGGCTTTTGAAAGGCTAAAGTATAGCCTTTGTACTAAACCAGTCTGAGTGTTCCCTGACTTTACCAGGATGCATCAGAATTCGGGTTGTAAGCAGGATTGATTCAAAAGGTGAAAAATGAATTGAAATAAGATAGTCCACAACAGACATGGACTATCTGGCCATTAAGTCACCATCATGGTTCCTTTATTTTCACCTGTTCTGTAGGTTTACTTTGGTTATGGATTATGCTCTCCTTCAATGCCTTCATCAACAGAAGAAAGGCAACGTGCAGTTCTGCAGGTGGACCCTACCAATCAATCATTCCTCTTTCAGATATATTGCCCATATGCTCACCACCACAATGTGGATGGTCTGTCCAGGGTTCAAAGACCTGCCAGTGGACTTAAAGGCAATGGGTTCAAACTGAGGGGTCATCTGTTAACATATATTGTGGTTCATCCAGAAAAAAATGTTTTCATTGATAAAGAAAATGGGCACAGACACAAACGTTTTGGGAGCTAGTGATAAGAACTGGTTTTGTTGGCGTATCTAGAAGGGGGAGAATAGAACAGAACTGATACAGCAGTAGAATGTACTTAAACAGAAAAACAGACACTGGTCCCTTTAAGTCAAAAGAACAGAGATTCAGATATAGAAGTCAGCTGTACACCTGTGCCTTTTTAAGGCCAGGGTAAACCTAATATGGCAGAAGTCATTGAAGTGAAAATCCAGAGGAGTCTTGAGCATTTCTTTCTGACAGGAGAGAGGCAGATCAAGGCTGGAGCTGTCTACTCCCAAGATGGAAGTGCAGCTTGAGGGCCATGATTACCAGTGGAAGCCTGTTAACATAGATTTTGAATTATCTGATTGCAGCATAGCTGGTAAAGACTTCTTTATTTACCAGTGAAAAGCTAGGTTACAAGAGACTTTGTACTATTTTTAGTTCACACATTCCTGCAAAATATTTTTGTTGAGACAAACTTTTGTTTAAGAAATTGTTTCACCAAAGGGTGCACTTTAAACAGACATGGAAAGTGTATTGCAGGCCTGAACTGAGTATTACAGCTAAGATGGATAAAGGACTGAACCGTGTTTTGCCTTGCAAGTAAATTGATAATTTTATTTTTCCTGTCTCTTGATTTTGTTTTCATTCTCTGCGAAGTTAGCCTGTTTTATGTTCTACTAAACAAAGTACACTGTTTTGTGAGAAACCTGCCCTAGGATTCAGAAACATGCCAAATGTGGCATTCCAAAGGCTACCACAGCGATGCTGAGATTTTTTGAACCAGTTCTATGTTAATTATTAATTAAAAAGTTGGAATTCAGGGACTCACCTCTTAACTAATTAAGAAGTCCACTCATAGAAGTATTAGTGTTAGCAAAACAGGATGTGTTTTGTGAGTACAACTATGGAACTCTTGGACAACAGTAGTTTGCACGTGGCATACATGCAAAGTATATGCATCTCTATCCACAACCTCACTACAAAAAGTGGATCACAGCAAAGTCCCCATTAATTTGTATTCATTTAAATGGGAAGAAAAGGGTAGTATAGGAAAGTCAGACAAGGAAGAGCAGTTAGAAAAACATACAGAAGGACACCGGGAAGGAAAGTGTATGTGAGTGGGGAGGGCGAGGAAGGGCAGACTTTTTTTTTTGGAACAGATGCCTACTTTTTTCAAGAAGAGTAGATGAGGAAGGATGTAAGGGGGATGTCAGAGGATGGAAAGAGGGTATAGTTATGGAAGCAGCCACACCAAGACAAAGATAAAATAGTGACACAGACCAACAGTGAATGTGCTGACACTTGGGTTGGAGATTGACACTGGACAGACACGTATACTAACAGAGGAAGAACAAATGGTAATGGTGAGGATTTGAAAACAAACAGGGGTGGGAGATGACACAAAAGGAAGGGGATCACCATGACATGGTATAGTGTGTGGTCCTGGTTCCTGATCATGCTGCCTTAGCTGGGACACAGGTAGAGGTTATTCACTACCATGACTTCGCTCCCTGCTGGGTCCTGCCTTGGATGGTACACTAAGCAGTTTCATGCAGTGATGTGACTCTGCAAATTGCATGAGGAAGATATCCAGGCAACCAATGTGGGTGTCAAATCACTGGGCATACCACACAACTGTCATAAAATTTGTGGTTTTCTAACAAATTATTGAGATTTAGTGTCACTAAATAATACTAAATGACAGACATTTGTGTTTCAGACTTCATATCTTTCAGAAAATACATAATAATTCAAAACCTATTATTCTAGCAACTTTCTAAGTTTATTGCAGCAATTTTTAAAATCTGTCCCTATTTTTGGGCCTTTGACCCCCATTATTTCTTGCTTTGTCCAGATTTCTTGTGCTGAGAGGTTGAGAGGTATGTCACTGGTCCATAAACTCTAGTAATTATTTCCTCCAACTTTTGCTGGATAACACAATGTAAACTACTCACAGTGACACCAGAGGGAGGAACAGCACTACCTCTGGTGACTGACCACTAGAAGCCACCTCCTGGTTGCCCCCCACAGCATGACTTCCATCACTCAGTGGAGAGGCAGGCCTGGAGGCAGATGGGTGAACCAACAGGAGAAGGCAACTCAAAATGAAGTAGCTGGACTGCAGCTGCTGCTCCACAGACACAGCTCTAGGTGACATTGCATAAATCAGTAACATAAATGGAGAGAAATAAAAAATAAATAAATATATATAAAAGATTGATAGAAACAAAGACAGAGAGAGAAATTAGTACTGTGTCTGAAACTAATTATCAGCCTTATAAGTGCTAACAGTCAGACTAAACAGCTGCTAGGTATTCTATAATGCCAGGGACAAAAGTGATGACTAGGTATGTAATACCGTATGGTCCTAATGGAGGATGTGCATACAAAAGTGCAATAGCATAGTATCAGCTGGCTTTGGGGGGGGGGTGACATTATTTTTAGTGCACTGCTGCTGGACATAAAACACCATGGAAGGTTTATGTGGATGTGCCAGTATGGATATGCCATGTAGAAAAATGACAAAGACAGGCAGTGTGGCACGGACAGTGTTTTTAACTATGTAGGCCAACACGAATACCATGCCAGTGTGTTGTACCAAATGCAGACAAGGCAGTGTTGGTAACACTGGAAGTGTATGGTGAGCAACCAACATACTCAGCTGTTGTAATACAAAAATACAAAATATCATGGGTACGCCAGTTGGATGTGGCATGTGTATGGGCATTCACTGGGTCAATGCATGGCCAAGATGGTGAGATGCTTACCTTCCATACCGTAAATACTCCTGCTAAGTAGTACTGCCCAGGCCAAAGTAGTGGGTCAACAGTCTTGCATGGTTGACACCATGTGGTATTGGACATGATATACAGAAGCCATAGCCATGAATTAGATCCCAGTACAGAAGACTATGGTAAATCTCTCACTTCCATGACATTGCTGTTGCCAACACGTGACATGTAACAGCTGACATCTAGTTACTGCACATGTTGTGATGCTACCACAGTACCCAACAGATATGCATAGTGTGGCAGGATGGTGTTAGGGTGTAAACTATGGCATGTATTGGTGCATTTGCAGCACAGTACTTAACATACATTTCATTTTTTTCACTTTGGTGTCCCTGCAGGCCATAATACTACAACATTTGTCCCTGGTTTACTATCAAAATGTCAAGTGCCTGTTAGATGGAAAGGGGAATGTCGAACAACAGTTGGACGATTCTCATATCATCTAACCTGCACAAGTGCGAGTGTTCAGATTCGCAAATGCAACAGTGCATTCACACACCTGTCTTCGGCATTCTGAATACAGATTGAGGTAAAGTGGGGATCGGGGCTGCCCTTTTCCCCACTGTAGTGCGATCTTGGAGTTGGAATATATTATTCGCAGGGGGGAGTAACCCCCCACATGGGTGGTGCAGGGGGAGCTTCACCCCCCTACAAAAAGATGGCATTTCATAGTGTGCACTAGGGATTTGCTTAAGTGAATGTCAAAAGTGTGAATTTGATAATGTTGGTGTGTGCACTTCGACATTCTGACCTACTTGATATTTTCAACTTCACACATATGATTCGCAGATGTGGATGGATTTTTGTTTTAAACTTCGAGCATATGATAGTAAACCATTTTCCCCATATCTCCATCAGGGTCATTGACCTGCCAACACATTTGCATTGTGTTTTGCAGGTATTCATAAACATGCATCCTGCTGATAAAGCCTCATAGTGTATCCTTGATCAGGTACTCAATGAGATAAAAAATGTGATTCAGAAATATTTTCTCTAAATAGGCTCATTAGCACAGTAACTGCCATTTGAGCCTCAAAACAGCACAATAAAAACATCTGCCACCATCAGTTTGCTCATCATGCTATGAAAGGTTGCTACAGAGCAACCTATAGAGTGACTTTTTTAGAACTAAGAACCTGTACGTCTGTACAGCTTCTCAAAATCCAGTGGAGGTAATGATTAAGGAAGGAATGTTACCTACACGTTTTGTTTTAGGCCTGTGTGCATAAGCTATGAGTGTATGTTCTTTGTTGTAGATGATTGAGTTAGTGAGTGTAGCTGACAACAGGTGAATTCCTTCTGGGCAATATAGATTCACAGACTGTTACTAGGCTAACAACCTGGGTCCCTTTCTAAGTCTAGCCAAGTTTTCCTGAAAGAATAATGACATCTTGTATTGAAATAGGACATTGAGGGGCAGGTATTTATAAACTCCCCTGTCCATAAGGAAAATGAGTGCCTGGCCTGGTGTAAATTTTCTATCTGCCATCTACTGCTCTAGGTTGTGCTTAAATTGGTTAACAGACAAACTAAGCATCACATGGATGGAAAGCCTGTTCCATTGCAGGGACATAGGGACACATATCTGTCTCTCCAGCATGTTTTGTTTGCCATAGATAAAATTTAGGTCCCTAGACCTTGCATTTTGGAACTGTTTGATTTACGAATATGTAGGAGATTCATAAGTGTGGGGTTTAAAGATGCCTTTTAAGCCAGGCATAGATCACCCCTCAGCAATCTATAGAATACTGAGTAGAGGGGAAAGGGCTTTAAGACACTCTGCATAAGGCAGGGTTGTTATGCCTTGTATACTTTTTGTAAGGAACCTCTAAGGTCATTCTAGTCACTGCATATACCTGGTCAGGTACATACTGAAGGGAGCATTGTACTCTATGATTGATCTAATAAGGGCAGAGTACAATGGGATAATGACCTCTTTGGACCTAGATGCCATGCCCTTTCTTATAAGATACATAACGTAAAAGGATTTCCTCATCACTGTACCTGAATGATGGTCAAAGGTAAGGTTATTGTCTATGTGCATACCCAGATCCCTCACCACTGGGTAAACTCTTAAGGGTGTATTATCAACACGGTAATTAACTGGGATGGTTGACTTATTAAAGGGTACAATTATACATATCTTAGAATTGAGTTTAAGACCATGGCTTTGGCACTTGAAGAATGCTAGTGTCTGCAGGGGAGTTGATGATAACCCCAGATGGCAATCATCTGCAAACTTAGTCAGTCATAAAACTTCAGCATTTGCTTCTATTTCAGAGAAATAGATGCCAAAAAGGAGAAAGCCCCGTACCGGGTCCTGAGGGACTCTGCTTGTGACTGGCCTGTTGATGAATGTGGCCTCACCAATTTTGACCTCCTAGGTCATATCAGTGAGCCAGTTCACTATCTAGCAGGTGATGAAAGGGGTTATACCTATTGTACTCTCCAGACAAATGCTTAGCATTACAAAATACTCTGCTGAACTACTCACCCACTAAAGGCCTTCGCTCTACCAGTAAACTTTTACTATGTATCAGTAAGACATTCAACACTGCTGGAGACTCTCTCTACTCCCATTATGCATCAAAACTCTGGAATAAAATCCCCACACAGTTAAAACAGATAGGAAATTTAAATAATTTCACAGTTAAAACATAGAAGACTTAAATCATTTCAAAAGT
Organism: Protopterus annectens; assembly: GCF_019279795.1. Lineage (NCBI taxonomy): Eukaryota > Metazoa > Chordata > Ceratodontiformes > Protopteridae > Protopterus > Protopterus annectens. Next base: position 1,292,523,052 of record NC_056735.1, read on the forward strand.
TTGTTTAACAGCACCTATGTCAAAGAGGGCCCTGTTCTACCTGCTCACCTGGCTAACTTTACACAGGTTACTTTTATCCAATTCTTACAGCCACGTTGCTTCCCAATCTTTTTGTACCTTATCGATGCTCCTCACGCTGCACTCATTTCCTAAACCCTTACTCTTCCTCTTCCTCTCACACCCCACCAACTACAATTCTTCCTCCATCCAATCATCTTCCTGCTCATTTCCATAACTTCTCCTTTCCTATCACTTAGCATTTTTAAGATACATTCCACTTGACTGCCTGTAAATTATAACTAAACCCAAAAAACACCCCAGTTTGATCTCTACCCTGCAGCTACCATGCCATAAATATATCAATTGTTACTGTATGTTACTCCTCTCTGTTCAGTCATTAGCCAGTTTATGTTAATTTCTCTCATGTCATTTTGTGTTAAAATGTTATGTTCATGTAAATAAGCTCATGTATAGATGTGTTACCCTACAATTACAAATGTACATCATGTGTAACTTAAATGTAGAGTTTTACTCTCTGGGCCTCTGCTGAAAATGTTTTTTGCCCATTCAGACTTTTCCCAGTAAACTAAGACAAACAAATTAAATAAATATTGTACCTAAATTAGTGAGCTTGTCTATAATGCCCAAGTGGGGTATTGTATCAAAACCGTTGGCCAGATTGAGGTAATCTGTGTGTACAGTCTTGATCTCATCAATTGCCTTTGGTGACCCTCCTAAAGAAGTCACCAGATTTAATAGGCATGACCTTCCTTTAACACAGCTGAACTGTGATGGGTCTAGCATTTGCAAGTTATATATGTCCTCATTAATCATGTCCATAATAATTCTTTCCATGGCAGGGGATTTCTGACATAGTATAACTCTTGCAGGGGCATGGTACTGTATGCCTGACTGGGATTGTGGTGGTGGGGGGGGGGGTAGACTCCACACATACTCACACAGGAAGTCTTATGTGGATAATACTAGGGGATTGCACTGACATCCTGAGGAATGCTCTGGCATATGTCTCAGCCTACTCTTATGCCCCCCACACACACACACATTTAATTGAGTACACTGTATAAGTGGACATACCATAGTGACATTCATTGTATATGTCATTGTCAAGATGGTTGTCAAACACTGGCAGGGAATTGTACTAGTTGGTCTGTAGCAGTCCCATAGTTCAGGGGACAGACATAATTTATTGACAAATACTTGTAGCCATCCACAAGTTGCATGGTTACATTATAGGATAATGCTGTCTCCTGTTGTACGTCAAAGCAACACGTAAATGGCAAAACAACAACTTAAACCATGCAGTATTAAAGGGTGGTGCAGTTATGGCAACCATATGTGTGGCTTGTGTCTCACACTGGGCATACTTATGTTTTGCTGAAGTATACAGTAGCTATGCATGCCACCAGACCGCATGTATCTAACTTTAGTTTTACATTTATTCATGCCTAACACAGAGGCAAATAAATTAATAGATACAGGGGAAGATGCAGTTGTTCGAGATATAAAATGACATCCTGCTGCAAGCCATCCATATGCAGGATCATTGAATGCTCCAGAAAGTGAGATTACTAGATCCCTTTTAGGAACATGTTTGGAGGGAACATTTTAAGTACTTCAATTAGTTGGTGGCCAACATATAGCCAGCAGATTAATTAGAAGGGTCACTGATATGATTGCACATGTGTGGAGTAAGGCAACCTGCTGGGAACAGGGGCAGAGGTTCATAAGTGGGAGTTCACCATCAGAGTCACCTGGTTCCTCTTTCTGGGGGACCAGATAGCTCAGTTATGAATGCTGTTACACTGGACCCTGAAAAAGAACTGCTTGTAACACATGGAACATTGGTTGATGATACCCCAGGTGTGTTTGTCACAATATAGGACAATCCATCCATCCATCCATCCATCCATCCATCCATCCATCCATCCATCCACAACCCCATTTCCCATTTTTGCACATGTGGTTAGGGTGTCACTTCAACAGTGACAATCATCTAGAGCCAAGGTTTACACCTCTTTCTGGATAGCCATGTTGTGGTAGTCCATCCATACCACACACTCTTGCATATGCACTCTCACCTAGGGCCAATTTAGAGTGTTCAATCCACCTGCTGCATGTCTTTGGAATATGGGAGGAAACTGGAGCACCCAGAAGAAACCCACACAAACACAGGGTGGGTGTGCAGATTCAACAAAGAAGATAGGACAATTTGACAGCCAAATCCCAGCACTGTGAGGAAATCATGGTGGCAATAGCAGACACAGGTAATGTCACTGCCATATCCCCTTCCCTATCATGGACACAGTTCCTGTGTCTGTGCAGCCCACCTTTCAGTCCCAGGATGCCACTCCCTATGATGGACACATTGGCATAAGGAGTGCTATCTTCTCTGTGGCTGAGCCATCCTTGTTCACCAGTAGCTTGACTGAGTATGAGGAGGGTGGCAAGGGCCAGGATATTGGTGATCAAGAATGCCATGGGTACTGCTCCCCTTCTGATCTGAGTGTCTCTATGATCATTACTGTACATTTTCACAAACCTGTTATGCAGGGAAATGCAAAGAGCTATGCGTCTGTAGCTGAGATGCTCAGAATGATATGTTGTAAGAGTGATGACCAGTAGAAGTGCCAAACACCCATCTATGCAGCATAATGGAAAGGTAGTGTAGAGACTGTATGCTGCATATGTCCCTTCATGACCAGCTGTTATGGCCACCACCCTTCTGGTGGCCAGACCACCAACACTTCTGATGGGGAAACCCACCACAGGAGGGGAACTACATAGTCTAGGTCATCACCCCCACACTTTCATCCAGTTTTGAGGGCAGTTCAGGGCACCATGGATGCAGATGTGGACAGGGTGTTCATAATGAGACCAATCATAACACATCATGCCATTCAACTCATAGAGCATTCCATCCTCTGTGCATACTGTGAATTCTGCTTGTGACCTTCCCATGAGGTGGGGTATCCCAATGGACTTGGACACACATGGTCAGTCCACGGATTTCCTGCTCATGTCCCAGGCCTGTCTATCAGACCCCAGAACAGTGCTGCAATCTCTGCTGGAGCTGTGGCCATGCAAACTTGCACACATCCATCAGCATTGCTCACCTCTGCCCGGCCACAACACAGTGCAGATTCCACCTCACTCCCTGACCACATTTCCTGATCCACTACACTCATCCATCTTTGAGACAGTCACACAGTTCTGAATGTCTCTTTCTTGCTTTGTCTGTTTGCATAGCAACATATTGTGTAATAGTCCACACACTGCAAATATGTTACTGCATGTTTCAGAAGCACACTGCAGAACACCACAGGAGACATCTGAAAACAAATTCAACAATAATTTGGGTCTCTGGCAGGACAATGTTGTATGCATTCTCTGACATGGATTCTAGGTCTCTTATTGGTGCTGTTAACCATGGCTCCAGGACATTGCCAGCAAGATAGCCCTGTGGGAAACTGCTCAGCACAAATTGGTGATATACCTTACATGTGTGCTGAATGTAGAAGACATGGCACTTCCTGAGTAACCTACTGACACATTATATATTATACTCTGTGCATTGCAGTTGATAGAGAGGAACCCTTGCAGTTGATATACTGTTATCCCTCTTCAACAGGTGGAGCCTTTATTGTAATGTGGGTGCAGCCAGTGCCTCCTAATAACAAAGAGAAACAGGGTGTCATAAAATGCCTGCGCGGTGTTGCTTCTTTCCTCTGTGGTGCATGGAAATCAAATATATTCTTCCATATGTTGCAGAATGGCTTTAAGAAACTGATGCAGTATCGTTCAGGCTGATGCCTGGGATATACCCATCATGTCACCCACCTCCTTGGTCTTGAGTAGTTTAGAGAGGCTTGTACAAGCTTTACAGATATCCTATCTAAAATGTTAACATGCTAACAGAGCTAATAGAGCTAATGGAATTAATTCTTTACAATAATTTCCTCTACTATGAAAGTTCATACTTTAGACAAATATTTGGGGTAGAAATGGCAGCAGCTTGCACCCCCACATATGCAAATATAATTATTTGGTACTGGGAGCAGAACTTGTTTTTTAAATCTAACTTTATGTGTCTTATTGCCACCTATTTCCACTTTGTGGATGATATATTTATTGTATGGAAAGGTAGTGTAAGAGAACTGGGGAGATTTATAGAATTTTTAAATGATCAACAGAGTTTTTAAAATTTACATTTTCTTACTCCAATGAAAAATGAACTATTTAGATATTGCTCTGGTGAAATCTGTGGACAAGCAAAGATTCAGTTTACTCCAACATTTCCTGCACTACTCTAGTAACCACGCTTTCACACAGAAAAAAGCCTTGTGAAAGGTCAGATGGTTAGTGAATTGAGAATTGTGTCAGAGGGGGACCAGTTTTTGCTTGAGATCCACAAAACAATATATATGTTCACCAAAAGAGACTACCCACTAAACATGCTGAATAACATTAAGAATAAGGTTTGCAAAAAAAACAGTTGAAAATTTTTTTCCATTACTAGGTATAGGTCCTCAGATTACAGATACTATGCATGCTTTGCTCTCTGACTAAGAACAAACTATGACTGTAAAATATGGCCCTTGTAATGCTATTAAGCAGGTACTGATTAGTAATTGGAAGGTTATAGAACATGGCAGCAAGTTATATAATATATTGGAGGTGAGTGCCAAATTTATCTACAAGAGGCATTTTAATTTAAAGGAAAGGTTGGAGTCATCTGCAGCAACTGATGTTATAAATGTTTCCATCAAATAGCCTAAAGGAATGTTAAAGTGTGGGTCCTGTTCCTAATGCAAGTTTATTTTTGTGGGCCACACTTTAAAATTGAAAGACCACTCATTTGGTGTTTAAATTGCATCAAGCTTGTGATTGTAACTCATCTAGAATAATTTACCTAGCTTTTTGTGATTTTTGCCACCTTTTCTATATTGGCAAAACTGAACATGCTCTTAAAAAACATATATATGAACATACGGATCCCCTACACTACACCGACACACCACAAACCCAACAGCCAAAATGCCGACACCAAAACACCGACACCACATAAAACCGACAGTCCACATTACCGAACACCATAACACTGACCCACAACACACACACAACACAAGCACACCAAAAACCCTACAAACCTACACTAAACCTTACATACACAACTATCTATGCACTAACCTTAATCCAAACCCTAACCCTAAGGTCCGTCACTATCGCACACTTACCTTACCCGCACCCTAACCCTAAAGTCTGTCACTATCGCATACTTGCCTTACCCGCACCCTAACCCTAAAGTCCATCACTATCGCACACTTACCTTACCTGCACCCTAACCCTAAGGTCCGTCACTATCGCACACTTACCTTACCCACACCCTAACATCCGTCACTATCGCATACTTACACAGTCGCGCTCGTTTCACATATCGGTGTTTTCAGCGTTGGGATTTCGAACTGTCGGTTAGACCCGAACATATGTATGATTAATGTTAATAATGCTTTGTTTAAACATAAACATGTTTGCCCTAATAATAAAATGTTTTTATTTTTTTACACTGAAACAAGCTTTACCAATTGTTAGAGGAGGGTCTTAGGAACAGAAACTAGAGTACTGGGAGCTTCTTTGGTAGCTTAGATTAGAAGCTGACCAGCCCCATAGTTTAAATGATAAAATTTCACTTAACTATGTTCTCAAAATGCATGCAGCTAAATTATAGTTGTAGGTTGTGCCTTGTTTTTACTGGTTGTTTGTTACCCTTTTAGTTATATTTCAGTTTTTTTCTGTATATGCTTAGACTAGGTTTATGTTGATTTATTGCATTAAGGATGTTATTGTTCAACTACTATTACTTTATTTTTTCAGCTGAGTGTTCCTGCATATGATTGATAGTTTAATATCATGTGTCCTTTTGAAGTTGATATTTAGGTAGTGCTATATTCATTTTAATGTTCTGATGAAGTCCTTTGGGTAGGGATGGAAGCGTGCAGCATTTTATTTATTAAATTATTCTATCCACATTATCGTGTGTGTCGATTCAAGTTTATGTGCACTAGCGCAGCCTACTTCACATTGGGACTGCCTTGAGATTTCTGGTTCAGGTTTCTCTCTGTTTTTCTTAATAAATTAGGTGGTTGAGTCACATGTGTAATAAAGCAGATGTTCTAGTAAAGAAGATTTGTGAGAGACCAACAGAAGACAAAAGAACATGAGGATGTCTAGCCAAGAGATGGAATGATTATGTGACAGAAAACCTGCAACAGTCGGGTATAATTATTGAGGAAGGTAGGATGGTTTCTAAGAACTAAAAAAGACAGTGACAGTTGATGCAACACTCTGAATTCATTGAAGAATGGGAAAACGGGGTTGATGATAATGATTATGAGGGAGGTATAGCAACAAAAGAAGTCATTTGTTAGACAGTCATAGAAAAATTGATTCATGGGGTTTAAAAGTTACATGGGAGTCATGATAGACCATAAGCCTGAGCTGGTGGAAGGCATGTGGACATACCAGCACCAGATTATGGAGATGCAGGGCAACAGGCTGGTTTGGGCTGATTAGAATATGATGAGTGGGTTAGATGCCATAACAGGATGGAACCAGCATTATCAATGTACAAAGTGGTGGCTTTCCCATAAGAGAGATGATGATGATGTGATTTAGGAAAATGGCAGATGGACATAGGCTGGCAGCAAATGCAATACCCTATGCCATTTTAAGATTAATTACAGATAATGTTTTCTTGAACAGTGCCATTTTCCACAACTATGCCTGACCTGTGGGGGGGGGGCACACAGTTTCTCTACCAGTTTCAAAGCAAAGAGGGGACACAGGAGTATTTCAAGAGGGACTGCCTTCCATAGTCATCATAGAAAAGATGGTGTCATTGTTCGAAAATACACAGAAAAGAAAATTAGGGAAGCGGCCAAGAGTCTGAAGACAAGGTTTACAAAGGGGTCTATGAAATTTCAGGGGACCAAGGAAAAGATTTGAAATTGAGAACTTAGTCAGCAAGAGTGTGCTTGAAGTTTTAAAGAAGAAAGTAGGCAAAGATCTATAGATGGGAACAGTTAAGGGGTCTTTTTTTCATTACCATGTAATAACTTAACAATTGCATCACTGGGACTTGGGACTTGTGTCAAAGAAGGCACCAGGGGAGTTTAGACTTATTCATCATCTTATCAGTCAGTAACACTTAGCTGGAACAGTACATCTCTGTCACCTACATATCATGTGACAAGACGATTGATATATTGTGTGAAAAAGGAAAGGAGACACTATGTCCAAGGCAGATACCTTCCACCTGCTTCCCACTGGAAAACATAAACAGAGAAGTACCACCAGATTCAACAGGACAAGAGCAAGGAAGGAGTGGACAGCATATCTGTCAAATGTACAGGTTTTTGCAGAATGTCTAGAGTTTTCCCTCATATTTTCGGTTTGCTCCTCATAAACAATTCTGGTTTTATGGCCAACTTTCTAAGTTCATAAGAGCAATATTTAAAAATTGACCCAGATTTTGGTCCCTTGTCCCCCAGCATTTTTGGCTTTGTCTAGGTTTTTTGCACTGAGAGGTAGAGGTATGGTGAGCAGTATGGTGGCTAGTCCTACTGGGGCAGTTATTAAGGTTTATCATTATCCTGAAAGAGGAATGATTAGCACTGGTGGTAGCAGGGTCCACAAAGCAGCAATCAGCTGGTAGTAGAAGGCACAGGGATGTCATGATTTGATCCAAACTTCCACTGTAAGGATATTTTGCAGAGCTGAGCCAGGGTAGAGTTCAAAGGGAGTATAACTGTTTTGCCGATGGGACCTAACAATTTCAGGTACCCATAGTAGGTCTTGGGAGAGGTGTAGCTCTAAATATCTGGTATGGTTGTTTAGAACAGCATATATATTGGCCTTGTGTGGGGTATATAGGATATCAGACATTGCAGTTCAATAACTACATAACATTATTGTGAATTATGGGAATCAATGAGGTCAAGGAAGACCAGGACAGGATATGGGGAAATTAAGAGGTGCAAGACAGATCAGCAAGAGAGAGGGAGTTGGCAGTGGTTATAGGCTCCATCAATAACAGAATGGAGACCAATAAAGTTGATGGGGACCTTTATGCACATTTATTTATTTTTATTATATTAATTAATTAATTAGTTAGTTAGTTAGTTAGTTAGTTAGTTAGTTAGTTAGTTAGTTAACTAACTAATTCATTAATTAACCATTTGATAACCAGGTAAGTGAGATGGTTTACTGACCCTTTTTAGTCATGATCCAGGCACATCCATTCCTTTGTCATGAGGCTAGTTCTTCCTTATCTGCTTATCAGTTCGGAACAGTCTCAAAGAAAGCTCTAGACAGCCTAGGTCTAGATAGCAAGACAATCATATTCCAATAGAAAGGGGTCAGGATCCCCACAAGTAGGTTCATTGGCAAGTTAGTATAGTCATTAGGGGAGATATAGTATCCAGATAACACTGTGAGAGTATCTGAGCTGAACAGGCAGGATGGAGTTCTCTTGTCAGAACAAGGCATATCAGTACTTGTTCAGGAGCTATAGAGTGGTATTTTAGAAATCCTTATAGATGTGTTTGAAGAGAAGGATGGCAGGTCTTTCTCCCATGATGGAAGGGCAGTCTTAGAAAAGACATGGGCTTGGATCCTTTCCATTAGGCAGACAATGGATAACCCAGTAGCTTAGGAAGCCTGGCAGAGGGATGGACCATGCAACCCTTCTGGTGTGGTGGGCAGACTTTGCAGTCAAGGCCTGGGATCATGGTTTCTCAGATTTATTTAGTGATTTGTTTTGTACTTTCTGACAGATGAGTTGAACTGTTGAATTATGGAAGTTTTTGGGGCTTCTGCTATATTTTATAAGAGAAGACGGTTGTCGCATTGGTTTGATTTTTTTCCCTTCTATGGCTTGCCTTTTGAGCACATCTGTTAATTCATTATTTTATGCCTTACGTTCTTTGACATTAATTGGCAGTAATTTTGCAGAGTATTCTAATTGGCATAAATACATGGCTGTAGCCATTACATTCCAACTAAAATGTGTGTGTGTGCGTGTGTGTGCATGTGCATATGCATGTGTGTGCATGTGTGTGTGCATATATGTGTGTGTGTGTGTGTGTGTGTGTGTGTGTGTGTGTGTGTGTGTGTGTGGTTTATGGGTGAGAACAAGCATATTAATTTCCTCCATATGCAATGGAAGCAGGCCAAGTTATCGATGGCCTAGCAGATTTGCTTGGAGAAATTAACATGCTAAAGGGGGAGGGGGTGTTGGTAAGCTGCAGGTAGAACAAATAAGGGACAGGGACATTTTGAAAAGTTAGCATAAAGCTGAGTTAGGACTTAAAGAATAGGTAGGTTTAGATCAGAGCAGTGGAATAAAGCAAGCAGAGCAGGGAAAAACCTTGATTTTCTACCTTCATAAAAGCAAAAATTAGTTTTAACTCAGGGAAGCTAGGGTATTGCTTGCCTCCAAGAGTAACTGCACTAGGGATTGGGAAGGAATGTCCTGTTTTTCTTATTTTTTTTTTTTGTTTGCCTTCCCCAACACATTTATTGAGAGTAAGCTAGAGCCATATGACTAGGCAGAAGGGCAGTCTTGGAAGGCTAAATTTTGCACTGGGGCCTTGGGTTTGATAGCTTAGTCTCCTTATATCAGACAAGCTGCAATCACCCTCAGTGGCTTGGGGTAAATCTGTGCATTCTTCTGTTGTAGAAGGCAAGCTAGGACAGCAAGACCTGGGACCTGCTGATTTAGGTTTCACAGACCTTTTTGGTGGCTTGTTTATTAATTTCTGTCAAATTAGTCAAATTGTTGAAGTGCATGAGATTTTTTTGGAGGCTGCTGCTTCATTTTATAAGAGAAGATGTTTATTACATTGGCCTGATTGGCTCCCTTCCAAGGCCTGTCCTTTGAGCACATCTGGAAAATCTAAATTATTTCATAGGGTTCATAGGTTAGTACTAAGTTAACTGCTCTTACGAGCCATTTTAAACCTAGCCAATTATCCCTTGTGAGACTCGAACCCTGCATCTTGTGTTTGTAAAGCAAACACCTTAACCATTAGGCCACCCTCCCAACCCAAAACAAGCAGCCCTTGCTAGTTTCAAACCCAGGATCCTCCACACTATAGTCAAAGTGATTTACCACTAAGCCATTTCCCTTCTTTAGCATTAATTGGACTTGATTTGGCAGCTTATTCTAATTGTCAGTTATTCTGATTGGCATAGTTCTGAATAAATACTTGTCTGCAGCCATTGTACTCCTGCTGACATTTTGTGTGTATGTGCATGTGGTTTATGGGTAAGTATGAGCATGTTTAATTTCCCACATAGTCAGTATGAAGTTGGTTCTCCCAGTTTGTGAAGGCTTAGAAGTTTTACATCAACATTCAAGACAACAGGATGGGACATATGCCAGTGAAGTAATTATAGCCATTGCAAAGTCGGCACTGTGATTAGGTTCACAAATGATGTTGTGCCTATAGCTGGTCCTGCGTTTTACATTATTTGGCACAGTATACAGGAGCACAGAAAACAATAAAAACATACTCAATGGATTTCAGACTATGCCTGCATTGTATCACATATGTATGTGATACAGTATTTAATCCTCTCCTCAGAGAATAGCATTTTGTAGGGTTTGAGACGCACACTGATCAAATGAACTGTTATTAGTACAGTGCACTGGTTACTTTTAACTGTTTCTGTCACATTGGTAGCATTTCTTGATTGTTTACTTATATGCACAATCAGACTGAACTCATTTACAGTGTTACTGTAAAGATTTTAGTACACTGTTGGAGGGTTGTAGTCTGTACTGAGGGGTTTCATTGTGAATAAGTTGGTTGCACGGCATGTATGTTTGGTGTACAGGGGCATAGAGTTGCATGCCTTGTACAGCCCTGTCTTTTTATGTTGTATTTACATGTGTTGTTGGGGGGGGGTGAAAGGGCTGGGGAGGGGTTGGAACTACTTTCTGAAATATCTGCTATGTTTACACAGTGATATATTCTTAGGTGAGGCAGTCATATTTGGGTCTATATTACAATATCAAACTCACAAGAGTCCGAACATTGTAATAACGAACCCAAATGTTCGAAATATGAAAATAGTGAAGCCACGGCACACTGATTTTTTTTTTCCAGGGAAACAAATCGGTGGGCCACTTTTGGGGCTTTGCTATTTCCTCCACTGTGGTGCGATCTCAGAGTTGGTATATTTAAGTGGGGGGGGGGCACAGCCCCCCACGTTGGAGGGTGTGGGGGGAAGCCCCCCACATTAGTTTAAGTTTAAAGTGTAAGTGGGTTTTTTTTGTTTTGTTTTTTTGTACCGGAACGGCGATCTTTGTTCCCTGGGAAAAAAATCGCTGTTCTATGTTTTCGTAATTCTTGGGTTTCGAACTTCATGGTTCGATATTACATTGTTCAAACTCCTGTGAGTACGATGATGTAATATAGACCCTCATATTTTTGAATGGGACCCTGTTGAGTGTTTTGGATGTAGACATATTGTGGTTATGTAAATGCTTTGTACTGTTACATTTATTTCTATTGGGCTGTCGGTTACATCTGCCATATGTCCTACTTGTTAGCCTTTCCTTAGTTGTGAGTCATGTGGGTCATAGTGGAGTGTGCAGTTATATGCTTCTATGTCACTTCATGGATTGTACTATTTTGTGGTGTTTGGCTTGATTGTACGCCACTTTGGGTATTGTACTGCTTCAGGGCATTTGCTAAGAAAATGTGTAAGTAGTGATAGATTTTTGGCTTTCTGCAGGTTTATCCGTATCACTGTCCCATCTGCTTTCTGTACTCTTCAGCCTGCACAGGCACCATTAAGCTTATAAACTCATTTTTCAGACATTTCATCTAAGTTACATATGGGTGATTATTTCTTCTTCCTTTTATCTGTTTATTCACTCAGGCACTTACAGCCTGGTGAGCTGAACCTTTTATCCAGTTCAGTTAGCTGAGCTGCATGTGTGAGCAGTGTTTATACATCCAAGAGTAGGCTAGCTATTTAAATTAACCTAACATGATCTTAACATTGTTAAACCATAATACAGAGTATAAAGTAGACATTACACTCACACACAAAATAGTATTCAGTTAACAGCAAACAAATGTTTTCCATATGGACTGTAATGGAATACAAGAAAAAAGTATCTGCAAATATCATACAACAGATGTAGGCAAAATGCGTATGCACTGTAGTACTTATCCAGTGGCGTATGTGCAAAATCAGTGCTACACCTTAAGAGGCACAGATAGTATTTCTAGATGTTTGACATAGCTGACTCATATTAACCCCATAGTGTGCCTATTCACATTTCAGGCTATAAGGTCTACCCTATATAAGTCCTTGGAAATTTAAAAGAAAGTTAAAATATATTCAAATATTTTTCTGAGAAATAAACTGCTCTGTCTGAACTAGTAGCTGCTTCTAAATTTTTGCAAAGCATGATGTTCCGATATATTTGTTATACTTGGCTAACAATCCTGTATTCATATTTGGAGATTTTTTACTATTAGCTGAAAATTAGCATGCAGCTTATGACATCTAAAAAATAAGATTAGTGTGCATTTAATTCCAACTGTATTTTTCTTCCCTCTACTTGTGTGTAAATCTCTCTTTCTCTGTTTATTTCTATTGTATAAACCTTGAATTCCTGTCTTGATACACTTTGTAAAAAATATTTGATTTTAATGACTATGAATTTAAAAACGCATATGAATTATTCTGTGTAGCTTTTCTCCCCGGGCCTCTGGTGAAAAAGGGTACTAGCTCAGTTGGACTTCCCTGTCAACAAATGTCAAATAAATAATAAATAAATCATTTTGATTCTTTGATGGGGTTGAGACATAAATGATTCAGATTTGGAATTATTTAGTTATTTAAACATTACACGAAATGGACTGCTTCTCAATGTCATAAGCATAAGTGTATCAAACAAATTTAGCAGCACAGCAGCTGTGTGTCCCTAAATTTCTTAGCACTCTGAAGTACAAACAAGTGTAAACAAAGCTGGGCATTCAAATAATAACACTTGCCAACCTTGAGTACTAGAAAGGTCGTAATGGAAAATAATACATTGCAATAAAACAGTATACCAACATGTAAACTGTTGCATATATTCAGCTGTACCCCCTAGGAACAAGTGCAGGGCAAACACCACAAACAAACCCAAATGGTGGTATTACAATATCAACAAGCTTTATAATAAAAGGAAATAATTTTGATCAAAAGTAAGAACAGTAATTTCCAGAATGTTAGATCCCCTGTCACTGAAATAAACAAACAACTCAAGAGTTTAATAAAATCCACCAAAGCCAAGTTTGAGGCTAGAACAGCTACTCAAGCCAAACAGAATCACAAGGCATTTTTTAGTTACTATATAGTCATAATTTCAAAAATACAAGGCAGCAATGCGCTGAGCTGATTGTGAATGATCTTTCCTACACCAAGGCTGACAATATAGTGAACCTAATGGCTGATAAAGTTAGCCCTAACTTTACCCCTTTCACCCCTCTGTCTGTCCCTCAAGATATACCTGAAACTGGCTTTCTGCCATCACACCAAACCAAATCCTAAAAGTGCTACCAAAGCTAAAATTACTGCTTTGATGGGTCCTGACAAAATCCCTGGATGCATCATAAACAGCATGAAGCACAGTTTAGCTACACCCTAACAACACTGTTTAACCTCAGCCTACATACAGGTTTTGTACCAAGCAAATGGAGAACAGCTAAAGTCATTCCTCAGGATTCAATAAAGTTTTTTTTTCTGTGCCAGAATACTGCAGCAGCTTCTGCACGAAATATGGCCGCCGAGCAATTCAGTAAACAAGGCTGGGGGCATGCATGAGCCTGCTAGCACTATTCTGGCATGGACACCACTGAATAATGCTAATTACCTCATTTGATGATGAAAACCAGTGCAAATGAGGTGAATTAGCGATTCAGTAAGCAGGCAGGCATCCATGCCAGAACAGTGTCCATTGCAGAAATGTATTCGGTTACTGACACTGTACATTTCTGCAGAAATGAAAACAGGGCATAACAGCTCAAAGTAAGGCATATATTATAACCATTAGGCATGCCAATGTCCAAACATATGGCCATTGGCATGGAAAACAGTTGCAAAATTATAAAAATCAAAGCTTTTCTTTGGCCGATTTCAGACATTTAAGCGTAGTGCAGTGGCGGTCAAATGAGATTGTGCCTAAAAACAACAAAAATATGGAAAGACAATTTTAAGTGAAATCTGCATTTTGCCATTATAGTGTATGGCATGTAGAATCAAAACAATAACAGGTAACACTGGTTGCTAAGAAGAAAGGCTCTGGTGTAGTGGTTTAACAAGGGACTAAGGCGGTGGGGTATGCAAATGAGCAAATTTTACTGAATCACAAAATGTGAGACCATTCTCTGGCTGCACCTAACCATGTAGAAGCTATAAGGCAGTGGTGTAAGCAGGAGAAGCAGCTGACATGAAAAGTGTCATGTTTTGTGTAAGCACATTGGAGCTCCATAGCTTCCATTTGAGCTCAGCTAAGCACAGCTAAGCAAGAGGGTGTGTCTGAGGCTGTATTTACTTATTCCATGAAATGAAGAGCATGTTCACATCCAGGGGAGGACCATTTCTGCTTAAAAGTGTTTACCTTAGCTAAACAGGTTTGCGTGGGGTGCACCAGGTCTTAAACAAAACAAAACAAAAAAAATGGAAATAGCAGAACTGTTTACATTTGGGCAGCGGGTTTGTGTGACGTGCCGTGGGGCTTAAAAGGGGCAGAAATGGGAAGGGAAAAAAAATAAAAAATGAGAAATAGCAGAATAAAAGCAATCAAGTACAAATAATACAGCTGGCAGGTGGAATGCATTATAGTCAGCCAATCATGCAGGCAGCACCTGCAGCACAACAGTATAAACTATGCAAACACCTTTCAGTCTGTTTTTCCTCACAAACTCTGCACCATTGGTGTACACACTTGGGGGAGTTTTAACCAACAAAATGTTAGGGGCTGCTGTCGCTTTGTTACATCAGTATGTGTTAGAGGCTAAGGGCGGTGAGGCAGATAATGCTGACAACCACCCCAGACTGAGGAGGAGGAGAAGAGTGTTCAGACCCAGGGTAACCTACCAGGGTCTACATAATCTGGAGACAGTAGAGTGCTACAGGGTGGACAGGGGCATACTTCAGCAACTCATCCAGCTGTGCCGGCCTCACCTCAGACCCAGAGCCAACAGAGGGGAAGCCATCCCAGTGGATACCAAGGTATGTGTAGCCTTAAGAATACTAGCTACAGGTACTTTCCAAAGACCTACTGGGGACATCATGTGGGTCTCACAGGAATCTGCATCCAGGGTACTCTACCACTTCCTGGATGCCATGCTACCATATGCTGGTGAGTACATTTACTTCCCCAGTACCAGTGAGGAGAGGACCAGCAATATGCACTTCTTCCACCATGTAGCAGACTACCCAGAGGTACTGGATGCCATAGACAGCACACACATTCACATCAAAGCACCACCCGTTGAGCAGGGCATGGTCTACCTAAACTGCAAGGGCTTTCACTCCATCATCTGTCAGGTCATGTGCAATCCCCAGGGCATTATCATTAATGTGTGTGCTGGCAGCCCTGGAAACTATCATGACTCCCACATCTGGCATTCCTCACAGTTGTATAAGGGATTTGCCAGGGTGGACACCCTGTGTGGCCATCTGGTAGGGGATGCTGTCTTTGCACTGGAGCCATGTATGATGGCACCCATCAGAAATGCACACACACACCCACTCAAGAATGCCATATTGAGGCAGATGTACAACCCAGGATCATTATATACCATGTGTTTGGGATGCTCAAGTCACGGTTCTGCTGCCTTGACATATCTAGTGGAGCCTTGCAGTACTCTCCAGCCACATGTGCACACATACTTATAGTATGTGCCATGCTATACAATATGATCCTGCGGAAACAGCTGCAGCAGGAACAGCACGGGGAAGGGCCACACAGCCTCCACTATTGCCAAGGTCCTCACAAGCACAGAGTGACTCATAGGAGGAACCCCCTAAGCCAACTCCTGTAGACAGACGTATGCCCTGGCCTTGACAAAGAGGCAATGCATAGCACACACATTGACACTGTAAGGACCCAGGGACTGATACCTCTCTCTGACTCGCACACACAGTAAAATGGATGCCACACTCATCACACTACCTGTAACTTACCATGTATAGGCAGTGTACTGTGTGCATCCTACTTAGGTAGCCCTCAAGTACCATCCACACAACTGCCACAGGTACAAGGTAAGTCAGTCTTTTTAACAATAAATGAATAGAGTAACATGTTCTGATAGCATATCTATGGTATCGCTGTATGCAACTAAGGGAATGGGGTGGCCTACTGGGATAGCAGTGGACAACTGATTGCTATGTGGGACACCAGGAAATGTTTTCCCAATACTGGCTTCCCCACACTATGCAGTAGTACCCAAGGTGATAAATCCCACTGCAGTATATGTGGTGGGCCAACTTACTGGGGAGTCATAGGTCACATGCATGGATGTCAATGTGGGGGTCCCATACTTATCCCCCAGCCTCACCCAGCATGTCAGCTGTAGAAAACCATAAAGAAATGTCTGGCAAAGGCTTACAGATGGTGACAATGATGAAATACCCCTACAGACTTACGCAGTAATACAACAGCAGGTCTTGCAGTTGCAGTACGGCTCTGAAGGGTAAGAAGTCTGAATCTCAAATGCATGTCATTACAATCTGACCTGTGGTCTTTACTGATATGCATCTAGTCTCCAAGACAGGACACAATACTCTGTTAAATGGAACCAAAATGTAAAGCAAATACCAGCACAGTCTGTGCAAATGTGTACAGTTGACAGGTGTGCTCCCCCCACACCCATATTCCCATAGAAATGCAGTAACATGTATGTTTGCAGAGAAATAGTAGCAGAGCACAAATTTCCAGGGCTGTCCCAATCAAAATGATAACTTGTTGCATGTCCACAATATGCAGGGGTCAATGAGCTATGTATATGTGTGGTTCATACTGTCAGGATGTGGCCAGCACTTACTCCTGGCTGTTGTGTCGTAGTGGCCTAGATACAGTGCTGTCTTTGACAAGGCCATGTTCTAAGAACTGCAGTGCCAACTATTCTGCATGTCAGCTACACCTATGGTAGGAGTTGTACACACTATCCTGATGTCAGTATCTGTTAATGCAGGAAAGCTGTACAGGTTATGGACAGGGGGCCACACAGTACACATCTTGGAGTAACCTACACAGTGCCTACCATACCTCTCAACTGTACAGACCTATTGCAGAATGTTCAGAGGTTAACATCATAATTGTGGTCTGAATAACATGAAATAGTGGTTGTCTGGCAATTCACTGGCAAATCACGTAAGACTAAGGTCAGAAAATAATGACAGATTGTAGTGTCAGACTTCATATTCTATAGAAAAATGCATGCTAATGCAAAACCTGTTATTGAATCACCTTTCTAGGTTTGTAAGGCTAATACTTAAAAATGGTCCCTATAGTTAGGCCTCTGTCCCCCAATTACTTATGGCTTTGTCCAGATGTCTGCTCTCAAAAGTTGAGAAGTATGGTGCCTAGTAGGACAGCAAGTACCTAAAGGTCAGTGTACTGCAAGTGTATAAAAGGCTACCACCTTTCTGTGTCAGCACTGACAACATGTCACTGACCAGCAGCCATACCCCTGGAATGACACAGGTTGTCACAGAAGGAGCACAAGTATGCCTTGTATATCTGTTCTGCTTGTCCTAACATTGCATTTGCCTGCCAACTATTTGCAGAACAAGAAAGGGTCATGCCAAAACAGCAATGGCAGACAGTGGGGAAGCAGATGTCATACCCATAAGAGCAACAAACAATTACCAAACCAGTCTCCCAACTGCTTATGTTTGGCAGAACATTATTAATACCCTGTCCCCATGTGTGGGCCTTTGTCTGACTGTCATAATTGGGCCTGTCCAGATGACAATCTGTGACAGTATGACAGCTAAGCCCACATGTAGCCTCATAATAACATATAGCAACACAAACTGTCTAAGGACCACAGCAAATGGAGTGGTGCAATGATGGACAATCTGCTAAATAGGTATACTCAGAGGTGTGAATTCCATGACCTTGTGTGTGATGTAACATCATGTACTCCATCCACATCAGAATTACAAATACATAGCAGCCACTGTGGCCAAAGCCTGTGACTGTACTACAGAAGGACAAAGAGACACACATAAGGGGAAGGGGAACCACTGGCCAGACAAATGGAGAATGTGCACACCAGAACAGATTGTGCAGCAACATAGGTGCCATGCAGTGTAAGGAGTCAGTAAACATCACTTGCAAATACACAACACAAACCCATGTAAGTGGAGGTCCGCAACAAAATAAAACCCAAACAATGGACACCTCAGAGGCAAAAATCACATGAGAACTCCACAAACCTACACACCACAGACCATGTAGACTCCACACACCAGGGTCTTGCAAACACTAAGGCCTTACCCTAAACTCCAAACACCTATACTACACAGATAAGATAACAGCACTGTCCCTCTACCCTGTTCCATACAGACTCTACTGAGGTGACCCCTGTCTGGTATACAAAGCAATCCAGACCCTGCCTTGATGGGACTGTTGGACATCTGGAACTCAAGGTCCACTCCATCAACCTGTAGGCGCAGCATCAACCTGGGCTGTGATATCAGTATGGCTTGTTGGTGTGACAGATATGTGTCCCACACACTCCCCCATCTGTGGAATACACTCCCTGTCAACAGCAAGCCAAGTGCCTTCATACCTCTAGTGATGTGCTCCCTGTATAAGTGAATGGGAAACACAAAATACAGTCCTTGAATCCCACCTGTGTCCCTGCTGGACAGGGGCTCTGTGTGCTGACATGGGCTACACTCTCATCTGTGTGGGTTATAAGGGCTTCAGGGCCAATACCCTATTAACTTCATAGCAACCTATCAACCTATACACAACTGTCTGTCAGTGGTTCACCACATTACTCTGTACTGCTCTGCCACTGACATACGTGGAAGTCACAGTGCTATGTGGAATATACTACACATATAATGGCCATTTCTGCACAGTAGAATGCACTCTGTACCCACACCCATAACTCCCAACCTCTGAAAGCAAGACATCTGGACAAGGTCATAAATAAAAGTGGGATAAAGGCACAATGATAGGCACATGTTGTAAAGCCCTCACATACTTAGAAAGTTGGTAGAATAAGGGGTTTTGCATTAGCAAGAATTGTCTGAAGGTTATGAAGTCTGAAACACTAATGTCTTGTCATTATTTTGTAACATCAGTCTTCAATTATATGCAACAAACTTGCCATAAAAACACAAGTTTATATAGACTGGACACAAATTCTAGACAAACACCTGAACAATCTGCCAAAAAATGTACAGTTGAGAGGTATGGCCATACCGGGATATGACTTTGCAGGTAAGAAGAATACCACACAAGCAGGAGATCTTCAGCCAGTATATCACCAAGTTGCTGAACTGTTTATCCAGCTTCATCAGTCAACCGGCTATAGCCTCGCCTCTCAACTGGCCTTTTTAGGCAAGAATGCATATAGTCAGGCTCATAATATTGCTCTGTGCATCATACATCTTGTATTCTTCTGATAAAGCACTGTGATGATCTCAGGATGTCTTTCACTAGGTAATGACGCAATACACTGCAGTGTCAGACTTCAGATATGTCGGAAAATGTCTGCTAAAAAAAAACAGTACCTCTAGAAAAGTCCTGTTTACCTTTGAGAGGTATGGATGTAGTACACAAATCCCTGGAATGGAGTACAACTATCTTTGTAATGGAGTCCCACTATCACTATAGAAGGTCATACTGGGCATGCTCCTACACTTAGAGAATCACAGGCCATGTGGGAATCCACATCGGACTATATAACTGTATTGTGCATATATGTCTTTTGCATACAGAGAGCTATGTACACCTTAACTGTCCCTACACACACCCATCAGACAGGATTATCCTCAGCTAGCTGTAGGTGGCCCATATGTGATATATCTGCATCTGCTGCATGTGATACACAGACATATATATGGGCAACAGATAACAATATGTCAAGCATGCACGCACATAGATGTGGGGAAGAGAGAGACAGACAGTGATAGAGAGAGAGAGACAGGGGGACACGCAGAGAGTGAGTCATACACACAGATACCCTGAATGGCATAGAGTGATCTCCCGATGTGGACAGTGGCATACCGGTCGTAAGCAGTTGCATGTGCCAGCATGAAGGTGAGCTCCATTGTGTAATAGTACTGAGGTAGGGGTTATAATATTACATCACCTGCCTGTGTGTGTGTGTGTGTGTGTGTGTGTGTGTGTGTGTGTGTGTGTGTGTGTGTGTGTGTGTGTGTGTGTGTGTGTGTGTGTGTGTGTGTGCACATGCGTTTGTAGATGAAACAGCTTTAGACCATTGTTTGTAGATAAAACAGCTTTAGGCCCTTCCCACACAGTACACTTCCCAGTGCCCCACTTTAGCAGTCCTGCTGATGTCATTCCCATTAGAAGTATCTTTGCACAGCCCCAGCCCTATAAGCTCTGTGGTTCATGCAATAACTATGTAACAGTATAGTACAAATAACTAGATAGGCAGGGGTTCAATTCCCTTCTTCTTCTTTTTCTTTCGGCTGCTCCCGTCAGGGGTCACCACAGCAGATCAACTGTTTCCATTTCTTCCTGTCCTCTGCATCTTGCTCTGTCACACCAACCACCTGCATGTCCTCTTTCACCACATCCATAAACCTTATCTTAGGCCTTCCTCTTTTCCTGTTACCTGGCAGCTTCATCCTTAGCATCTTTTTCCAATATACTCTGCATCCCTCCTCAGCACATGTCCAAACCAACGTAATCTTGCCTTTCTAGCTTTGTCTCCAAACCTTCCAACCTGGGCTGACCCTCTAATATACTTATTCCTAATCCTGTCCATCCTCGTCACACCCAGTGCAAATCTTAACATCTTCAACTCTGCCACGTCAAGATCTGACTCCTGCCTTTTTGTCAATGCCACTGTCTCCAGCCCATATAACATAGCTGGTCTCACTACCCTCTTGTAGACTTTCCCTTTCACACTTACTGGTACTCGTCTGTCACAAATCACTCCTGACACTCTTCTCCACGCACTCCATCCTGCCTGTACTCTCTTCTTCACCTCTCTTCCACACTCACCATTACTCTGAACTGTTTATCCCAAGTATTTAAACTCATCCACCTTCGTAACCTCTACTCCCTGCATCCTTACCATTCCTCTATCCTCCCTCTTATTCACACACATATATTCTGTCTTAGTCCTGCTGACCTTCATTCCTCTTCTGTCTGTAGCATATCTCCACCTCTCCAGGGTCTCCTCCACCTGTTCCCTACTCTCACTACAGATCACAATGTAATCTGTAAACATCATAGTCCACGATCTCATCTGTCAACCTGTCCATCACCATTACAAATAAAAAGTGCGCAGAGGTGAACCTTGATGTAATCCCACCTCCACCTTAAATGCATCCATCACTCCCACCGCAGACCTCACCACTGTCACACTACCCTCGTACATATCCTGTACCACTCTTACATACTTCTCTGACACTCCCAACTTCCTCATACAATACCACAACTCCTCTCTAGACACCCTGTCGTATGCTTTCTCTAAATCCACAAAGACACAATGCAACTCCTTTGACATTCTCTGTACTTCTCTATCAGCACTCTCAAAGCGAACATCACATCTGTAATGCTCTTTCCTGGCATGAAACCATACTGCTGATCACTAATCATCACCTCCCTTCTTAACCTAGTTTCCACTATTCTTTCCCATAACTTCATGCTGTGACTGATCAATTTAATCCCTCTATAGTTACTACAGCTCTGCACATCACCCTTATTCTTAAAAATCGGTACCAAAACACTTTTTCTCCATTCCTCAAGCATCCTCTCACCTTCCAAGATTACATTAAACAATCTAGTTAAAAACTCCACTGCCATTTCATCTAAACACCTCCATGCTTCCACAGGTATGTCATCTGGACCAACAGCCTTTCTGTTCTTCATCCTCTTCATAGCTATCCTTACTTCCTCCTTGCTAATCCACTGCACTTCATGATTCACTATCTGCACATCATCCGACCTTCTCTCCCTCTCATTCTCTTCATTCATCAGCCCCTCAAAGTACTCTTTCCATCTGCTCAATACACTCTCCTCACTTGTGAGTACGTTTCCCTCATTATCATTTATCACCCTTACCTGCTGCACATCTTTACTAGCTCAGTCCCTCTGTCTAGCCAATCGGTACAGGTCCTTTTCTCCATCCTTAGTGTCCAACCTTTTATACAACTCATCATACACCTTATCCTTAGCCTTCACTACCTCTCTCTTTACCATGCACCTCATCTCCTTATACTCTTGTCTACTTTCTTCATCTCTCTGACAATCCCACTTCTTCTTCACCAACCTCTTTCTCTGTATACTCTCCTGTACTTCTTCATTCCACCACCAGGTCTCCTTGTCCTCCTTCCTCTTTCCAGATGTCACACCAAGCACCTTTCTAGCCATCTCTCTTACTAGCTCTGCTGTAGTTACCCAGCTATTCGATAACTCTTCACTGCCACCCAGTGCCTGTCTGAACTCTTCCCTGAACATCACCTCACAATTACCATTTTTCAATTTCCACCATTTGATCCTTGGTGCTGCCCTCACACTCATCCTCCTCTTCTTGATCACCAATGTCATCCTACAAACCGTGTGTACAAGTGTGTGTAAATGTGTATGTTTATAGGATGAAATATTTTGAGGACTGTCCCAACCACAACACTTCCCAGTGCCCTACTTTAGCAGTCCTGTTGATGTCATTCACAATAGTACCTTTGTGCACTTGCCAGCCCTATAAGCTCTGTAGCGCATGCGATAACTGTGTAACACTATAGTACAAATAACTAGATAGACAGGGGTTCTATTCTCAGGTCTGGCAAGTGTGTATATAATTGTATGTACAAGAGTGTGTATGTTTGTAGGACAAAGTATTTTGAGGATCTTCCCACCCAGTACACTTCCCAGTGCCCTACTTTAGCAGTCCTACTGATGTCATAACCCTTAGAAACACATTTGGACAGCCCACAGCCCTATAAGCTCCATTGTGCATGTAATAACTAACAGTATAGTACAAATAAATAGATAAGCAGGGGGTTTACACTCAGTTGTGGCAAGTGTGTGTGTGTGTGTGTGTGTGTGTGTGTGTGTGTGTGTGTGTGTGTGTGCATGTGTGTGTGTGCGTGCATGTATGTGTGTGTGTGTGTGTGTGTGTGTGTGTGTGTGTGTGTGTGTGTGTGTGTGTGTGTGTGTGTGTGTGTGTGTGTGTGTGTGTGTGAGAATCATATCCTCTGAAAGTATGGGTTATACCATTTTGAGGCATGTACCACCCACTTTACAAGGCCTGCTGATGTAATTCACATCAGATGTACCTGTATACACTTGTCAGCCCTGTGAGCTCTGTGGCATGTGCAATAACTGCATAATACTATAGTGGAAATAATTAGATAGGTAGGGATTCTTAATCTCAATGCTGACAACTATAGTAGTGTGTGTGAAGCATATCCCCTGTGGCTGTTGTGTGTGTAGGCTATAGCATTTTAAGGCCTGTTGACCCCTACCCATGACATTACTTTAAAGACCCTGTTAATGGCATCTGCCTCACATGTACCATGTAACACTATACAGCCCATACCAGTCATCTGTACAGATGTACATGAGATATCCACATGTTTGCAAACTATATGTGGTCTGCGTCCCCTGACAATGAGCATTCCTGTGATATCATTGTCACATATGTCACAGTTACCATACTAACATACATGCCAGCATCAGACATTATACCTGGCTGACACATCATGCTGATACAGTATCTGTCACTCAGGTTTGTAGGAGCATTAGACAAGACCAATCGCTATGTTTGCTGGGTTATCCTACCATCCATGAAGGCATTCATAAGATTACCTGATGTAAGAGGTTGTGTGTTACATCCCAGGCATATAATCTATGTGGACCATGTCAGGTGTACGCATCACTATAGTACATACAAGTAGATACATAGGGTTACTAATATGTCTGTTGGCAACTGTGTATGTGTTTCTGCATGCACAGCCCCTGTGGCTGTCTTCAGTGTGTGTATGTGATGGCTATACCATTTTGTGTGCCTCTTCCCCCCTATGAACTCCCCCATTGCCAACCCAGTGTCAGCCTATACAGATGTCATCCATCGTACAAGCACAGTTACACAGTTTCTAGCACAAAGCCACTGTGGTGCATGAAATGGTTATATTACTGTGTATTGTACATTAATAGATGGGTAGGTCATCTGTTCTGAGAAGTGTCACCTCCATGTGCATGTGTGTTTCAATGCATGTCCCCATAGAGTGGTGTGCATGTGTGTGTGTGTGTGTGTGTGTGTGTGTGTATGTGTGTGTGTGTGTGTGTGTGTGTGTGTGTGTGTGTGTATGTGTGTGTATATGTGTGTGTGTGTGTGTGTGTGTGTGTGTGTGTGTGTGTGTGTGTGTGTGTGTGCTTGTCAGATGGCTCTAACATATTAAGGGCCTCTGAACCCAACACTGGCAATCCTAACAGCCCCTGCAATCATCACCCACTTCAACAGTAGTGGCAGACACTGCCACACTACCATACCACTGTCCTATCTGTGTTATGTATCTAGCGCTATAGGCCATAAGACTTTGCAGGTAGGGGCTGTGCTTAGCCCTTCATCAGCTGACCCATGTACAGGACTATGACTCTGTTTGCACTATCAGCACAAGAGGCCAGACATGCATATGAGATAGCAGACACACATGCTGGTGATTGTCAGGTAAGACTAACACAGGCTGACCTGTGTCAGGAATACATACCCCAAACCTGTCATACACAGAACCAGGCATACCCCCATCAACTGCATGACGGCCGAGTGGATGTGACAGAAATGGGAGGGGCAACAGGTGCTGATAGCTGAATCTGTTGCAGTTAAAGTAATGGCTAACCTTGTGAGGGACCTAGTGCCAGTATTCAAGTAACCTCTTCTGTATGTGTGAGCCTGCAGTCCTACAGAACACTCAGGTGACATGTATGAAGGCTAGATGGCTATGTTAAGGATATGTATGCAAGGTCACACTGTCCTCCACAATTGCCCCTCACACACTATTGCATGTAAACACACCTGGTAAACGTACATCTACAGCTGTACCTTGGCTATGAAAAGGTCACTGTGTTTTCACTCCACCTTACTCATCATTGCTACTGTCAGCAGATCCACAGCCTGCAGATACACAGACACCTGGAACACAACCAGAATACAGTATGTGACACTACAGTCAGTCAGCAGTACTAACAGCAATAGTGCATCATGACTAACAAGGTACATAAACCTCGATGTGTACCCATAACTACTTCCAGCAGACAGCACCGTACACAACATGACATTACTACACTGTACTATAGTCACCCTGTGCATCAGACCCATATGAGCATGTCCATGCATTGATGGTATGGATAACAGGGTTGTGGCACAAGTATCATGACATGCACAGGGTGTGGTGTTGGATTGCCAGATGTCTAAGCTAAGCCATATGGCTGATATCATGTGTGCGTGTGTGTGTGTGTGTGTGTGTGTGTGTGTGTGTGTGTGTGTGTGTGTGTGTGTGTGTGTGGAGGGGTGGTGTTCAACTGGGCTGTGCAGAGGAGCCGTGCGTGTCTGGTGGTGAATGGCCTGTGATAGGGATGTGTGAGTGTTTGTATGCACACCAACAAGCCATGTGAGTGCCCAACAAAATAAGGTAGGAAATACACTCCACTATTGGTTAAAAAAGATACATTGCCTCTTAAATACAGTGATGCAAATATTGCTTCCAATGATCAAAACCAAGTGAACCGTTTGCATATTAATTTGAATATACAAGACCATGCTAGAGTAGGTGTTACACCATATTTGACTCTCACTTATTTTCAAAGTATAGGATGGTTGAAAAAAAGTATACATGACACATGGGAAATGTTTAAAAATATAGCTGTTAAAACGGATGTTTTCCAAAATAGTATAAAATATAGCTTTAGAAGGAACAGGAACATTAAGAATATTCTTGAGAAGGACAAAACAGCTTGTAATGGTAGTTCTAGAAAACATGGGACTTTTGCATGTGGTAGATGTGCACAATGTTGTTATATTGGTGGGTTGAAGGAGGTTAGAATTGCCTGCTTACAAATTACACTTAGAGCTAAGAAATATTACAGCTGCTACTCAAAAGGGGTGGTGTATTTAGTATTCTGCAGAGCCTGCGGATGCTATTATATAGGAAAAACTGAACGCCACCTCAGATCTAGAATATACGAGCATATTAGGGATATCAATAAACATAATGACAACAATGCACTATTCAGACATGCTTTGACATGTAAACAAGCTGATTTTAAGTTTTGGATATTAGAAGAGATTGTATACCCAGAAAGAGGGGGAGATTGGGGGACACGTCTAGAGTATAGGGAAATGATTTGGCAACTTAGGTTGGATGTATGTGGTAATAAGGGACTTGATCACATTTGTATTAGTCCTGCATTGAAATTGTTGGCAATGGTCCCTAAGAGGCACAAGTGATACTTAATTACAGAAGACAGTATATCAATTTTACAATATATTTCCTTATGATCAATTTTTATTAAATATATTATATACCATTCAATATTGTATGTATTTTATGAAGTATACTATTTATACTATATTTATTTATTCAACATTATTTTAGTAACCATTATGTATTTTTTATAGAGAATAATTTCTAGTAAAGTTTATTGATGGTATTTAGATATTAGAGTTTTATATATATGATTTTATAGTATATATATATATATATATATATATATGTATATATATATATATATATATATATATATATATATATATATATATATATATATACAGTACATAGGCTTATTAGATTTTTTGATATTATACAGTTTTATACTGCTATCACTACATATTTTGACAATTCGAATTTTAAGACTGTTTGTACATTCCATGCTGTACAGCTATTTAGTCAAATTTTATGTATAGGACATTTTATAGATATTGCATAAGTAATAAAGTTTGGAACATTCATTAGTCTATTTCTAGGTATAAACGATGTATTACAAGCATTCAGCTAGCCCCATCTTGAAATGTGAAGTATGTAAAATAATTAAGGTAAAATAATTAAGGTAACAATTATATAATTTATGATGTCGATGTTGGTAGACCAATGAACAAGGATTGCTTGTTAT
The DNA here is from genome assembly GCF_019279795.1 of Protopterus annectens. NCBI lineage: Eukaryota > Metazoa > Chordata > Ceratodontiformes > Protopteridae > Protopterus > Protopterus annectens. The sequence goes on from NC_056735.1 coordinate 1,292,550,470, forward strand.
AAAAGAATGATAATTTTAATGGTAACTGGATTCTGAAGAAGTCTCCGCATGGAGATGAAAGCGCTAAATCCATTACCTCTTTTACAACGGTTGTTTATTTCAGTTCTATTTGAGTACTATGTCTGGTGGTGAATGGCCTGTGATAGGGATGTGTGAGTGTTTGTATGCACACCAACAAGCCATGTGGGTGCCCAACAAATGGCTATGTCAGACAGCCTTGGACCATACATGGCAGGATGTATGGTTCACCATCTCCTGAAAGGGACGCAGGAACTGGTTCTGCCAAGAGTATCACTGACACCGCCAGGCCCAAGGACAGATGCAGTACTACTCCCCAATGGTGACTGCTGTCTGCTAGATCCGTGTTCCTGATGGGACTGTCCAGGATGTGAAGATAGGAAAAGACTGCATTGGATATTGAACTCCAAAAATGTACTCTGCTGTAAGAAAGCTAAGTCAAGCATTTCATGACTGTCTTTGATGTCAAAATTCGGAGCCAATATGTCTTGCCAATATGTAAATTGGGCACCCTTTCAGAAGGGCCTCTGAGTAGCTGATATTAGTGTGTGGTGGTAGCTGGTACTACCTTTTAGACTGGACAGAAAAGGGGCACAGCTGGAATACCTGTGCCAGCCTTTCCCAGGAGTGTCTGTGTGGTTGTATATAACTCTTATCTCAAAGTGTTTGTGCGTCAGCTACTTGGGCAGGGACATGAATCACTGGCTGGACAGAGAGGGTGCTGCAGGTTTTAGTTTGCCCACTAGGTTGAGATCTGGACCCTATAGCTGTGCAGCTGTGCCGATAGGGAGTCTTATTGGGGACCTGGAGAGAAAGGGAGAAACCAGCCCCAGACTGACTGTGATCGCTGTGTGCTCTTAAGGGAAATTGCACTTTACTGTGTGTGTATTTATTATCCTTTCCATATATGGACGCCACTCACTGGTGTTAGTGGTGAGGATTGAGGCTCCTTGATTGCTGGGCCAGGGCATGAGCATCACATATTTATTGGTGGCAGTGGTGAGATATGCACACCACGTTTTAATTGGTTGGCAAATACTAACTGGCTTGTAGTGGTGTGAGTAGAGTGAATTACTATAGCCTGTGTACAGTGATCACTGAAGGTGTTTTGTACTCTAAATCAGCCATGCAGTTAATACTCAGAACTCAGATCACAATTGTTTTATTTCTTTTGTTAGCTTAGTTAGTCAGGGAGAGCAGGCAGCATGTCAGCAGAGGAGTACAGAAAGCTGACAAGGAGCTAGCTGACTGAGATGTGCAAGGCTAGGGGACTGGTGCATGGAAATCTGACTAAGACAGACATGATTGCAGCTTTGGTCACAGCTGTATCAGAAAACAGCAACCAGGAGGGCGATCAGACTGGCAGTGGAGATGTACCACCCTCAGAGAATGGACAGCTCAACCTTTCTGCAGAGAACTTAAAAATCCATCTGAGCTAAAGAGACTTGAGTTGGAGGCCAAGTGTTTGAAGGTAGAAGCAGCTGAGAGACTGAGATGTCTGCAGGCTGAGGAGAATGAGGCACTGCTATGCCTGGAAGCTGAGGAAAAGAAGAGGCAGAGGCAGCATGAAAGGGAGATGGTGACTCATCACCAGAGTCATGGAGGCAATGGGGAAGGGAGTAACTGGACCCCAAAAGCAGAAAAGCTGAGTAAATTTCTTCAGCAGTTTAAAGAGGGGGATAATTTTGATAGTTTTATTCATATGTTTGAGAGGGTATGTAAACAGTATGGCATTGACCAAAGGCTCTGGGTACAGTTCCTGACCCACTTACTCCATGGTAAAGCTGCAACTGTGGTGTCTAAAATGTCTGATGTTGACTGATTTAATTACACTGTTGTTAAGCATTGCTTGTTAGAATGTTTTAAGATAACACCTGAAATGTATAGTAAAAAGTGTTGTGATCATAGACGCAAGGCAGATGAAAGTTTGTGTGAATATGTTGCTGAACTGAGCACTTATTTTAATAGGAGGGTGAGTGGATGTCAGGTCACCACTTTTGAAGGGCTGGAAGATCTTTTGGTGAGGGAACAAGCCCTTAGCACTTTGCCTGAGGACATGATGATCTGGTTAGCTGATAGACAATGTGCTACATCAGATGAATTGGGGAAGAAGGGAGACCTATACCTAGCAAGCAGGGCATCCCTGCACAGGAAAGGGACTCCCAGTACTGCTCATGGGTCTAAAGGAACACATGGTGGCAGCACAGACTGCCCCAAAAGAACCTGCCAGTAGCAGGGGAAGCCACTAGTCCAGGTACATGTCCAGGACCTAGGGTTAATGTTTTGAATGCAAACAGTGGGACCATGTGGTATACAGATGCCCATGGAGGCAATGTGTGGAACAAAAGTTGAGAGAGCAAGTAAATGGGAAAGACAAAATGTCAATAGTAGGTTGTCTTGAGACAACAAGGGTACCAAACTACCATCCTGCAGATGTCCTGATAGGGAAGGATTTGGACAAGGCAGTACCATGTGGTTATGCAGTTACACGAAGTCAGGCTAGAAGACAAGCATGTGGGTCTGGTAGCCTATGGGAGACCCAGACAGACTGCATACTTGCAGCCAGGACTGGTGAGGTGGTTACTTCATGGAGGGAGCTACTCTGTAGCAGTGAAACTGAAGATGAACCACAGCTGCTTGTGGGTACTGATGTTCCCTTGGACACAGGGACTGCAAAGGTAGAGGTTAGTTATAGTACCCAGGATGATAGTGAGGCACCCCTGTCAGAGGATGCCAGACTTCCTGTGGAAGGGGAGCTGGGAAGGGTAACACAGAGAGAGTTGAGACAGGCTCAGCTCTCAGACCCTACATTGCAAGGCTTGAGGCAGATAGCTAGGGAGGCACCTGATTCTCAAGAGAAGGTGGGAATCTGTATACTGAGACAAAGGTTTACTGTATAGAGGGTTGACCCCAGAGGGAGAGCTACAATTTGAGAGGCTACAGCAGTTGGTAGTGCCTAGACCCTACCATCTGGCACTTCTAGCCATAGCCCATGATATTCCCTTTGCAGATCATATGGGCATAATATATACAAAGAGACGCATTATGCAGAACTTATAATGGCTTGGAATTTCCAGAGATGTAACAGGGTACTGTAGGACCTGTGAGTAGTGCCAAAAGGTAGGCAAGGTAGGAGACAATGTGAAAGCTCCTTTGATGCCTTTGCCTGTGATTGAGGAGGAATTTCAGAGGGTAGCTATGAATATTGTGGGGCCTCTGAGTACCCCAAGTTCCACAGGGAAAAAGTATATCCTAGTGGTAGTGGATTATGCTACACAATATCCTAAGGTAGTGGCTCTGTCCTCCATTGAAGCAGAAAAGGTGGCAAATGCTTTGTTAGAGATTTTCAGCAGGGTAGGATTCCCAAAAGAAATACTGGCTGGCAGATGTGCCAATTTCATGTCAGACCTGCTGGCTTGTCTGTGGAAGTACTGTGCAGTAAAGTACATGAAGACCACCCCCTACCATCCCCAGACTAATGGTCTTGTTGAGAGGTTAAACTCTGCAATCAAGTCCATGCTATGCGCATTTGCAGATCAGTTTAAGAGGGAGTGGGACCAATATTTGCCCCATCTGTTGTTCACTTACGAAGGGGTTCCCCAGGAATCTACAGGTTTTTCATCCTTTGAGTTAATGTAAGGGCATAGGGTGAGAGGACCTTTAGGTTTAAATCTTGATGAGTGGGAAGGTGAGTGCAAATCTCACAGAGTCTGTTGTGGCATATGTCCTAAACATCAGGACAAGGCTCAAGGAACTCATAGGCTTGGCCCAGGAGAACCTGGCAGAAGCCCAACAACAGAAAAAGGTGTGGTATGACAGGAATGCTCAAGCTAGAGAGTAGGCTGTGGGGCAGCACGTAATGGTTCTCATTCCTGTCAGACACAACAAGCTGCAAGCAGTTTGGGTGGGACCCTACAAGGTGGTAAGAAAGGTAAGTGATGTTAACTACATGGTGGAACTGCTAGGTAGAAGGCAGGGGCACAAATTGTATCATGTTAACATGGTGAAACCTTACCATGATAGGGAGGTCCTTGTGCTGAGCATTTGCAATGGATTGCAGGAGGAGTATGAGTGAGATCTGGTCCCTGACACCTCAGTGGAAGGGGTAGCAATCTCCCAGCAGCTATCTCCTATGCAGGTTTGAGAAATCCAAGCAGTGTTACAGGAGTATGGAGACATGTTCACTGGGAAGCCAGGATGCACCCACCTGGTGCAGTACAAGGTGGATACAGGACACCAAAGGCCTATTAGGCACGCCCCTTATAGGGTGCCTGAGAGAATCAAACAGACTCTGAGGGAGGAGATTTACAAAATATTGGAACTAGGTGTAATTCAAGAGTGCAACAGTCCCTGGGCCTCCCCAGTGGTGCTGGTGCCAAAGAAAGATGGCAGCACCAGGTTCTGTGTGTACTACAGAAAATGAAATAGTCACACAGAGTCAGATATTACCCCATGTCTAGAACAGTTGAGGCCCTAGAGCAGCTGGGTGAGGCTAAGTATTTTATAACCATTGATCTTACCAAGGGTTACTGGCAGGTGCCCTTGACTCCCAGTGCTAGAGAGAGGTCAGCCTTTGTGACTCCTTTTGGCTTGTATGAGTTTACAAGGATGCCCTTTGGGGTGAAAAATGCCCCAGCAACTTTCCAGAGACTGGTAGATCATATCCTAGTAGGAGCAGGAGGGTTTGCACTTGCTTACCTAGATGATATTGCCATCTACAGCCATTCTTTACAAGAGCACCTTCAACATGTCAGGGAGGTGCTGGGCAGACTACAGAGGGCAGAGCTGACCATTAAGCCCAGCAAATGTCAGGTGGATATGCCAGAGGTCTCTTACCTGGGACAGAGAGTGGGGAGTAGTAAGATCAGGCCAGAACCTGCCAAAGTAGAAGCCATTCAGGCATGGTCTACACCTGTTACCAAAAAGCAGGTGAGGGCATGCTTAGAGACAGCAGGGTACTGCAGAAAGTTCATCCCCAGTTATAGTACCATAGCTGCTCCTCTCACAAACCTGACAAGGAAGAACAGACCAGATAAGGTAGTGTGGACCACAGCAGGGGAGCAGGCATTCCAGAAGCTTAAAGAAGCTTTGGGAGGACCCCCTATGTTAGCCAGTCTAGATTACAGAAAATATTTTTTGTGCAGGTGGATGCTTCAAACCATGGGGTGGGGGCTGTACTTAGCCAGATTTCTTGAGAGGGAGAAGAGCAGCCAGTGGTTTATCTCAGTCATAGGTTCCAACCCAGGGAGGAATGCTATGCAGCTGTAGAAAAGGAATGTCTAGCCATAATGTGGTCACTGCAGAAACTTCAGCCTTATCTGTATGGAAGAAAATTCACTGTAGTGACAGATCACAACACATAACATGGTTAAATAAGCCAGCCAGTAAAATGCCAAGTTGCTAAGATGGAGCCTAGAGTTACAAGCATAAGATATGTCAGTGCAGCTCCACAGTGGGATTAGCAATGCCAATGCAGATGGGCTCTCAAGACAGGGAATGGAGTAAGGTATACTCAGACAGACCTAACCCTCTCAAGCAGCGTTTCTCAAGGGTCACTTGAAAAAACTAGCTTGAGTTCTTCAGGGGGCGAGATGTGTGAAGATAGGTAAAGGCTGCCAGCCTAGCCAGACAGAATTTTGTAGATAAATCTGTCATTTGTAAATATTAATGCAAGCGAAAGGCTTGTTCTCTTAAATGTGAAAAGACTGTATTGTATATTGAACTGCAAAAATGTAACAACAGTGTACTATGTTGTAAGAAAGCTAAGTCAAGCATTTCTTGACTGTCTTTGATGTCAAAATTCAGAGCCGATATGTCTGGATGAATGAATTCTGCCTATTGCTTTTTGAGGCCAGAGTATTGGCTAAAATTTGCATGTGTAAATGTCCTTTATTGCTCTGGTTTCTGAACACATGTAAGGAATGTAAATGTAGTTACTGTTAGCCTGGGAACACCTGAGAAGTGTGAAGAATGATGTCATGCGAAACAGCTCTGTATTATCAATTTAAAGAGAGAGAATCAGAGAGGTCAGAGCATTTTGTCTTAAGAACATCCAACATCACCAGCACTGTCTTGCTCTATGTGCAAGTTATTTAGAACTGTGTTTTCTCTTAGATATAGCTAGGAAATAGAAAGATTAGACTAGTTTGTTTTTCTGTGGTGTTAGAACTTTTCTGCAGTAGTATTTTAAGTATTTCTCTGTGATCTCTGAACTCTTGACTAGCACTGTGTAGTAAGAAATATTGACTTGTGTTTTTATTATTTATTATTAAATATTTTTAAACCTTTCAACTGTAGCTGTTTTGTGTAGAGATAATTTAAGCTCTAGAGTACATTGCATGTATATAGTGATACTGTACCAAGTCACTCTAATAAGCCTTGACTGTTCAGTCACACTTACCATTTGGATAATAATATTGCACAGTAATAATTGGACACCCTTTCAGAAGGGCCTTTGAGTAGCTGATATTTGTGGGTGGTGGCAGCTGGTACTACCTTTTAGACTGGGCAGAAAAGGGTCACAGCTGGAGAACCTGTGCCAGACTTCCTCAGGAGTGTCTGTGTGGTTGTATATAATGCTTATCTCAAAGTGTGTGTGTGTCAGCTACTTGAGCAGGGACATGAAGCACTGGTTGGACAGAGAGGGTGTTGGAGGTTTTAGCTTGCTCACTAGGCTGAGATCTCGACCCTATAGCTGTGCCAGTGGGGAGTCTTATTGGGGACCTGGAGAGAAAGAGAGAAACCATCCCCAGACTGACTGTGATCTCTGTGTGCTCTTAAGGGAAATTGTACTTTACTGTGTGCATATTTATTATCCTTTCCCTATATGGATGCCCCTAAGTGGTGTTAGTTGTGAAGATTGAGGCTCCTTGATTGCTGGGCCTGGGCATGGGCATCACACAGGATAACATGCCTATGGCCTACTCCGGTGTGGTGTGGACAGCACCCTTCCTTTGGTAGTGCTGTTGGTACTGCCACTATGGGACTGTGAATATGCATGGCCATGTAGGCTCACAGCTGATCATGTTGCTGATTTGCATCCACCTGGTTGATGCTCTACTCCCACCACATGCTCAAACACAGACATTGCACTGTCAAGCAGTGACACTGTCTCACCCCACTATCTATCCACAACATTGGCAAAATGACGTTTGGCATCATACATGCCGTGGAGGTCATTACACATGGCAGGGAGTGCTGCATTCACGACCCTGAGCATCTGTCTGGTGTTGTGGTCAGTACACGCCTGTGCCTCCATGATGGACCATTACTTGTGTCTGGTGACACCTGCTGTGGCACTTGTGACATGGGCTTGATGGTCAGTAGTCCTCTGTCAAGCACCCCTGTCCATCTGCCTGTGTGTGACTTCACCTGCTCTCTGTTTATGGCTGGTGTATACACTCACACTCACTATACTCAACACACTAGCCTGTTTCATGCCACCACCCTTAACCTGTCCATTATCCATGGCTGCTGAGGACCGGGTATGTGTGGGCATACTGACTCTGTGCAGAGTCACGGTGGGTGGAAGTGGGATACCAAACAATGGCACAGATTCTAGCATCAACAACCACACCTGTGCCTCACTATGACCACCATCATCATGGGAGTCCTCTAAGACACTAACATCGGGTGTTGAGGGGAAGGTACACCAACCCCTGTGTTTACCTGTGAGGGGAAGACAACATGTATAATTTAATACCCTGCAGTATTATGTTTGCTGATACATATGCACACACACACACACACACACACACACACACACACACACACACACACACACACACACACACACTTCAGGTATAATCTGACACAGCTGTGACACCTATGGGTCCTTCAGGGCAGACCTTATGGTGGTTCTGCCAGTGGCAATCCATCTCTTTCACTGCTACTGTCAAAGGGTGATAAATCCTACTGTGTGATGGGCCTAGTAGCAGAATAGTAATTGTGGCCAAGACCAAGGCTATTTGAGTGTGCTATACAGTGTCACCAAGTGCATATGCACAAACTGTAAGAGCTGACTTACTGCTATACAGACCACACACAATGACAAGGTGTAATGATATATGATGATAACTGATGAAGGAACAGGACTATACCCTATCATTGCAGTACCTACACAGTTCAGACTCACAGGGATTCATTTTAGATAACATTGCAGGACAGCCTGCAATACATACAGGAAAAATGTAAAGTACTAGGTGCATAGCATCATAGGATGATACCAGTCTATTGGCCCAGATTCCCTCATAAGCCTGGCCCAGACTTTCACCCATGTCCCTTCAAAGCCAGCACCTGTTTTCCCTGTCCAGCTGGGACCCACGCGGGATCCCAGTGGTGTCTCATCCATTTCCCATGCAGTCGTCCAGCTTCTTCTTCTTCAAGAGGGCTAAACACGTACTCTGCTTGACATAGGGAGGGAGTGTATTTTACAGACAGTGTAGTGTGTGAGACATCATAGTATCTCGCCAACAATTACTATACATGTCACAGACCAGGTGAGGGCCTTGCATGCATGATGCGTGAGTGGCGTTTGTCTTACAGATATGCAGAAATGCCATCAAGGCCTGTTTGGAAATGGCCTTGTATGCCAGACACAGGTCATCTATGTTCAGTCTGTATGAGATTGTGTACAGGGACAGGGATTTCAACCTACCTGTATAGGATTGGTAATACATCTGATAAGGGTGGAGTACAGGGATGTAGTGGCTTCCTGGTTCCTGAATGACATACCCATATTTGTGAGATGAGCCATGTAGACAGCCTTCCGTACAATGGTGCCCACATGGTGGGAAACTGTCAGGTTGCTACCACCCTTGGGGCACAAGCTGCCTCACATCTGATTGCATCCTCAGTACATTATTACTGTCATAATTAGTGTGGATGACACCTGCCACAGTAGGGAGAATGATGCATCTCCTGACATTCAGTTTGCATCAATGCTGCTTGCACCAGTCATTAATTGGGTGAGGGCCTCTTGGGAGATGCTCACATCAGTAGGGGAATGTAAGAGAGTGTACAAAAAAACTTGCTTAATCCACAAGAAAACACCACAGAGGCTCGGAGTACTTCAAAACTGCAACTTTAATAAAACACGATACCGTGAAGCGCTTTTCATCCAGTAGCTTCACCGGACTTCATCAGACAACTCTTCCAAGAAATTCACTGTATAAAAACACTCCATTCTAATTGTTTAATTAATTGATCAGCTGCACCCAATCAAAAACTATTAACATTACTAGCTACTAAACGTCATAAACATACACACTGTAGTCTAAAATACTAAACTGTCCTACACTAATAATTTTCATTTTACTTTGAATCATGTTAAAATAAATTAAATGTTTAAATAAAACTACCCTTCTTACAAATCCTTTTCTTAACATTAATTACCTATACTAAAACATAATAATATTGTACAAAACATTACTACCATTTATAAAATTTACCACATTCACCTTGTTTTCAAATACTGTACATATATATAAAAAACTGCACATGCATAAAAACTATACATTTATGAAAAAGGAAAGGTGAAAATTTTAGAAAGATTAATCACATACCAAAAATTCATTGCTAACAACAGTTTCTTCTTTTATCTTATAAGACTTCTTAACTTCAATATACTTGAAATAGACACAACTTCATTGAGTCCTAGCCACCTACTAGCGTCTAACAGCAATTGCCACAACACCTCATGTTTTTCTACGAGTAAACCAATAAACCCACTTCTATCGTCCCCTACTATCTGGTTGATAACCCTAAACTTAAACATATGTCCCTGGTTACCTGTTGCATGTCTAGCTAGAGCATTTTCATTTTTGCTTTAGTAATACTAAGGATATGTTCATATACTCTCTCCCTTAATTTTCTGTCTGTCTTGCAAGACTGAAACTGTGCTAAGTACACAACCAACTTACTATTACAGTTATATCTCCCATCAACTTTATAAGTTTTACCTCTTATAGAGAAAGATGAGCCAGCCGACATGTGTCTACACATGCTACAAGTCTCACATTCGAACATACCAGGTGTACGTACCAATCTCTTCTTAACTTGCTCAACCAGGGCCTTTAGGTTTTTACCCCTTTTAAAAATTACTGAAGGCCTCACTCCCAATTTAGTCAAAAGTTCTTCATCCATGGAAAAAAATCCTCCAATTCTTTGTAATAATTTCTCTTATCAAATGAGCTTCACTACTAAACTGAGTAATAAAGCTCAACCTGTAGTCACTAGACCAAGAAGGTCCACCTGTAGAAGTAATCCTAACAGAATCGTGGGTAATTCTAGAACTGTCTGTATCTACTGTTCCACCATGTTGACATAAAATAGGTTTATATATACCTTTAAACCTTTTTTTCCTGTACTTCGTTAATGATGTTCTGAACCAAGTCACTAGGGTACCCTCGATTAAGGAACATTTGTTTCAACACTTCACACTCAGCAATAAAGTGGGTATCCAAAGAAGTCATCCTGGCCGCATGCACTAACTGGCCCTTTACCACTGACTTTTTCTGGTGAAGGAGGTGTGAACTAGTGAAATGTAACATCATATTAGAATAGATCTTTCTACAGTGTATACTAGCTATGTAACATCGTAAAATTTCATCCTTCACCAGAAACACATCTAAGTATGAAATACTATTGTCTCCAAAGGAACTAGTAAACTTTAAAAAGTCAGTCGTACAATTAGATGCTTGGACCACTCTGTGAACAACATAAAAACGTCATCCAGGAACCTAGCATAAAAACAGATGTTCTTCATAAATTCTTGGTTGTTGAAAACATAATGGGCTTCCCAGTGGGCCATCATCAGATTAGCCACACTGGCCCCACAAGGGGAGCCCAATGCTAGTCCCACTTCTTGTAAATAATATTCTCCATCAAAGGTAACAACATTTTTACTCAAAATTAAATCTAGAAGTTCTTCTACTATTCTAATTTCATTACTTGGAGCCCCATGAAACCTCATCCTCGCCATAACCCATTTGATCCCCACATCGTGGGGTATAGAAAAATACAAATCAACTACGTCAACCGTTAAAAAATTAACTTAATCTTCAAAAATCATCTTGTTGACAGTTGCTAAAAATATCCAAGAGTCCTTAAATATATGTTTCTCTTTATAGACATATATTTTTTTAAATATTGTCAACAAATTTTGCATTGGCGTAGTTGATAGATTGTCTTGCATTCACTATAGCATGCATAGGAGGGTCTTGCACACATTTGTTTAGTTTGGGAACTCCGAACAAAGATGGAACCCTGGGAGACAATATCGTTAGATAATTCAGGGTTGGTTTGTCTATCAAACCTTCTATAAACAAGTCTTCCAAGTATGAAGAAATGTCCCTATGAGCTCTACTTACTTCATTAATACTGAATTCTCGATAGATGGAACCATCCAGTACCTTTCTCATACGTTCATTGTAATCAGAGGTGTCCATAATCACAAGACCCCACCCTTATCTGGTTTCAACACTTGTAGGGGCAAGGATCTTAGTTTGTCCAGTACTACATGTTCTTTTTGAGAAATATTCAACACCCCTTCATTATGTCATTTTTTGTTCTAAAATCCATTTCACACATTGTTTCAAAAAACAACCAAGGTTGAACCGGTGGGTTATAGGTACTCAGTACTTTTAAACAGTTTCCCACACTTGAGTTGTTACCATACAACAATTTTAAATTCAACTTATGTATATACATCTTCAGGTCCACCAAAGTTGATGGTAAACTACATCATACCATTGGAACAAAGGTTAGACCCTTAGCAAATAGCTCAACTAGCAGAGTGTCAACTTTAAAACTAGAGAAATTGTAAACATTAAAATCCCCTGTGCAGTTAGTCAATTGTTTGTAATTCATCTCACTCACAGTACTCAAATTTGTATTAATTGTGTTTACCTCTTTTTCCTGTTGGTGTTGTGGTTGTTGTAATTCCTGGCCACCTCTCTGGTATTGTAAACCTTCTGGGAGATCCCACTGGGGACTTGTTGAAAACCCTGTTGTCGATTTTGTTGATTCCCATTCATGGTTTTCTGACTTTAGTTGTTGTTATTGCTAGATAATCTCCCTTCACTAGGACCAGCATCATTTTCTTCAAAATGTTGATCTGCTACATCTATAACTGCTGGATTCACCTTCTCTCTATTTCCTCCATAATTTGTGACTTTAGATTGAACCATACTATCTGTAGGTGGAGGGGGGGGTTGTGGTTGAGGATACGCTGTCCCATTTTTGTAGTCAGCCAAGTCCCAATTCAATTTCTTCATTTTAGTTTCCATGTTCTTTACTATTTGTTGATCAACAGAGAAAAAAAATCCTCTTGTAGTCGTAAGTATACCTTCCAAAATCAATATGCGCTTGGATCTCCCCATCCATAATGGCCACTTCCGCTGTCAGTCAGTCAATCTCTTCCTGGTAGTGCCTGGCCATCAGCGCTATCAGTTCAGGTCCATGTTTATTAAATAAAGACACTAAATCACCATAAAACACGGAACCTGGTACCAAGCCATTAGTTTACTGCCAGGAACGAAGACCCTTAGGCATCAATCCTTCCTTTTGACATTCTTCGAAGTACCCCACTTCAAGTTGGAGTTTCCTTAACTTAAACAGCTTTTTGTCATAAGCTGCCAATTTGTTCACTAACAACCCTTGTCCCCCAGCCGGTGGCTCCTCACTCCTAGGATTTGTAAATTTTGTAAATAATGGTGCTGCTCTAATCCAACTGACGATGTCTGGAGCCCCAATAAGCCCCGGGAACTTGGCAGCTTGATTCATTGTATTCACAACATTTGCCTCAGCAGTAATAGGCTGCATTTCTTCCCGATGTTCATTCTCTCTTCGTTGGGTGCTTGAGGGAGGATACACTTTCCTACCAACATTCCAATCAGTATTTGTTGGTAAATTAGTGGTCCCCTGTTGACTTAAACTGTCCACTCTTTGAGCAAGATCACTCAGACGTTGATTCATAACAAAAATTAGTCCTGTTAAATCACCTACGTCCTTAGAACCAGACTCACATCCTGAGAGTATATGAACATACCCTTAGTATTACTAAAGCAAAAAAATGAAAACGCTCTAGCTATATATGCAATAGGTAACTAGGGACATATGTTTAAGTTTAGGGTTATCGACCAGATAGTAGGGAATGATAGAGGTGGGTTTATTGGTTTACTCGTAGAAAAACATGAGGTGTTGTGGCAATTGCGGTTAGATGCTAGCAGGTGGCTGGGACTCAATGAGGTTGTGTCTATTTCAAGTATATTGAAGTTAAGAAGTCCTACAAGATAAAAGGAGAAACTGTTGTTAGCAATGAATTTTTGGTGTGTGGTTAATCCCTCTAAAATTTTCACCTTTCCTTTTTCATAAATGTGTAGTTTTTACACATATGCAGTTTTTTATATATATGTGCAGTATTTGAAAACAAGGTGAATATGGTAACTTTTATAAATGGTAGTAATGTTTTGTACGATATTATTATGTTTTAGTATAGGCAATTAATGTTTAGAAAAGGATTTGTAAGAAGGGTAGTTTTATTTAAACATTTAATTTATTTTAACATGATTCAAAGTAAAATGAAAATTATTAGTGTAGGACTGTTTAGTATTTTAGACTACAGTGAGTATGTCTATGACATTTAGTAGCTAGTAATGTTAATAGTTTTTGATTGGGTGCAGCTGATCAATTAATTAAACAATTAGAATGGAGTGTTTTTATACAGTGAATTTGTTGGAAGAGTTGTCTGATGAAGTCCGGTGAAGCTATCGGATGAAAAGCACTTCACGTTATTGTGTTTTATTAAACTTGCAGTTTTGAAGTACTACAAGCCTCTGTGGTGTTTTCTTGTGGATTAAGAATGTACAATAGTGGTCAGCTTGCAAGCATCTATAAACATGGTCAGCCACAGACCACTACTTTTGTCCTGTACCTCAGATACATATATCTCAAACAGTAGAGGCCGCCAGACTGATCCTTGGGGTACACAGCTTTGGAAGACTCTACTACTAGAGGTGGGTTCCACTACTTTGATCGAGTGGGTACTATCATTGAGCCAGTTAGCTACCCATCTGGTAACATGCAGTTTGGTGCCTAGCTGTGTAGGCATATGTATCCTAGCTGCCTGGGGATTTTTATGAGAGAATTTGACTAGGTGAAGGTAGGCATTGTTCACCATGTTTCCCCTTGTCCTTGTGTTTGTTGACCACTTCAGAGAAGTCGATCAGGTTTAACAGGCCTGCTCCCCCTTTGACAATACCACACTGTGTGGGCTCAGGCATTTTGAGGTTGCCGATGCCCCTGTTCATAATGTCCCTGATATAGCCTCGCATGCCCTTGCAGAGCAGGCTAGTTAGGCTGACGTGCATATGACTGGCTAGGTCAGTGGATTGCTCGGCCTTTGTGTATAGGGATGACAGTGGTTGCCCTCTGTGCAGATGGGATGACACCGGTGCTCAGGCTTTGGTTGACTACAGTGCATAATGGATCTGAGAGCTCATGCCTGAGTTCATGTAGGATGCAGCTAGGGATGGTATCAGGCCTATGGAGACTTCTGTGTGTTGCCTTTGAGAGGGCATTATAGATCTGCTCCCTGATAATGAGGGGAGGGGGGCAGGTGCAGTGCATGTACATGTGTACCAATGGGGGAACAGGGGGGTGATGTTCGCACTTCACCTGTCTTCAGCAGGTTGCCTATATCTATGCTGTATGTGTATGTGGTGTTATTGACCACCACTACAGAGCAGATTTGTGCATTGCCTCTGAGATTGCAGACATATGTGTGGAAGGCCTAGTGATTCACCTTGGTGGATGTGTTCAATTTGCACTCAAAGATAGCCTTAGTGTACTTCACCTGTGACCTTATTTGCAAATGCAGACCAAGGTGACATTGCTTCCAATAAGCACCTGTTCCTTCTTGGCTCTGTCCAGCAATTATTTCCACCTATTATGGTATTTGTGTATTGCTGCTGTCCACCATAGATGTTTGCCCTAGCCTGAGGGAGATGATGTTGTCCTGTCAGGTATTACTGAGTCCATACAGCTATGTAGGTGCTCACATAGTATTGTGATGTGGGCCTGGACACTACTGCTAGTTCCAACTGATGGGATGTTGGCTGTAAAGCTACTTCTACCTGCTCTGAGGAGATTTATAGTCATTTGTGTAAAGTTACTTTTGTTTGAAGCTGGCAAGGGGGGGAGGCAGGGGAAATGCTGACCTGAACAGTGATGGCTATGTGGTCAGATCTTACCAAGAAGGATGACACTGTAGGAGCGCTGGTGGTTAGGACCAGGTACAGGATATTTCCACCTGTTGTAGGAGTGCTGACTGGGTGATCCACTCCATTGCCATTGACAAAGCCAAGGAATCTCTGTGCATTCATGTTTAGGTGTCATGGGTCATGCACACTATGGTTGGGTAGTTGAAGTCACCCAGGAGCAGGGTAGATTATTGAATCCTTACAGATTCCAGCAAGTCCCAATAGGTGTGGTGGGTGTCTATAGTCATGGTTGGAGGCCTGTAGGTAGCTATGATTTGAGTATGTGTTTTGTCAACTGTTAACTGCACTCGGGATGTCTCCCATACATCATACAGTTTGGCCAACCTGGAGGTGTGTATGTGTATGATAATGTTTAACACTCCATCTCCTGTGGCTTTGCAGCCCTCCATTTGGGGTCTAAATGTATGATGGGAAGAGTAACCTGGCAAGGTTAGTGTACTCTCCACAGCTGCAAAGCAGGTGTCAGTAACTGCACAAATGTTGGCATCCTACAGGACAAGGTACACTTGCATTGACATGGGTTTCATGCTAAGACACCTAGCTCCTGTTAGAACATGACATCTGCACAAAGGCACACATCACTGGTGAGCAAAGGCCAGAAAAATAGTGTCACTTTATGAATCTAGCTGAAACACACTTAGTTGCAGCAAAGATGGTGTCACATTCACAAGTCTGCTCCACATGATATGACATCTGATAATCAAATGTATGCTATTATGTTATGATTTCAGTCTTTAATGGGTTGCCAGTGATGTGCCAGACAATGCACAACTGTATGAAGCATTGACTACAAATATGAGACAGACATGTGGTCAGTCTACAAACCTCTGGGCAGTTGTCAGGTATGGGCTCAGTATATAACATGCAGTTCAACGCACTTCTGCACCTGTTGTATACTATGCACATACCCCTATATAAGTCTCTTACATTTGTAATACAAGCATATGTATCATAGTAGCATTCACAGGTGACATATGAATATTTACAACATAATAGGTAGCTGACCTAGCAGTGCCACACTCAGTATTGGATAACAGACACTCCAATAGTAGTCATACATGAACTGACCTTTGGTTGGGTGACTCAGGGGCCACAGATGTGATCCATGTCACTGCAGACAGGGCAAGCAGTAATGGCCATAGGTGCTGGACAGCAGCATGTGAGTCCAGCAGGTCTTGTAGTGACCTAGTGTTTACCTTCATATTTGATATTATTGCATGTCGCCTTCTGCATTCCATCACAAGCTTACGTGATTGACATACCTGCTATAGTGCCAAAGAGTTTCCTCAGAATAATGCAAATGGTTAGGTTTGTGTAGTCACAGTCTGTCTTTGTGTATATGGGTTCAGACCTGTGTTGCATAGACAGCAGCTTGCCTTTTGTAGGCAATGCTCACGAGCAGGTGATGGCCTGTGCACCAATCAGTGTCTCCCACTAGTTACTTGCATCTAGAGCAGCTGTTTTGTCCACTAGCCAATGCCATAGCAACACAGTGCTATACTTAAGTCCTTCATGTGTGACTTGCCCTTTTTCCTTGCCTGTGTGGAGGACATTATGGAGGTGTGGAGGTTACAGCTTCACAGATAGTAGGTGGAAATACCTCTCAGGACAAGACTTGTGGAGACAGCCCAACAACATGAGGGACAAAGTTCCAGAATTGGGTACAGATTGTAAGTAAGTATTGCTGTTATACACATAGAGGATTACTAGATTAACAGGGTCTGTCTGGACATGCATTGTCTGCATGACTTGACGTCTAACAGTGATATGTCTCTGACATACCTCTCAACTGTCCAGATGTCCACACACTGCCCAGAGGTTTGCCTGTTATGTTGGGTCTGTTCCTCAGACAATGCCTGTTTTTGAGAAATCAATAGGATAATGTGAGGACTGTAGTCAGTATATGTTGACATCCATTAGTGTTTCAGACATCATATCCTTCAGGGATGCTATATTACAACAAACCCTGTTATGTTACAACAAAGCCTGTAACACCAGCAACTCTTTCAGTTTGTAATACCATTATGTGAGATATGTCCCTCTTTGCAGCCCCCTGTCCCCCAAGTATGTCATGCTTTGTGCAGATGTCCTACAGTAATAGTTCAGAGGTATGGTATATCATTATTTAGTGACTGCATTCCTGATATCATCCAAGTGACTCAGCACTCAGTGACTCCTGAAAGTGGTATGTGGCAGTGGCCATAAATATGATACCACACTCTGGAACTTCTGTGGAAATATGTACAGTTGAGAGTTATGTATGTCTAGCCATTGTTAACAGACTGCCAAGATTGTGCAACAGTGTTGTTTGTAAATGTTTCTTGGGATGAGTAGGGAGAGTAGCAGGTGTGAGTGTCATAGATCTTTTCTGCTTGACTGTGCATGCTGCTACAGTTGCTAGTGGTCTATTAGGTGTATATGTTTGTAGTTGCAGACTGAGAAATGTCCTGTAACACCTCAGGATTCCCAGTAGACTGTGAGTTGGGCTAGTATATGTCAGTGTAGTGTGTGACTGGAAATTAGGATATGTTTGTACAAACAGTCATTTTATTCTAGAGTTCATTTGGGGTACTGGTTATGTTGCTGTGACTGTGGTGAAAATTGTTGTGGGTGGACAATTTCTCACCAATATCTGCTTTTCCCTATAGTTCCATCCCTGTAGTGCATGATATATTTGGAAATACATGGGTAATTCCCCCAGAGCTGATTTGGGGTAGTGTTGTGTTAGTCTTACTGTGGTTCAGAAGGTGCTGGGTGAAATGGTTGGCAGCTCTCAGTGTTTTTTTATCTTCTGTTGCATGACTGCAGTCATATTTCTCCACTGTCCAGATGTCTAGACACTGCCCAGATGCATGGCTCATATGATTGGTCTGTTCCCCATAAACAGTTGTGGGTTTCTAACAACTCACTGGGATGATGTGAGCATTGACATCAATAAATGATAACAATAATTTGAGTTTCGGACGTGGAATCTATCAGGAATTTTATGTTAAATCAAACCATGCTGCTCTAGCAGACTTCTACATGTATAACAGCCATATTTCACAGATGTCACTATTGTTTGCCCTTTATCGCACACACACACACACACACACACACACACACACACACACACACACACATATATATATATATATATATATATATATATATATATAAACGAGTACTACGGATATATATTTCCCTTATGTTAAATGACTCTAGTGCATGATATGTTTATAAAAACATTTCAAATTCTTGCAGCTTGGATGGTATAGAGGGATGTTGCTGTGATTGTAGTGCGCAAGGTTCGTGATTCAAGAGTTGGTAGTGATGCCTTTTTTTCACTCATATTAAATAACAATAATGCATGATATGTTTGTAAAAGCATTGCAAATCCTCACATCTCAAATGGTGTAGTAGTATGTTATGTGATTGTAGTGCACAGTGTCCTGGGTTCGAGACTTGGCAGGGCTGATCATTTTGCTGCTGGGCAGAACAAGGGCTGATGGAGACAGAGTGACTAAAGCACTTTTAAGCAGTTGTAAGCGGTGTTGCATGGTTTTGCATGAAGCTAAGTGATGCTAACAGATGGATAAGTCCTCTTAGCTTCACTTAGCACCACTTACTCCCACTTACACCTGCGCTAATTTTAATTAAAGAAAAGAAAAAAGGGTGATAGGAAAGTGGTGAAATGGGGCAAGCAGGTGGTAAAACATTAGGAAAACCAGCTAGGGATGTGCAGGATGGGTGTAGGAAAGGACCATAGCTCTACATTTCTTCTGCAGCAACAGCTGTGAATAATGTGTAGAATTTGGAATTTACAGCCTCAGTGAGTAGATTGGATTCATTTCACTGTACATGGAGGAAAAATGTAGAGCTATGTATGGGGCAATGATTTTTTTGTAAGACAGATGCCCTTTTTTTTAGGTGAGAGTAGGATGTTGTGGAAAGGCTGTAGGTATGTTTGGGGAGGTAGTTTGGGTAGGGTAGGTAGCATCTGCTGACAAACAAGACACACAAGACAGCAGACAGGGATGGTATATGACACATGAGGAGGTAAACACCTTGGATGGGGAGGGTGATTGGGAATCAGAGGCCCATGACCCTCCAAATGGATACAGTTGGACTGAGGTCCCCACCCATGGGTAGTCACCACTGCACCTTCATGGCCCCAAAGGTGGCTGTGCTGGGGGCTGATCAAGAGGGATGGCTTGCCCTTCGAGGTGTGCCAGGCGGCCCTCCATCTGATGCAGCTGCCCACCCAACTCGGAGCAGATGACGCTTTGCACCATACCCCAGAACATTCTGCGGGTGACGGGCTCCTTTCCACACTTGCACCCAGGGAGGGATGGGCCCCATCCCCTGAGGCAGTTCCACCTGAAGGTCGTGCAGGACCAGCAGAGGAGGATGTTCTGGGTTGGGTCCCAGACATGCTGGGGCCCGGTGCTACAGCCAGATGGGGTGAGTCAGAAAGATCCACCAGGATTTGCCCTCCCAAACATGCTATGGTGTTGTGGTTTTCCCAGATATATTGGTTAGTCATGAACAACACATTTCAAAATTAGTTATAACAGCATGCGTGGGTGTTCTAATTAACCCAAACTAACAGATTTGAAACAATTGCATAGCAAACAGAACACATGCATAAATGGAACAACAGTAAGCATTTTAACAGCATGCAAGTTACACTGACAGCAACAGGCCACCAATAATAGTATTTTAACAAGGTATGTTAATATGCAACCAATGAAATATATGAACAATAATAGAACACATCTCAACAATAGGTTTTGAGAACAACATACCCGTAGTATATGAATAATAATTATTGATGCAGATGATGGGTGGGTGGAGAGAAAAAGTCCATTAACTTTATCAGCTTCTATTTTTCACAACAGTACTGCTCAATACTTTACACATCTGACCTCACTTTACATCTACCTATGACCCATAACTTCTGTGGCACATACATACCTGTTAGACTGTCAACCTGTAATGGTATGAGACAGACTGAGTGAACTGTGGCTACATTACTGGAGGGGGATTGTACATGTCAGGGTTACATACTTGACAAAGAAGGGGTACCCTGCAATGATGTTGTGTGAGTCTACTACTAGCATAGTTCACCTGGATTCCTATCTGTGTCCAAGGTGATTGGCAGCAGTGACCACTAGCTGTGACAGCATGATACTTGATATACATGTATTGGGAAGGGGGCATGGCGTATGTACCTATCCTGCTGTCATTTATAGGCATGCAGTTGGACAGTGGGACAGTTGTACACAGTGTATTGTTATACCCTTCAAACAGCTACTACAAACATTTCATTACCTGTAAGACTTGTGGAGAAATTACCTGTTACCACTATCTGACTGTTTCTACAAATATTCAAGATTTCTTGAGTGTATATATGCACATATCTCAGTACCACTCCCTGGATTTGAACCGTGTCTGGGTGCACTAAAATGAACTACAAGGCTGTTTTTCATCACACTGATCTACTGGGGAACTGCTGTTTCTTATTTGACTGTTTTCTGCCTAATACTCTGTGGGTTAGACAGTCTGACCTTGTAATCCTGAGAGTCACGTATGACAGTTAGCGTACTGTGTAGTAATTGTTTGAAATTATACGATCTGGAAAGCAACGGTTAATACAAGGCACTTCAGCAGGAAGCACACTGTAATACATTTGACATTAGTGTTCAGGGTTCAGATCTTAGTGCATAACATATGTCATATTTCATGTATATCTTGATTTACAGCTCCACAATCTACTGTTTTGCATACTAGTTGATTCTCAGAACAACTTCTGTTAATTTATGCTGTCAAAGCCATATTTTCTGTGCAGAACCTGTACACATTCTATTTCTACAACAACATACCAGAATAAACACAACAGCTGGTGGTTTAGGTTTTTATTGTAGTTATCTGACACAGTGCTCTACTAATGCATATGCTGTAGATGGTTATTAGTCTGGCAAACTTTTCTTTGATCATTAGACACAGAACACAGTAAACAATTTACTCCTTCTTATTTATTTCACTGTATACTGCAAGGTAGATCTGTACTCACCAGCCTGTTGGTGCAGCCTTGTCAGTCTGTCAGCATGGGCCTCCACATTGCTAGCCCTTTCTGCTGCAGCTGTAGGAGGAGAAAACAAACATTATGAATACCTGTATATCATATACTCAGGCTAGAATTTGATACAGCTGTATCTGGGATACTTACAAACTGCTGGAACATGGTTGTCCCGAATGTCTTGGATCCATTGGGACAAGAGTGCCCCCTTACTCCACCTTAGGTCTGCATAGTGATGCCATACCTGCTTACCAGTTCAGGGGATGCCAGTGGCACTGGTGAGATTATGTGTCAGATGGTCCCGGGCCTCCACTTTATACTGTGAACCGTGGTACTGGCCCTGCAGCAATCTGTCATCATGGTTTGCTATAAGGAGCCCAGCCATGACTCTGGACTCCAAAAATGCCCCAGCTCTGCACCTGAAAGCATGGGCCTTCACTAACACTTGACATAGTTCCTACTCAGAGCAAGCTACAACAGATTATGCCTATATTTCTTCCTGTGCAGTTTAAATAAGGCCATATTCCCACCCTTTGCTGTCATTGGACCATTTTGAAAATGCTAAGTTCAGCTAAGCAGTGTGCAAACCCGCTAAGCTGAGTTGAAAGTGCTTAAAGGGTTAATTGTTGATCATTGCTTAACAGTGCACAAATCCGCTTAGCTGAGCTGACTGCTGCTTAGCATTTATGTCTAATCAATGCTTCAACCAGCTACGCATAGCTGAGCACTGCTAGCTATTGCTCACTTTTCATTTTTAGAAAATATCAGAATAATGACCTAATTAATCATTACTGACATATTAGTAAGTGTATATAATTTACTTTACATGACATCCCTTTATGTGCTTTCATTACATTACCATGGGGTGTGACTATACTGTATAGGACACTTATGTATACATGGGTGATTCCACATGTTATATGCACTCACACTTCAATTTTAGACAAGCTACTCTACCCTGGTTAACAAATATCAATTACTACATAATTTAAAATAAATATAATAATTTTAACACTGCTTTCCCATGTAAAAATAAAATGCCTGTTTTGGTACTCAAACCGTGAACACCTGCATGCAAAGTCAGGACTCTAACCACTACACTATCTCAGCTTTAGGAATTTAGCTGCATATTTTTTATTTATCTCCTATGGGATGTTTAAGTAATACTGAGCAGAGGGCCATAACGTGCACACCCACTCAGCTATGCTTAAACATACCTTAGAATGGAAAAAAAAAGAATTAATAAACCCACTTTATTTACGTGTATCTGGACTCCTTGTCAGTCACAGTAAGGGAAATTGTAAGGTGACACATAGAGATAGATTTTAATTATTACTCTTACAAACTTGGAAAGTATGACTATGGTTTTCTAGCAAATCGGAAAATTACTCAGGGTTTGTCAGAACATAATGACAAACATTTGGGTTTCAGACTTTATACCCTTCAGGAAATCTGTGGTAATGCAAACTTTTTATTCTGAAACAAGCAACAAGGTTGAAGAAGTGACATGAAGAAGTCAACCTTGATGTGTATTGGACTGTTCCTAGTCTCCAAGTGTTAAACTTTTTATTCTATCAACTTTCTGAGTTTGTAAGTGCAATATTTAAAATGTGTCCCTAATTTTGGGCCTTTGTCCCCCCTTTATTTATGGTTCTACAGCTTTCTTGATGTAGGAGGTTGAGAGATATGTGAGGCAAGCATCTGGGCATTCTGCAGAAACCTGTACAGCTGAGAGGTATGGCCATACAGCACTTTGACAATGGCAGACATTTGAGTTTCATACCCTTCAGGAAACCCATGCTTATGCAAACATTTTATTCTATCAAATTTCTGAGTTTGTAACTGCAATATTTAAAAAGTGACCCTATTTTTGGGCCTTTGACCCCCTGTTATTTATGGTAATGTACAGCTTTCTTGCTCTAGTAGGTTAAGAGGTATGGGTGGCAGGCATCTGGGTATTCTGCGGAAACCTGTACAGTTGAGGGGTATGGCTGTATGGCACTTTGACAATGCAGGGGGTGTGTGACAGTACCTGTCACACACCCCCTGCATTGCTTCCTATCCAGACTTCCTGTTTTCAGTGTCTGCGGACACTGAAAGTGCTTGCAAAGTGCCATACAGCACTTTGACAATGCAGGGTGTGTGTGACAGAACCTGTCACACATCCCCTGCATTGATTTGCTGCTCCCCTATCAATTTTAGTGTCCACAGGCAGTGTTTTACTAATTTTATTTGATTTCAGTGCCCGTGGACACTGAAATGCTTTTAAAAAGTGCCATATGGCACTTTCTGAGCGCAGGGTGTGTGTTAGATGTGCATGCACAACTTACACATGCCCCTTACACTCAGTAGTGTTCATGTCCATTCAGCCTTAGCAGCAGCACACCTTCATGAATATGCAAGGCACGCTGCTGTTAAATCTAAGGGTAAACAGACATGGTTCACTCCGTGCAGGAATAGTACTATTCCTGCAGAGAGTTTATTGAATCCCGAGGATTCTCTTGCACAAGGGAGGACCTTCCACAGACCAAGGCAATTACAGACCAATAAGTCTGACCAGCATCATATGTCATCTACACCAAGGAACTACTAAGCTGACAATATGCACCTAAGAGCTAACCTAGTTGTTCAGTATTTGAGAACTTATGTGAACAGTGACCTAACTTTTGACCAACATATGCTCATTGGTGTAAGAAAGTCATTCTATATTCCACAAATTATAAACAAAGGGATTACGTCTAGACCTAGGGATGTCATTCTCCGCCTTTACTCAGCCCTCATTAGACCAGTCACTGAATATAATGTCCCCTTTGGCATATATCATTCTAGTCACATGCAACAACTAGAACCCCTGTAGACATACCTTACAAAAAGATCCAAGGCTAAAATAACATGTCCTACATGGACTGACTCAAAGATCTGTCACTATACTCAGTATCCTACAGACTGCTAAGAGTTGACCGGGCATACAAGGCATCCTCCAACACAATACTGATGGATTTACTGCACATCACCAAGTTCTCCAATTGCATCAGAAATACTCTGTCTAGGGATCTAAACCTTTTCTACAATGTCAACAAAACAGTTTGGAGGGACAGGTATACCTCACAGAGGATACCACTGCTCTGGAACAGACTGCCCATCCACATTAAACAAAGTTCATTCCTGTCCATATTCACGTGCAACTTGAATCTATGGATGGGAAACAGAAACTTTACCCCAGGACTGCCCCCTGTACTACTAGTGTACAGATGCAGCTCCTAAATCCTTTAGCCCATGCATGGAGCCCTTCAAATTGTCTATGGTATGATCCCAGTTATTCTCTTTGGGGTAATATATTCTTATTGACCATGGGATGAGTAAGACCAATCTCTTACCAAATGGGATATATTAATTTCGGCACAAAAAGTGAAATTGGCTAGGCTTAAAATGGCCTATAAGGGCAGCTAGCCTAGTTCTTACCTATGAACAATATTTTAATAAGTTAATACTTGGTTAGTTCACGAAGAATGGGGGCACTAAAATAAGAAGGAAGGCTGAGTGTAGTGGATAAGTACATGATGGAGGAAAGAAAGGAGTGTATAACATGATAAGCACTTACTCTTTTGTCAGAAGCTAAGCAGGAATAAGCTCAATGAAAGGAAGGCCTAGGAAAGGAGAATGAATGTTTGGCACCTGAAATGTGAAGGATTCAATTCTGACTTAAGAAAGCACTTTGCAGAGTTGTGGAACCCTGGAATACTGTCACAAAAAAAATTAATGAAGTGTAAGTCAGCAGACAGAGTTAAGCGATCTTGGGATGAGTCAAATACAGGGTATGAGAGATGCAGAGTCCTACTTGTACTAATTAAAAAACTGGATGGATATATATATATATATATATATATATATATATATATATATATATATATATATATATATGTACATACACACATATATTTACATGTATTTCACCAAAGGTGCACAATGTAGTCCTGAATCTTTATCAGACACTCAGTTGATTACAAGTATTGCAGCAAAAATGTGGTTAGTGCATGATAATTTTGATATGGAAATGAAAACACAAACCTATATCAGGTGTGTATAGATTATATGATACCTTACACCATAAAGCTATATAAGGAGACCACCTACAGAAACGTCTGACTGACTCACTCCAAACCATTCTGTAAGTAAACTTTCTGTGGCATATGTTTTGTAAGACTAAACAACATGGCCATGGAATTTAGTGAAATATACAGTCAAGCAAAAGTACTTCACATTATATGGAGTTACTGGGTTATATGGACGAGTAGTGCCTTTTTTGCATGGATGTTAGATATTTTTTGTAAACTGGGGAAAAGTAAAGAGTATTGTGTAAGATGGTGTCAGACCTACCAAAAGACTGTTAATTGAACAACAGACAGTATTTTATGGGTACACGTGGGACCATGGTCATGCAGTAGAAAACAAAAATGCACAACTTTTACAAGGGTAACACAAACAGTATCTTTTTGCTACATATTTTATTAAATTTACACAATAGTTTTACATTATCAACACCGTAATACACATGGTTAGTCATTTTCCCCAAATATGACTTAGTACTTTATCCAACATAATTGTTATATGTAATGGCAAAACAATCACTTGTTACAATACCCTTCTTCATTTTGTAAAACCATTTGGTATCATCATCCCATTTACTCAAATTAATTCACACTTTTTTAAAGCACTCTATTAGCTCATTTCTTTGTGACCCTCTGACTACAAGACCTCCATCAGATCATCCAAACACATCTCTTTATCAGAGGAAGACTAGCTGTCATCCATCATCAACCTTTCCCATCCTGTCTGGTTCTCATTCAGTTATAATGTCACTTCAATCTGATAATGGCCACCTATTCCAGTATTTTCACATTTCTCCTCCATAGCAAAACTTTGGGCTGCCATTCAGCATCCGTAACTAAATACACACATTTTTATTGCTATCCTATCAAAGGATGCCTATCTGTTCTCCATTGTCTAGTCATGATCCTGAAAACTGGAGGAACAATGAAACAGAAATCCATCAGTACCTTCCTCCTGGACATGACAATTGTTATAAATGCATTCATTAAAATAGTTTGGGAACCACCCTGTCCAAATCATTATTTGAAGGAAGATGAAGGATGGCGGGACGTTGTGGTAGCGTTGTCGCCTCACAGTAAGATGTTGTCCTGTTCGATTCTCAGTTAGAGCGTCTTCTGTGTGGAGACGTACGTGAATGGGCGTACCTTCGTTGAAGGTTGTGCATCAGAGCTGGCAACTTGGCACATAAAAATCTACTGCCAATCATTAGCGGACCAGAGTTCCGCTGTGACGACCCCTAACCGGAAAAAACAGAAAGACACAACATTAAGGATGGCGGGACAAGGAAGTGATGGGAGTCTGAAAGGTATACAGTGACCAAGGCTGGATGTGTAGCAGTGGAAGGATGATACAAGTTGGATGGAAGAGCATTTAAAGGATCTGTTATATAATAAGACAACGTCCTTCGAGATGTGTTTTGGGTGTCGACACTGTGAGGACTATTTGAATTGGCTGAAGGAAGGTTTAGATCATTTGAATGTTTTCAGACAGGTGGCACAGAAAGTTAAAGCAGTTATGGTTTTCTTTTGAGGGATTGTGTTTTCAGAACCAGGCTTTATCTTTGTCTTTAATGTGTAGCAAGACTTTTAGTACTTTGGTCATCCAATATTTTTTGATAATGCATAGAAATCTGTGATGTGTATAGCTGTTTGCTGGTGAACTGTATTGGTATAGTCTGATATTTTTTTCTTGCTTTATCCTTTTTGGTTGACACTGCAGTGCATATGTCTTTTGTGTTTTTAACAAATAAATATTTGCTGCAGTGTTAACATCTTTACAAAGTAAGATTGGTGACCAATTTAACATCTTTAGAAAGTAGAATAGGGACCCAGTTTATATGTCCAAGGTAGAACTTTAAGCCCTGACTATTGACCTGGGATTTTGGTTAGAAGGATTAATTTGTGAGTTGTAGTTTAGGGCTGTGAAAGGACAGTTTGAAGGTTACTGGTGAATGGTTACTCATTAAGGAATGATGACTATGTGCTCAATTAATGTTGCTGGTATGCGTGTCATCAGGAAAACTTGTGTAGGTTGTTGTTTGTTTTTTTAACTTTGGTTCGGTATGTTTTTGAATTAACTATATAAGTCCCAAGTCTGCTAGGGATCCAGTCACTTTATTTTTGAGTTTTCTCAAGATATTAGTGCCTGTGTCTCCAGGAAGGATCAGATTGTTGTTTGCTCTAGTGACACTGAGGAAGGGGTTCATGAGAGACTAAAATCTGACTAAAGAAGAGGGGGATGGGAAGAAGAAAATGAATGAGCATATATGTTGTGATTTTCTTAAGCAGATTTTGGTGGCAGTCTAGTTGGAAGTGTGATCATTTAATATAGTGGTTCTGCAGGCAGGGAAACAGTAATGTGAAGTTTGTGAAGCAGAAAAAAAGCCCTCTCCCATGTTTTTATCTGTTCTTCAAGTAAACATATATTTGTAGCTAAGGAAAAAGTGATGAAGGTGGGGGGAAGAAGGTTTCGTACAAGATTCATTAATTGCAACCATACCGAGGGCAGTGGATTATAAGATACAGATTTAGTTGTTCTAACTTGTTTGCTAAGTTGCCTGCATTAATTAAGAAGTAGTTTAGGGTTTGAACTGGGGAATATAATTTTGTTTGTGAGTTACTGGAGAAGGAAGTAGTTTATAGTCCAGGATTAAGGTGGATATTACCACAAATAAGTAGGAGTAGTACCAAGCAGACCTCTCAACTGTAAAGGTTTTAAAATAATGTCCAGATTTTTGCCTCATCTTTTTGCTTTATTCCTCATAGAAATTGTGTGTTTTTTTTTGTCAAATCACTGGGATGATCTAAGAATTAAAGTCACTAAATAATGAAATGTGTTTGGGTTTCAGACTTCATATCCTTCAGAAAATGTATACTAACACAAATCCTGTTATTCTAGCAACTGTTTAGGTTTATAAGAGCAGTATTTAAAATCTGTCCCTATTTTGGGGCCTTTGCACCCCCATTATGTCAGGCTTTACCCAGATTTCTTGTACTAAGAGGTTGAGAGGTATGGTACCAAGATGTTGAAGTATAGGAAGGATGTGAAAAACAAATGAGTCTGAGGTGCTTAAATGGTCTAGGGAATGGTAGAATGATAGATTTTGTTGTGTCGAACAGAGTCTGTATCTATGATTGCAATGTTTTGTATTGTCTGGATCTTTCTTGGTGACTAATAAAATAGGAAGGTTTGAGGGGACATAGGGATCGTATTGAGGTGCTATATGCTTGTTTAAAGATAGTTTGTCCTGAGGGTTTGCTGGGTTGCAATTTTGAGAGTATTTTAATGAATTCATCTTTAAGTTTTAGCTGTGCTAACATATTGCCTAATATAATAGGTTTTATTTTAATATGAGAAAAATTGGGGTGTGACAAAATGGTGAGGGGGCTGAGGGGTAATTTTAAATGGGTCTATGTCAAAATGGCAACTTCACAATTAGTTGAAATTCAAAACATCGAACCCACAAAACTGAACACTTGGAATACCTAAACCGAGCTAAAAAACATACTCCCCACCCCCCTCTGCTAATTATATATACCAACTCAGAGGTCGGACTTCAGTGAGGAAAGGGCAAAATCCCACTGCAAGCTGTAGTGTAAATTCAGAAATTACCTACCTGCACATGTCAACCTGCTGAATATTCAACATTTTGCATTCAATATTCTGAGGGTTGACATTTTCAGATTTCAGCAGTCTAAACAGCTCCAAAAAAGTGGAATTATTTGCGTTGCAGGAGAGTAGAAGAAGTGGAGATGTTTGATGTCTAGTTTTATTGCAATACGTGTTAAAGGTGTTCTTGGTCTAGACTATGTGAGTCTTATTACAAATTTCTTTTTCTTTCTGCTGTTCTTCCCATCTTCGTTATGTCAGATCTAATTATCAAGGCTTTCTATTCCTTAATTTTCTTGGCTTGAAGTTTATTACTTTAGATCTGTGGACTAAAGCATTGCAGGGATAACGTCAACTTCCTCTGTCCCTTCTTCCATCCACTAATCTAACAATCATAAAGTCTTACTGGGGATTGTCCAGTACTCTCCTACCGTGTATATGCTGTCCTACTTGAATATACTTATCCCTGTGCATGTTGGAGGTGCACGCTTCCTGATGACATCCAGTTTTCATGCTGCGTAGTTTTTATATTTAAGGAACTTAATAACATCTTCATCTGGTTCTCACACCATATCAAAATCTTCTGCAAAGACTACAGAGCCACTGGAATTTAACATTTATATAATTTGTAATGTGACTTATTCACAACAATTCTGCACCATTGTTTGCATATAAAAACAAGTCATGAGTTTACCAGCTAGTTCCCAACCAGCAATGCTTATCTACCTTCATTATTTTCTATAATCTGTATAATCCAGGGCATTCCTATCTTGTTCAATATCAATACTCCTTCTTCCAAGTTTAGTTGATATGAAATAGCTGTCAAATTAATTTTTCAAGAATCAGGGTGACAAATAATGTGGAGCTGTAAATCCTTCCACCTTCAACAATACTTACAGTACCAGATCCTATCCAACATCTTGTTCAGTCTATCAACATCTCAACCCCAGGCACATTAGCTCTAGATCCAAACACTACCACAAACTAATAAACAAATTCTTGAAGTTCATCACCAAGTATAGACTCAACCTAATACTTGGTGGTGATATTCACCCCAACCCTGGCCCACTCACTTCAGATACACATACCCCCTCTACTTGTAATCTAAGCTACAAACCTACAATTAATAAGCCAACTAACTGTCTCCTAGTCTGTCATCTCAATATTAGAAGCATTAATAACAAGGTACATGAATTGCATGCACTTCTGGATGTCCACTCCCCTGAGATTCTCTGTTTATCTGAAACCTGGTTAAAACCTAACACTAAAGACAATGAAGTGTTACCACCTAGGTACAACATACACAGGCTGGATTGTGCTTCGAGGAAGGGGGGGTGGGGTAGCTGTACTCTATAAATCTGAGTTGAATGTCACCATAGATGTAATACAACCTCCTCAGATTAATAACTCTGAGATTCTTGCCACCAAATTGCAACTTAATAAAAATAAATGCATTAATATCATCTGTATGTACATTCCCCAGGTAACAATATATCTACATTTGAAGATATTCTGCACTGGTTATCATGTCACTACCCCCAAGAAACCCTACTACTTGGAAACTTTAACATAGACTGGGGCACCTGTTCCTTAGAATCCCCAACCACCCATATTAACCTGCATGCATTTACACAAATCATATCCACCCCTACCAGGATAGGTAAACCCAACCAAAAAGAAAGTATACTTGACTGGGTACTCATAAACAGTCACCCCCAACTGTACACCTCTGATACCCTCCTTAATGGCCTAAGCGATCACCTTCTCACATATGTAATTAAGCACAAAACCATTAATTCCCAACAACCCTTACTCAGAAAGGTTAGAAACAATAAAAACTTTGACCCTGCCAAATTCCAACAAGAACTAAACTCATGTAATTGGTCTATTCTAAAACACCTCCCTTAGAGGAAGCAGTAGGATACTTTAACAACAAATTCCTTGAGATCCTTGATTTGCATGCACCTGTTCGTTCAAAGAGAACCAAGGCAAAAACTGCACCATGGCTTTCTATAGAGTCTAAACTCAAAATTACCCTTAGAAACAAAGCATGGGCTTTATGGCGTTCTTCTAAAGACCCTCAAGATCACATTAAATACAGGCAATCCAGGAACGAAACCAAAAAATCAGTTTTACAAGACAAAAAACAATACTACTGTAATTTACAAACAGTAAATCAAAATAACCCTCAGAAGTTTTGGGCAGGTTTAAATAATCTACTACATCCTGGACAAACTTCAACCCCAATCTCTGCTGCTACTATTGATAAAACCCCTGAAGATGTTTCTGATAGTTTTAACCAATTATTTACTGAGACAATTCAAGCCCTAGCTAGCCAACTACCTCCTAGCTCCCCTGGTCCTGAAAGTAGCACCCCTAGAAACCTACTTGTGTTCAGCTTCCAACCAGTCACCACTTCACTTATCCGTACCTTGATCAAAAAATTAAAACCCATTACACTTTCTGCTGATCAACTCCCTGCCGAGTGCCTACAAAAATCAGCTGATGCTATTGCTTACCCCATCTGAATACTAATCAATCGAACCATAGTAGAAGCTAAAATTCCCACCATCTGGAAAATATCCTATGTAATCCCACTTCACAAAGGAGGCAGCTCTATTGAATTCTCCAATTATAGGCCAATAGCTATACTCTCTCCACTTGCAAAGATTATGGAAAAATGTATTCAGAGACAACTCATGCACCACCTAATCCAAAATCGCCTTATGGCAGACACTCAGCATGGCTTCCGTCCTCATCACAGCACTACTTCAGCCCTCCTAGCCTTTACTAACACCATAAACCATAATCGCAACAATAATTATATATCCTCAGCCCTCTTTTTGGATCTTTCCAAGGCATTCGATATGGTTGATCACCAACTTTTAATCCACACCCTGCAAACATTCTGTCTAGATACTGGAGCCCTCCAATGGTTTCAATCCTACCTGAATGGTCGACAGCAGGCTGTCCTCTGGCAGAACAAACTCTCTAACCTTCTACCTAACACCCTCGGAGTACCACAAGGCTTTATACTAGGGCCCTTGCTGTTCTCCATCTTCATTAACGACATTTATACTGTCATCCCAAAAGTCAGCTGTATCCAATATGCTGATGACTCTACTCTGATTTGCTCAGCCACATCTCCAGTAGAGTTATGGTCAGCTACCCAGACCACCTTTAATACAATAGAAAACTGGCTTTCTGAACATCGTCTGATCCTAAATCCCAAAAAAACTAAAATGCTGTTATTTTCACCAACACGTAGGTCTACCACTTTCACCTTTACCATAAAATCAAATGATGGCACAATAATCTTCCCTGACCCATCTACAAAACTATTAGGTGTCATCATAGACAATAATCTCAAATTTGACCTACATGTTAACCAAACTATCAAAACCATCAATAAAAAACTAGGGTCACTTTACAGAATAAAAGCCTTCCTAACCCCTCCAGCTAAAATTGCCATAGCTTGCTCTCACCTTCTTTCAACCCTTCTGTATGCATCCCCTCTACTCTCGAATTTGAACAAGACTGTGCTGAACAAACTCTCAATTTGCTACAACCACATTGCCAGGTTTGCCACTGGGCTGCCTTTTAGGACACATCATTGCATCAATCTAAATCATCTTGGTTGGCTTGAACTACCTAGCCTAATCCAGTATAACCAACTGATTATGGCCTATAAAATCCTCTATAATCCGGACAATACTCCTGCACTTAAAAATATTATCACCCTCAATAACAATCCTAGACCGCTTCGATCCTCTAACAAACTACTAATTCAGACTAGCAAAATTAATAACACAGCCGGTGATTCTCTCTTTGCAAACTCTGTAAGTAGATCCTGGAACTCTCTTCCAGCTGATATTACCTTACTTTCCACCCTGGGTCAATTTAAAACTAGACTCAAACAACATTTGTCACTTAACTGGCTATGTCAATGTATCAAGCCTGGCTAACTCGAATGTGTAAAAATCTGTTAACCAGTTTACTGTGTAATTTAATTTAATCCTGACTTGTGCTCAGGACTAACTGTAACCTGTGGAACTTGTTTAACTTGCTTACTTATGTAATCTCTGTAAATAGTCTGTTTGTAATATGTAATGCTGGTAATGCTGTATCTGCTTACCCTTGGAGCTTTTCTCCCCGGGCCTCCGCTGAAAATGGACATGCATCCAGTCGGACTATCCCGGTCAACAAATGTAAAATAAAATAAATAAAATAAAGACCCCAAATCAGAACAATTTCTAATTATTACTTTAAATCACTTTAAAAGATAACAAAACAGTGGGTTTTGCACCAACAAGCATATCATAAACAATAAGAAGCATGAAACTATCTGGCATTACTGACTGACCTTAATCCTCAGTGATTTATCAGATAATCAGAATTTTATGAGGAATAGGGCAAAAGTATTATGCAAAATGAGACAGTTCTGCAAAATCAGGGATATATGAGGGCATAAACCCCACATATCTCCATCCTTTATTTAACACAGGACTAAACCTTTTCGCTTACATCTGCAGCTTTATATACTTGATTAGAGATATTAAACCATTAACATTATATGCCAATATTTTATATCTTCCAGTCTTTGCTGTCTATCCTTCTCCCTTTTATGTCGATATAAATCTTATGAATCTTGTCTGTCTATAGGTTCCACAAGTCTTTTGTGTACAAAGTACAGCCGATTAAACATGTCTGGTACTTTTCCCTCATTTAAAAGCTTAACAGACCCACAACAACTTACATACAAAGATCATCATTTTCCTGCCTCACAACATACTTATACCCCCCACCCTAGATGTGCACTACTAGTTCAGCCTCTTTACTGACTCCAACAGGGTGAGACAGTCCCCAAATTCTTTCTTCCCTTACTAGGGAACTAGAGAACATGTGCTGTCTCTTGTCTCCAAACACTGGTTAACAGCGTGACTTTTTGCCAGTCTCATTCACATTTGCCACACTAACTCCAAAAATAAATAAGTAGCTGTATACACATTATCTAGTTCATAATGTTTTGATATTTAATATCATCTAACTTATTTTGTCCCCACTGCTCAATGATATAGCACAATAGGATTTCCCCTTTTTCAAATTAACCATACCCTGTTTATTCCTCAAGTATTTGCATGCATGCATGTATATATGTATATTACAAGCACAGTCAGTCCAGGCTATGGGTTATACTACAGAATGAGTGTTACACTGAAGCAGAAGTAAGAGCTGCTGCATCACAGTACTTAACTTGGTTTTCTGGTTTGTGTCCAGGCAGGGGGTGCTTCTGTACAGAGTCTGCATATATTTCCTATGGGTGAGTCCATGAGGAGAGTCCATTTTCACCAGGTGGTTTAGTTTCTTTTCTCATTCCTGAGACTTGCAAGTACGTAAACAGATGATGACCTTCTAAATTGTCTGAAGGTATGCATGCAGTGTAACTGTGTGTGTGTGTGTGTGGGGGGGGGGGGTAGAACTGATCCTGAAACTGAATAATTTTCCCTAAAGTCCACACACTTTTTGCAACTGCATTTCTGCAAGATTATATTCAGTTTATACATCCACATTTTTTCTGTCTCTTAAACCATCATCCCAATTTACCCCATTAGTGTATACGGCATATTTTTATAGTCTCCGGATGTTTTATTTTATGCCGTCAACTACAACCACTCACCAGCGATCATGCATTCAAATAAGCAAAGTTTTTTTTTTTAAATAGCACATGAATGTCTGTTATTCCCTTTTATGAGGAAAACTATAATTTGTTGCAGTACCTCAACTGTCACTTGAAAATGTATACGTCATTATCTAAGCCTCAGATACTGTGTTTATCTATCATTTGCTGCTATTTACAAGGGCAAGTTTAATATTTTATAAATAGTATTCAAACATTATTTTACATTATTTTATAAATGTCTAAGTTCCATTACTTTATTTCATTATTACAGTATTTTAAGTGAATTAAAATTTAGGTCAGCATAATTTTTGTCTTAAATCCTTCCTTGGATATAGCCAGTACGAAAAAAACAGTTAACATCTCTCTTAATTTGAATAAGGACCATCCTTAGCAAATGCTGGACCAGATCTGGACCACTTTGATGGGACCTACCAGCTATGCCTACCCTGTTAAAAACTCAACTCTCCTCCTACCACTCATCTCCTGAACTTAATGATTATTTCTGATTAGGAAACTGATATATAGGTTCACAGCTTTATAGCTAAGTACTAGCCTCAGGGAACATAATGCAAGATGCCCCAGCAGAGAATGTGAGACTATCCATCCAATTTTCTAGGTTTACTCCAAAGGTGATAAAGGTACTACTCTGCTTGATATGTAGTAGAAGTTTATTCAAGAGGTGGGGGAATATGCCAGGCTATTAACCCATCATGCCAATGTGTCTTATTTATCTGGTGGTGAAAGTTTAGAATGAAGTATTGGATGACCCATTTAATTTGTGATGGAATGGGAGGTCAAGAACGGTCAGATATTTCATGGCACAAAAAACTAGACACAGATCCCCACAGAGTAGTCTATAAGAGGCTGAGTGCAGAGAAAGGCCTTTCAGTCTGTCTAAGCAGGGGAAGGCCTTCAGGCCATTACTAGGTTCATGCAGAAGTACTAGGCAAATGGTTTGCAGACAATTACAAGTCTAACTAATGACCCATTTTCAAAAGATACCTCTAGCATCAGGGATGGCAACACAAGATAGACCAGGGGAGAATTTGAGATCGTCCACATCTAGGTTTACCTTGAAGTCTGCAAAGTTGCTACTCTCCTTGGCATGTAGTAGAAGTTTGTTCCAGGGTAGTCAGAAATGTTAGGATATGAATCTATCACACTATTGTGTCTTATTTTTCAGGTGATGAAAATTTAATTCCCTTAACTGGATGTACAAGAAACCATTTGCTCTGCAAAGGAACAAGAGATCAAAGAGGGTCAGATCTTTCATGTCTCAAAAAGCTAGACACATATACTCACAGAAGACCTTATATGAGACTGAGTACAGGGACAGGGCATGGTAGTCTGTCCTGACAACTAAGATCAGTGACACCACTGATCAATGTGGCCTCTTAAGTCGAGTGATATGTTTAAAGAAATACATGTCAAAAAAGGGCATTGTATTCAATAATGCAACTAATGATATATGAACAAAGGGGACTTAAGACTTTTTTTCATATACAGAGATTCCTCTGGAAATTAGATGAGACAGATAGAAGGTTTTCTGAACTATGGCAGGGGCACAATTGTCAAATGTTAGGGAGTTATCAATAAGAGCATCTAGTTACTGTACAGCAGTGTCTGGTTGGAGGGGTGTGTCACCTATATGGTACAGGAATTTGTTTTGTTTACCAAAATGAACTACACTACATTTTTTCACATTTAAGTTGAGACTGTTGTCCTTGCACCAATTGTTAAAATGATCTAGCCCATGGTGCAGCAATTGTGAGTCAGTGAAAGACTAATGACTACTTTACAGTCATCTGTCAGAATTGTTGGCCTTAAGGTCTGAGAAGTTGATGCTATATAGAAGACAGCCCAACAATGAGCCCTGTGGTACACCACTGATACCAGTTTTGCTTTTAGAAATGGCACCCATGACTCTAACCTCATTGGTAGGTAGCTGTCAGCAATCTACTGCACAAAAGGGATATTTATATTCAGATTTATAAATTTGTTGTAATGCCTGCAAGAAGAATATTGTCAAAGAGTATCCCTGTTTCGGTGACATTTTCAAATAAAATAATGAGGTTAAAAAGACAGGATTGCCTTTGACAAGCCCCAGTTGGTTATTAGTTCTTATCTTCTGGACATTGTTAAAGAAATATCTGTAGTTAATATTGGTTTTGGTGGGTATTTTAAGTTCATATTCAGTGTTGAGTTCGTAATAGTTTCCTTAAGATCATGTGCAAACTTATCAAATCAAAGTAGCCTATCTGTTCGAAAAACACATTTCCTCAGTAGCTGCTTATATTGGCTGTCTTTCTGTCATTTAAGTTTGCATTCTAACTTTTCTTTTTATAGAAGGTCTTTTTCAATAAATGCCCTCCATAGTCTTAACATGCCCTGCCCTCTTTGATTACTATGCAGGAAGTTCTGCTTCATTGATTTGCTGAGATCACACCGGGATCTGCACAGACCATTACCTAAGTCAGCAAAAGGGAGAAATAAGTACAGAGAGAGAAGATTTTCAGATTGGGGCAGTATTTCTTGTATTTTGTGCCTAATTTCCAAATTTAAGATTAGTTGCATATTGTTGGTTAATCCAGTCTCAACTCACTACTCCCCATACATTCTGCATTCCAGTCATGTGGAAACAAATGTGAAGGCTGCTTCTGTGTCACTGTCACACAAGCACATCATGTGCAGAACAACATTCATAACTCCTAATTATCTCTGATTTTACCCAATATCACTGAATATTGCCTTTCACCTGTCCATGATTTTATCTCGTATTTTTACCCTGTACATCCCTTGTAAACATTTTAATTTTCTAGTAAATCACTAAGGATTACAGTCAGACACTAATGCTAGCTCTTAGATTGTTATAGTTTATAATTCATTTTGTCCAGAAAATGCACGTTCACCCAAAACCTGTTTCAATAAACAGACATACTTCACTCAGCCTGTGTGCAGCATTAACATGATATTTACTTACTTTTAAAAAGTAGAGGAAGGAATCCCACCCTACTATTGTAGGAGGTGCAGGAAAGATCTAAATTTGCATCACCAAGGTGACAAGCGTGATGATACAAGGATAGAAAGCACTGCCCTTGTAAGTCAATGAAGAGATAAAGTTTGCAAACACGAAATAACAGTAAAATGAAGCAACAGAATATCCAGTAAACTGAATTTGCAGAGCTGGAAGTCATCCTGTCATCCCAGAAAGAAAAAGCAAAAGACTGCAAGTAAGTGCAAAAAAAATAGTTGCACATGATCTCTTTACTATGTTGCTAACTGTGTTCTTCAGGTAGGTAGAATGAGACCTCTAATAAGCATTAAGCAATTTATTTCACTAGTTGTATAATTTACTTGTACAGGTATTCCTCCATAGGGTTTATTTTTAAAGTTCTCAATATATTTGGTGCAGATAGGGGCTGTCTTATCAACGGAGCTACTTAGAGGGAATTTAAATCAGTCATAATCAGTGGCTTTACCAAAGTGACCCATCGGATGATTACAGCAGAATTTATTTTGGTCATCATGTTATTAGAGATAGTTCTTTTTAGATGTCCATAAACTCAAAGGTATTTTCAGGGGATGTATGACCAGTTTTAAAGGAAGATGATACATACCGATGTGTTTAAGAAGTGGCCATATTTATGAAGACGCGATCAAGGGTGTATGGGCTCCTAGTAGGATAATTAGCTATTTGTAGAACAGGTGACTTTTATAATGTCAAGGAAGTGCTGGGCATGACAACCATTGGCAGTTTAGGTCAGCTGCCAGTTTATTGACACATAGTTGAATCCTCCAGT
Organism: Protopterus annectens; assembly: GCF_019279795.1. Classification (NCBI taxonomy): domain Eukaryota; kingdom Metazoa; phylum Chordata; order Ceratodontiformes; family Protopteridae; genus Protopterus; species Protopterus annectens. The sequence goes on from NC_056735.1 coordinate 1,292,589,029, forward strand.
AGAAAAGCATTGGGGTTTCAACTAAGGTATTTATACAGTTATCATATTAATGAAGGGACTCTGATGATGCCAGTGATTGGTGAAAGCACTTAGTCGTTGTTCATTTTGGAATAAATCTTTACTACAAACCAGCCTTCACGCTCTTGTGTCTCAACATAGTGGTCGGTGGCTATTTTGACATATAGGGTGTACTATAATTAGCTGTGACATGGTAATGAATCTTGTTTAGGGTGATATCGATTTCTAGGAGTTGAAACTTGGTTTCCCAAGGGATCAGTCATGAGGTGATGATATTCCTGACAAATAATGATAGTCCCCCACAACTACCCATAGTTCTGAAGACACATTGGGCACTAAGCCAGAAATATGAAGAATGTTTACATTGGTTTGAAATTATGCCTCTGTAACTACACATATACGAATCTGTTCAAGTTGCATAGGGGCTTCAAGTACAGCCCATTATTTTGTATTAAAAACAAAAAAAATATATTGATTTATTAGTTTATATTTTGTCATAAACATGTACAAAGGTAAAATACTGGATATCTGGATTACCCCCAGATCCAACAGTTTCTGCAGGTCCCTTCTCAGAGTCTGCTTAACTTGCACAGGCACCCTATAAGGGGCCTTTTTGATGTACTGCTGAGATCCTGTGTCCACATGATGCTTTACCAAGTAGGTACTGGTTCCCAAAACACCCATAATACTCTCCAGACCTCCTGAAGTTGGGTTGGAGATAACTGCTGAGAAAGGGTCCTCTGCACACTTTCTCCACCTCAACCTTAGCTCTTTATTTTTAAATGTTCCTCCTTTTGTCTGCACACTTTCTCCACCTCTCCCTTAGCTCTTTATTTTTAAATGGTCCTCCTTTTGTCTCCATCCATTCCCTTCTTCCATTGATTTGGCTCATGCCTTACTTCCCTTCAGCCCATCAACCCATAAGCACAACAGTCAGTGCACCATAATGTATCCCCACCTAGAGTGCATTTACAGTATAAATTAAGCTTATAGCCTGGACTGTACTTTATGTCTGAGGAAACCCACATATATTGTGAAAGCATTTATCTTATTTCTAGAAACAAAGCCTATTGGATATTGGTTTAAATAAAAGTTTGGCTTAAATGAGACAAAAGGAGCCATTGAGTATTTTTTAAAATGGATCTGATAAAGCCCTTATGAAAATTCTAAAGAATTCAATTGCCAAATCTCATTTAAGAGTTTTCCTTTGTCATCGGACTTATTGGCTTGTTTGCTCTTCTATTACCAGTGTTAAACTGATATAGGTTAAAATGTACTGTTCATTTGGGTGTATTTCTCCCAGGCTGAGCATAACAATGATCAAGGTGGAATTAATTCCTTACCTCCGTTAACAAATTTTAAGCAAAGAGGAAAAAAAATATCTTTGTAAGTTAAGCACTCAGCATACACTCTCTTTGGGAGGTGTTGCAGACAACACCAAGCAGACCATGTTACTCTAATGTAAGATCATCTGAAACATAAAACCTTGTAAAATCATCTGACTCGTCATACTCCTCAGCTCTTGCTTTCCAAGCCAGTGTCTTTGGATGACAAGAACTGCAGGATTCATAGGTAGGTTCATAGGTAGGTACTCGGCTATCGGCCCAAGGGCCTACATAAGCCTAGCCAACAAGGTTCCCTGTCTTATGCCACCCAAGAAAGTTATTTTCCTGTGCCACTGTTGAGCAGAGACACAGAAGTGATCCCCGGGTTGTATTTCCTATTTCCCATCCACTCATCAAGATTTTTCTTGAAGAGTGCTAATGAAGAACTTTGCTTGACATAGATGGGTAGCCTGTTCCAGAGTATGGGAAGTCTCTGGGACAGGAATCTATCTGTCCAGCATGTCCTGTTTATTGTGGTGACAAGGTTTAGGTCCCTAGAGCATGTAGCTTGGAGGGATTGGGATTTCTTTAGGTGTAGCATGTCCAACAGCTCTGGGTTTGACATAGCTTTATATGTTAGGCAGAGGTCACCTCAGAGTAGGTGATATGCTATGGAGTAAAGCTGTAGTTTTTTGAGGCGGGCAGTGTAGGGCATTTGTTTGAGGGCAGTAATCCTCTTTGTGAGGAACTTCTGTGTCCTTTCCAGCTGCTGCAGATGTCTTGTGAGGTACATTCCAAAAGGGGCATTGTACTCTATAATGGGTCTAATGAGTGTCGAGTAGAGGGGAACAATGACCTCTTTTTTCCTGAATGAGAACCCTTTTATGATGAGGTGTGCCACCTAGAAGGACTTCTTGACTACTGTGGCGATGTGACTATCAAAGGAGAGACTACTGTCCACCTGGGTCCCAAGGTCCCTTATCACACATTCGGTGTTAAGTAGATTGCTGCCTATGTGGTAATTCATGGGTACAGAGTTTTTACCAAAGGGGATGACACTGTACTTTCTGGCATTGAGCTTGAGGCCATGACTCTGACACCAGGCATCTGTCTCAGCGAGGCCCTTCTGTAGGATGCCCAAATCATTTGGGGACTTGACTATGGCTCCTAGTTTGCAGTCATCTGTGAACTTCATTAGCCAGAGACCTTCTGTGTTAGCCTGTACTTCAGAGAAGTAGATACCAAACAAGAGAGGTCCCAGGGCGGACCCCTGTGGTACTCCACTTGTCACTGTTTAAGGTCAGATTTGGAGTCTGCAACTTTTACAGTGTGGGTTCTGTCAGTGAGCCAGTTGGCAACCCATCTTGCGATGTTCATAGTTCATAGGTTCATAGGTTGGTGCTAGGCTATCGGCCCTAGGGCCTATACAAGCCTAGCCATAACAATTTCCTGGCTATTTCTCCCCACACTATTTACTTCCCTGGACCCCTGTCTAGCAGGGCGACTGACATGATTCCTGGGGTGAATTTTCTTTCTCCCATCCAATCATCAAGGTTCCTTTTGAAGAGGGCCAAAGAGGTGCTCTGCTTGATATGTATGGGCAGTCTATTCCAGAGTCTGGGGATTCTCTGGGTCAGGAACCTATCCCTGCAGCATGTTTTGTTTATTGTGATGACAAAGTGTAGATCCCTGGAGAGTGTGGCTCTGAGGGATTGGGATTTCTTTAAGTGTAGTATGTCCAACAGCTCTGGGTTTGACATGGCCTTGTATGTTAAGCAGAGATCGCCTCGGAGTAGACGATATGCTATGGAGTATACCTAGTTTAGTGAGTTTAGCTATAATTTCAGAATGGGGGATGGTGTCGAAAGCCTTGGTGAGGTCAAGATAGGCTGTGTTAACCACTGTACACTAATTTACAGCTTTGGTGACTGCCTCAAAGTAGTCGATCAGGTTCAAGAGGCATGATCTGCCTTTCACAAACCCGAACTGGGTGGGATCCAGAGTATGGAGGTTACCAATGTCTTTGTTTTTGAGTTCCATGATGATACATTCCATGGCCTTGCAGACCAGGCTTGTCAGGCTAATAGGTTGATAGTTCCCAGGATCAGTGGTGGCTCCCCCTTTGTGGAGTGAGATAACTGTAGCTGTGCGCCATTCAGTGGGCACAAAGCCTGATGCGAGGCTATTATTGAACATGGTGCTTAAGTGGGGACCCAGTTCGTTCTGAAGTTCATGTAAAATGCAACCTGGGATGTTGTCCGGTCCCATGGATGCTGTATTTTTGGCTTTAGAGAGTGCAGCTTTTACTGGCGTAGTTGTGATTACAGGGACTCTGCATTCTTCCTGTATAGATATGGGCCCTTTAGGGGGTGGGGGGGTAAAGTTAGCACTGAACCTATCTGCCAGGATGCTGGCAATATCAGTTGGTTCTGTAATTTTTGTGCCATTGTGCTGTAACTCAGAGCAGGTCTGGGTGTTGCCATCGAGATTCTTGACATAGCTATGTAATGCTTTGTGGTTGTCCTTAGAATTAGTGGTGATTTTGTTTTCTTGGCTAGGTTTGGAGGATCTTATAAGGGATCTCAGCTTCTTACTGAGGCTGACCAGGGAGCTCCTCCACTCATGGGATTTTACTCTCTTTTGCAACAGTTTCTTCATTCTGTTGTACAGTTTGTTTATGGCAGGGGACCACTAGACTGGCTTCCTTTTTTGGAGGATAGCATCTTGGTTCTGTTTGGGATAGCACGATCCATGCACTCATGCAAGTGCTTATAGAGTGCATTTGTGTAGGATTCAGCAGTTGTAACTGTATTGTCCATCTGCATGGGTGTCATGAGGTTCACTACTTCTGTCTTAAGAAGCATGAAGTTGGCTTTGGAGAAATTTTTTACTGTGGTTTCCTTAATGGAGGGTGGGGGTGGAATGTGGATATCAAGGGTGATTAGCTTATGGTCAGATCTGACCAATGAGGACTTGACTTCAGGTGTGGAACACCGGTCAGTCATGTTGGTAATGACTAGGTCTAAGATATTGTTGCCCCTGGTGGGTGTGTGGATAAGATGATCCAGGGCATTGAATCACTGAATTCATAACTGAATCACTGTGAATGAACTTAAAAGTTGTACGAGGACTGGAAACCAGAAAAAGTATGAAATGTCTAAACTTCATTCCGCTATCTCATCTCATATTACACCCCCTTTCTTCTTTCATGAGCTTCTGATCACCTCCTGCACCTGCTCTGAGTTGCTGCAGTCTTTCACCAAGTCAATTCTCATACCCCGTGATAGTCATTGTGTTTCCTCAAAACCACAAAAAAAAAACCTCTTGAACTTCCTCAAAATTATCAACAGCAACAGCAATAATAATGACCATCATTATCATAATCACCACCAGCTCAGGTTTCTCTACAGAAACAGCATTGTTTACAGAACACCCCAATAAGAATTATTTCTAAAAGTTTTTTTTTTTTTTTGGTTTGTTTTTTATATTATCTAAGTATTTGTTAAAGTGGGTAAGTGGACTTCTGGCATACAGATAATTTCCTGCTATAACCCAGATACAAAAACAACAGTAAAGATTACATGAAGTGATAATTTACAGTAGTATCTAAGCATTATGTTTTGGCAGGTGTTATTAAATCAAAATGCCTTAAAGAAACCCATATGGATGCAAGCAGGGCTTGCAAAACCCACACAATTGGTTCAGTTTACTATAAAACACCATTGCCAAAAATGTCTCCCCAGTCTAGTCCAACCATTTTCTAGTTTTAATTTTCTGCTTGTCCTCCCACCACACGCACACACACACACACACACACACACACACACACACACACACACACACACACACACACACACACACACACAATTCTGAGTGTCTCTACAGGTGCTGTAACCCTGCAGTATCTTAAAAAGCCAAACTGTGTCTGTTACTGTTTGCCCACTTTCAGCCAAGTGAATAATTTTTCTACCCACATCTGCCTTCTCAGCAGACACATCTCGTGTTTTACTTCTCTGGGATTATTCTGATCATATCCGTGACTGCATTTCATTCCATACCCTTGAACTGCTAAAACTGTTCCACAAATCTTAGTGATCAGAACATTGCAGTACCTGTTTATTTTTTTATATTTACTAGTGCTTATTTTCATACTGGCTGTAACTGAGTGTTCTGTAGTGATTTCTTAAAGTTGTATTCATTATCAGTCAATCATGCACACCATGTCAGCAGTCCAAGCAAAAGAAAGTGCAGTACCTGTCTATCAGTTTTCAAATTAAACCTTGTGTTTCTAGCTTCAGCAACATGTTAAAGCATGTGATCAATGAGTGGAATTTTTCCTTTTCTAGAATGATACCAGGATATAAAGAAAAGATGACTGGCTTTAATAATTACCTAATAGTTGGTGTCATTCAAGGTGGGAGTTCAATATGTATCAACATGGGATGAGATGACTGACAGTACAACCTGCTTTGCAAAGGTGGTCTGCACCTCTCATTCTAAGGCTTTGCTGCCCCCATAATGCATTTTTAGGTAAAGTCTAACTAAAAGGCATTCAAGTGTAGGAGAACATTCATAGCCTGACCTGGACCATATCAAGGTGGATTTACTAAGTGCCAGAAGTCTAAATAACAAAGTGCATGGTCTTGAGGCTGCAGGTAGAACACATCCATGTTTTTGCAGCTTCATTGTAAAGATAGCACTCCATCAATATATGGGGTTTATGCCTGCCAGGTCTTCAGGCCTGATGTTAACAGTGGTGTTTCTATATTTGTCAAGAAACACATCATCTATAAATAGATTTCTAGAGATGCACAATCTGAACTCATAGAACTCCAATTCACTGCGAAAGAGACCACCTAACAACTTATACACCATATAGTTGTTAATATGGCGTATAAGTTGTTGTGTATATGGATGGTGCAGCGGTACTGTTGTTGCCTCACAGCAAGAGGTTCTCCGGTTCGATTCTGAACTGGGGTGCCTTCTGTGCAGAATCTGAATGTCCTCCCTGCATTCATGTGGGTGTGCTCTTGTTTCCTCCCAAATTACAAAGACATGCATCTGGAGTGTTTCTCCCTGGGCCTCCACTGAAAATCGGCTTCATTCCAAGTTGGACTTTCCTGGTTAACAAATGTTAAATAAATATAACTAACAATTTATAGCATGCCACAGGACATCCTCCATGTCTCCTGATGACCATGTAAGAGTCCTAAAATTACTTGAAGATTTCCCTATAACACAAACCTCATTATAAGGGTAGAGTCTAACCACCCTTCAATAAAGTAGAGCACCTATATCTCCAAAGTTTGTTACACTCAAAGGTTCTTAGACATAATAATCAAGAAATTCCTGGAATGGATAGCGAATAATCCTGCTAAAAGACTCAATATTCTTGCTCTGGTTAGGATTATTGTAGTTGCTATGTATACCAATCCTCTAGTTTCATCTTCCTTGGTATAGTTAGGACATAAACTTGTTCATTTCCATAATCTCTAAAACCATTGCAGTCAATATTTCTAAACTGAAGCATTTCAAACAGACTAACCTTATTAAACTCTTATGACAAATTTTCGAAAGTCACTTATAACATCAGTAGTCCTGACATTGACATAGTTGCTAGTTATATAAAATGGAGAAATATTCTTACATGAATAAATGCTTAGACATTGTCATCCCTACTAGAATCAAATATAATGGGAAGTTCAAAAACAAACCACCCTATTGTCCAGCAACATAAACTGTATAACAAGATTAAAAAGCTTCTTAAAATATACAGCATAACTAAAAATGTCCATGTCGTGGATTGCATCAAATATATCAACAAGGAAATAAAAGATGCCTTCAGGACTAGTAAGGCAACAAATGAACTAAAGTTCACTACTGAAGCCATGGATACTTATAAATCATTCTTTACTTATGTTAGAAAACTTAAGAACAATATCCAGCGATATTCAAAACTTACTTAAATTGGCACCATCCAGTCTGACTCAGTGGACATGGTAAATTTTTTAGAGGACAAATTTACTGCAAACTTTATTCCTGAAAAAAACTTATATCAATTCTGTAAATTTTTGAAACCCTTGCAACCCCGTTATCACAAAGGAACACATACTGAATGTGCTATCAATGACCAAAAATACTATTACAATGGGGGGGCTTGCCAACTTACTTAGTTGCTAATAACTAGTACCAAACATTCCCCTGAAGAACTCCTCCTGAAACAGTTTAACCTGAGCTGAGCTCTAGGATTTGTCCCCAAAAAATGGAGTACTGCAGTGATGTTGCTCCTTCACAAGGGTGGCCTAGCCATGGATTCTGGGGACTACAGGCCCATCAGCCAGACTAACCTGATTTGCAAAGCTATGGAGTACATCATATCTGACTTCATTAGGTGTAATATCAAAATGGGTAGACCCACAGCATTTTGGCTTTATCAAAGAGACATCTAGCCTAATGAATTTAGTTAACTTATTTGAAAGGGTTACTCAAACTATTGACAGTAGTTGTTCTGTTCACACAGCATATCTGGACCTGGCCAAGGGATTCAACACTATACTCCATGCTAGTATCATAAGTAAACTAAGTGTCTTACATGTAGCTCCATACATGTTGAGGTAAATTGCCAACTGACTTAAAAGACAGAACCCACATATTTAGAGTGGCAGACGCTTCCTCAAAAACTATGAAGTTAACTAGTGGTGTGCCATAGGGCTTGGTTCCGGGGCCCCTCTGTCATTGGTATTTACTTCTCCAACCTCCATCCCAGGAAACAAGACATTTGGTTAATTATGTCTGCAGATGAATGCAAACTGGTTATTACTGTCAAATCTCCCTTTGATATCAGCTCCAAACTGCTAGTGTACAGAAAATGGGCTAAAATTAAATGCAAAAAAAAAAATGTAGCACTTTACTGTTTGGTAAACAACTGTATAGATAGCAATGTGAAGTATATCAAATTCCTGACTATAAAATGATAATGTAGTCAGGGGTCTTGGAACCTCAGCCAATAATTCATTCTGTTTCATTCAGCATGTGACAACAGTACATAGAAAATCCTTCTATATCGCATACCTAATAACTAAAGAAATATCACCCAGGGGGAAAAAACTGTCATCCTGCTTCTGCATATAGCTCAGATCAGGCCAGTTATTGGATACAATGTTCCCTTTGTGATGTACCTCAACAGCCATATTATTAAACAGATGGAAAGTCCCCAGATGTTCCTAACAAAGAAACTGATGCCTTAAAGATTTTGGGCTACTGCCAAGAGTGGCTGGAAAAACTATTTCTATACTCATATCTTAGAGCCTCTAGAGGGATGTTCTATGTTTCACATTCTGCACCATTACAGACCCTGTCTTCCTTGATCTGCTATCTCTCTGCAAGTCAAATAGCTCTGCTAACACCAGAACCATGGGCTTACATTTCTATTAGCAGATAAATAAAACTCACTGGAGAGATATTATCACCCAACAACTAACTGAACCCTGGGAGAGACTACCCTGCCAATTAAGCAAAGTGACACATTAGCTTCCTTCATATTAACCCTGGATGACTGGATGGGTACCCATAAAATTGCATGAAGCACTGACTAGCCTTGTACTTCCTGAAAAGGGGGTTACAGCTTAAGGTGTAAATGCACTTTGTGACTAATTGCATTTAAATCCCAATGACTCCTAATGGTAACTGACAATACATAGAACTAGATGGGGAATCTGACCCCAGTTTGCGGATGAAAACCATGTTCAGCACTCAGCAAAAGGAAATAGTCAACACTATGAGACATACAAGAGTCATGAAGCCTCAGTACTAATAATAGTTGACTAGCCTACTAATAATAGTTAGCTAGTCACTAGTACAATGCATAGCAGGAAGTGTAATCTACTTCACTAATGTGACTTGTAGCTACTACAGGAGTAAGACTGCAAGTAGGAAAATGCCCCTCATTTTAGGGTCTCTTGGGCAAATCTGTGTCACATAAGACTTATTGGTCCTTCATAGTGCACCGTGGAGCTTCCTGAGGGAGCATAACCCTACTGGGCTTAATAGAGTCAACTAGCTTAACAATGGCTTTGATCCCAAACACAATTACAAGGCATCTGTCTTCTAGGAACAAGTCATTCTCAAAACTGAATCCTTCCCTTACTAGCTGTTATACATGCATGTGTTGTCATACAGATCAAAACAGAAAATAAAGGCGTACACTGGTTTGCTGATATATTCCTATATCATCAAGTATCCTAATATATTTCTAATAGACAGGTACAGCTTTTGAATACATGAAGCATGTTCTTTCTTTGAAGCTATATAGAATTAATGTGCCTGAAATTAAGTTTGACCAAACTTTTTGTGAAACAAACTGCTTCTGTATTGCTGTTTTAAACAGTGGTGCTGTTTTTTTTTTTTATGAAAACAAATTGTATTGCCAGATAGTATAGTTGATCAATAACTGATCAATGCTTCTTATTGGTTAATTGATCAATGCTTCCTATTGGTTAATATCCATTTGAAAATGTATTTAACATGGCCTTTGAGACAGTACATGCCTATCTGATGAAGTTTGTAAGACGAAAACATAAGGGGAACTGTTTTTACATTTATGTGCTTGATGTGCTTTGTGCTTTTAAACCACTGTGTTCGTGTGCATTTTGGATTAAACTTCTGTTGAGTGGACCAGCTGGTTTCCAGTGCCTTTCTACAGGCAGATAGTATAGTTCATGGAGTTGCTCATATCTCTGAAGTTAGGTAACCACTGAAATAGTATATATAAGTACACAGAACATAGGGGATTAAGCCCTCACACAGGAATGTCTACCACCTTGCTAATTGCTGAATTGCTTTTGTCTTTTTTGCAATTAGTATGACTTGCTTTTCCCTCAGGTTTTGATATCTGTGATGTTGAGTATGTATATTTTTGTTTTATCTGTGTGTGTGTGTGTGTGTGTGTGTGTGTGTGTGTGTGTGTGTGTGTGTGTGTGTGTTTGCCCTGTAACAGCTTAGCATTCTCTCAGGACTGGTTCACTGCATTAAACTCACTGAATGAAGGATAGGCTTCAATTCTCTCATGACCAAACTACATTTTTTAACTGTAAGTGGAGTACTCATTGAACTGGTTTCGTCAAAGTGATGGTGAAATTTCAAGTGAAGAACTATGACACAATGCATGTCTTTGGCATTTGTGCAGATTAGTTTATTTTCTTTGCCTTTGTTTAAAGTCAGTATTTTACGGTGTTGCGCAAGCTGTGCTGAATGCCAGACTAGTAATCTTGTTTGAAACAAAATGCTAGCTCAGCCCTTTCCCAATACATTCTGTTTATTTGCATCTGCTAGGACCAGACACTATAAACTCAAAGCTCAGATCAGAAAAGGAAAGCAACTTCATCAAAGTTATATATAATCATTTCACAATATATGATGAAAAAAAGTTCTTTGTTAAAGGAGAGAAAAAAAATAAAATGGGATTTAGCCTTATCTTGATAAATTATATAAAAGAATTACACAGCAAGCAGTGCTTAAACAATCTTGCATCAGTCACTGGAAGCCCAGGCTTCATGCAGATTACTAAATCACCATCAGACTAGGAAATGCACACAGCAAGAAAGAGAAATTATGTAAATCTTTAAAATTCGTGAGAAAGTTATTTCAGAATAACAAACTGGGTATGATATATTGGTATACATTTTCTTATATGGTTATCGTAAGGTGACATATTTCTCTACTTACATAGTTTCATATGTAAGTTCTAGGTTAGTTGGCCTTGTGGGCCATTTTAAGCCAAGCCAGTTTCCCCTTCAATGGTCAAACTTAATCCCTGTACCTTATGTCTCTGAAGTAAACAGATTAACCATTATACCAGCCCCCAACCCTGAATGTTCCATCCGTCCTATTGTATAGTTATAATCACAGACATCTAATGACAGTTATATAGGAAAAATTAACAAATAAAACAACAGGTGCTTATAAATTCTATAAATAAAAATATACAGAGACATCACATTATTCATGCGAGCTAAAGCACACTGTTTCATCTCTGGGAACGTGTATGGAACAACTATCCAAAGGATGAGATTCAGAGATATGGTATACATTGTTTAAGGGGTGAGTGTGCAGAGAAAAAATAAATATTTCTCTGAAAATTTTAAACATCTGGATGTTTTACCATGTGCAAATGAGTTCTACAATATGCTGATGAGTTTGTCTGTGATTCAGAAACTCTGAGAGCATGTACTATCCTGCCTGTGAACCAGAAGCACTTCCCCAAAGATTGCTGCTACTAAGCACACACCATCCCCAATCCATGTACAGTGTAACATTCCACAAACACAGTAAATATACCAAGACCAAAACAGGTTAACAGCTGAAAAAGTGGAAGGTGGTGTCCGTGTGTAGCTGCAGTTCAGTGCCTTGATTCTTTGGCAGCCCTCACCAGGACAGGCAGGTAGAAAATGATGAGAATGATCACAGTGATATCCACATGTGCATGGTGATATATGTGTAGTGTTAAATAACAACACACAATGGGTAACACCGTACAATGTGCCATATCATGCTAATGACTATTATCTAATGTAGACAGGTTTGACAGTATGCCATTATATTATTTTTTAAATACTAAACTGGTACACCTCAAGAATTCCACAAAAGGTATACAGCACAATGATGTGTTTTATTCCATCACAGTTATGTACAGCATTTACACATACACATATATAGTGGGATATACATACATGTGTACATTCAGGTTACCTAGTGTTCCCAAATAATAATACATAGTGCCACAGTACAGTAACCCAGATGCCTGAGTGCCATAGAAATCCTTGAATGCTGCTTATGACCAATGGTTCCACAAAATCATAGTATAGCAATGACATCATGTGACTCAAGTAATGAGGTGCAAATCTGATAATGTTACATTTATATGTATCAATGTCACTAAATACTGCAATCGTGAAGCCAAGTACCACTTATTGCCCCAAAACGGTGCTTGTGCCAGTGTCTGTACTGTGTTTGGCATCTGTAGGCATACTGGGTCCATAACTAACTACACATCTCTTCTCCATTACAATAAGATGGTATACATTGCATAGGTCAGTGAAATGGATCCACTGTATTTCCTAGACACTTCTGAGCTTCCATCACTATAGTTTGACTACAAAATCTCACAAATGAGAACTCAAGCACAAATACTCTCACGTAACACATGTATACAAGCTCATAATTGTATGTGCAAGTGACGCACATGCAAAAAAAAAAAAACATATTTTTGCAAACAGCAAGCCTTCTACACCGCTCCATGTCAGGGAAATATTGCCTGCACTCTGTCTTTACTTTACTTTATTTGCCTCACTTCAAGGTTGCAGCCGTTGTGAGAATGACAGACAATGTAACACCTGCCTCATTCTTTTTGTGAGGTACACTGTTCTCTGACCAGCCAAAAATCACAGGCACAGAAGCACTATGATCTTGCTCCAGTACAAAGAATCAGCATAACAAGATCATCTGCCACTTCAAGCTGCTATATGGAGCTATTGTGACTCATGCATGGCTGATATCAGAAAGTCCAATAAAACACATAGTGACTGTCCCAATGAAAATCTTAAGATAGCCTGTAGGGTGTCACTGTAAACCGGCAGGCCTGAAAGGGAAAATACTGTTGTGTAAGTAAACTTACCATTGCACTAAATATTCTAATAGATCATTGTTGCAGTAGCCTAAGCTATTTGGGTCCTGACCCCAGTGATTGTCAGCTTTCAAAACTTAAGGCCACCTTCCATGTGCTCAAATTGTCAGGAGCTCGAGGGGAGCTCCATTGTAAAGTCCATTAATATGGTCCTTCTGGAAAAAAATGGAGGCTAGAGCACTGAAAGGATAATGCTAAGAAACAAACTCGGGTAAATTTATATAGATAAGGGTTTCTACATCCACACACCAGGGGGCTGGGGATGGTTACTGTTGCAGTAGCTTATGCTATCTGGGCTGATTAACGTAGCTTAGAAACTAAGTATGGAGGAAGAAGAAATAAACTAAACTAAGAATCCAGATATCCCTGGAAAAAGGTCATAGCAAAGCTTGTTCTGAATCTGGAAAAGGAATACAGTTTCTAATGCTTTATAACAGAATGTACAGAGGACCATGTTGCTGCCTACAGAATACTTATAGAGTCCACCCTGTGCAGAAATTCACCAATGAAGCCAAGGTCCTAGTCGAATAGGCCCTAACCCTGCTTGGAAGTGGATTATTACAGTGAGCACAACAAAAGGCAATAACATGAGAGACAACCATCTGGAAATAGTCTGCTTTGACACTGCCTGGCTGTTCCTCTTTCCTTTCTAGGAGACAAGCAGCTGGTCAGTGTTCCTGAAAGACTGAGTTTTGTCTAGGTAGGATCTGAGCTGCCTATAGAATTCAGTGTGTGTAGAATCTTTTCCCTCTTGTTCTTGGGTTCAGGAAAGAAGAAAAGGCGATTAATAATCTGGCTCAAGGTAATCTCTGAGGCCATTTTAAACATAAAATAAGGGTTAGTTCTCAAATAAACCCTCTACTTGCGAAAAATGATGGAGGGTGGGCTCAGCAAAAGAGCTTGCAGCTCAGGCACTCTCCTAGCAGAAGTCAGAGCAATGAGTAAAATGGGTCTATATAAGTTAATTGAAAGCTTAACTGAGCTAATCACTTTTTGTTGAACTTACTTAAACAAAAGCTCAATTAAGTGAACGATCGTTTAAGCAAATTTTTTCCCCAGGGAAAGGATGTGGTTGGCCGTCATCGGGAATTTGCCCTTTTTTCTACTGTAGTGCAATCTCAGAGTTGGTATATTTAGTTGGGGGGTGTAGAAGGCACAGTCCCCAAACTTTGCAGAGTTTTAAATTTTGTTTTGTTTGTTACAGTCGATTGGCAGGCAACTAGTTTTTTTGGGTCTATATCAGAACAACGAAAGCGCATATGGGCAACTACATACAAAGTCAACACATAATACGCGAAAAGTGTAAATAGTGAATGGCCGCATAATCTCATTTTTTTCCTAGTGAAAAAATTCACGTGATCATTCGGAAAACATAAAAATTAAAAACCATTCTCAGGTGGGGTGCTTTGCCCCCCACATCCCCCAACGTGGAGGGTTGTGCCCCCCACACCCCCTAACTAAATATACCAACTTTGAGATCGCACTATAGTGAAGGAAAGGGCAACTCCATGTAGTTGGCCAACTACCTCCTTGCCCCGCGACATATTCATCGAATTGCTTAAATGCAGTTCGATGAATATGTGTCATGCTTTACGTGTTCGCTCAAACGCAGTTTTGTGCTTTTAATATAGACCCTTTTTTTCCCTAAGAAAGTTTTTGCTTAAACAATTTTTCGCTTAATTGAGCTTTCTCTTAATTGGGATTGACAAATTGCTATTCGATCAATTAAGTATTCGATTAACTGATATATACCCGAGTAAAACAGTGTTCACTGTCAAGAATCTCAGCTCGGCCTGATGAGTTGGTGCAAAATAAAGAAGAGGAAAGCTTTCAAGCACTATGTTAAGATCCGAAGTGGGAGCCACCTGTTTCCTAACTGGACAGATATGCAATATCAATTTAAAAAACTGGTTAACTGGTTAGAAAGGGGTTCTAATGGTAGAAAAGCAGAAATGCTGACAAATTAACCTTTATAGAAAAATAAGAAAGGCTAAAGGATAGTAGCTCATACAAATAATCAAGAGCAAGAGGCATCCAGGCCAGAAGATGGTCCTGGTTCTTGGGCTGGCACCAATTAGAAAATCCTTTCCACTTTCACATATATGATTTTTCTTGTAGCAGGTGTTTACATATTCCTTTTGCACATCCTCAATAGAAATGCCTAAAATGTATCATTTTATTATACTTCAGGCAGTAAATTGAAGTTTCCAAGTTGAGGGTGTACCAAGCTAAATCAGTCTTGTGTAAAAAAATCCAGTCTGTGGAGAAAGCCTGCGGTAATTGGCCTTGGCAGTACTGGAAAAAAAGGAGAACCACTGTTGTCTGGGCCAAAAGGCAATCACCACCACAATTTTTGGGGAGTCCATCTGGACTCATACAATCTAAGGTGAAAATAGTTGTTTACTTGTGCTCACTGAAACCTGGCTGAACTCCAGTATAAATGACAGTACAATATATGTAGAGGGAGTGTCATTATTTAGTACTGACAGAAATCAGTCTCTCTGTGGCAAATCTCGAGGAGGGAGGTGTTTGTGTATATATCAACAACAACTGGTGTACAAACTGAAATAATCACCTCTCACTGCTCAGAGAACATTGAGTTCATGTCACTAAAATGCAGACCCTTCTACTTGCCTAGGGAATTCAATGGAGTGAGCATAACAGCTGTTTACACCCCCCTAGTGCTAATATCAATGTGGCATCGAACATTCTGTATCTGTCAATAAAGGACCTCGAGGATAAGAACCCCAAATTTGCCCATATAATTGCAGGTGATTTTAATCAAACTGACTTGAAATCTGTATTACCCCATTACCATCAACATGTGAACTTTGCAACAAGAGGGCTGAACACTCTGGACAAGGTATACACAAATGTAAAACTGGCCTACAAAGCAGTACCTTATCCACATTTGGGCAACTCAGACCATCTGGCCATCATGCTGCTTCCTGCATAAACACCACTGCTGAAAAGGGGCAAACCTACAACCAAACAAGTAAGGATATGGCTTGAGGAAGCAGTCTTGGCACTACAGGACTGCTTTGAATGTACAAACTGGTCAGTGTTTATAGAACCACGATATTGACCTGGAGAAATATACGGAATCTGTAACGGCCTATATTTCAAAATGTGTTGATAATGTAACAGCCATCAAATGTATCACCATGGAGCTAATCAGAAACCCTGGATATCAGTGAAGTATATGAGCTCCTAAAGGCACAAAATGCTGCATTTAAGTCAAAAGACAAGGATGGCCGAAGAGTGGCAAGAGCAACTCTAAGTAGAGGCATAAAGGAGGCTAAGATGACCTACGTACGTAAAATTCAGGGACACTTCTCTGACCAAAGGGACTCCAGATGTCTCTGGCAAGGCATTCAAGCCATAACTGACTAAAGACCTACATCTTCCCCATGTGATAACAACACAGAATTTCTGAACAAACTAAACACCTACTTTAGCAGATTTGATATGAACAACACTGTGCCAGATAAGCTTCCTGTCGAACAGGGTGAGGAGGTCTTATGTCTAAGAACATCTGATATTCTGAAGACCCTGAGGTGAGTAAACCCAAGAAAAGCAGCTGGTCCTGATAATATTATGGGAAGCGTTTTAAGAGACTGTGCTACCTAACTGTCCACTGTACTAACAGATATATTCAACACATCCCTGCAACTAGCCATTGTACTCAGTTGCTTCAAAAATATGCCATTCTCTTACCCAAAAAATCCCAACCAACAAACCTAAATGATTACTGCCTAGTTGGTCTTACATCAACAGTAATGAAGTGTTTTGAGTGGTTGATCAAGAACCATATCTCTTCAAGCCTACCTGTAACACTGGATACATTACAATTTGCTTATAGATCTAACCGCTGCAACGTTATGCAATAGCTATAGCACTTCATGAATCCATGGCACATCTAGAGAACAAGAATTGCTATGTCAGAATGCTGTTCATTAATTTTAGTTCTGCCTTTAACACTGTCACCCCCCAGAATCTGATATCAAACCTGATCCAGCTGGGCATCAACACCCACTATGTAAATGGATATTGGACTTTCTCATCAACAGACCTCCAAAAGTACGTGTAGGAAATAACAGTTCAATCAGTATTACATTGAGCACTGGTGTCCCTCAGGGCTGCATCCTGAGTCCTCTGCTGTTCATCTTGTTGACACACATGACTGCATGGCCAAGCATGAATCTTACAAAATCATCAAGTTCGTGGATGATACCACTGTCATAGGTCTTGTCAGAAATGGTAAGGAAACAGCCTACAGGGATGAAGTGGAGCATCTAATAGGCCGGTGCAATCGCAACAAACTGGCCTTAAATGTAAGCAAGACCATAGAATTTCGAAGTAAAAACCTCAGGACACACCACGAGAAGTTCCAAATTCGTTTTATTCAGTTAAAAGTATAAAAAGATAAGCGCTTTCACGTGCTAAAAGTGCACGCTTCTTCAGATCTCATTTAATGCCACAAACTGCTTGCTTTTTAAATTAATTAGTAACCAATAACAATGCTCTTTCAATTAAAAGACAAGTAGCAACTCAATATGAGAACTGTGCTTCAATGATAATACTGCGCTTCCCATTAAGACAAATTCAAGTATGAACACAAGTTCTATACTTTACACCATGTTGACACTTAAAAATATTTGTTAAAAGATTTTAATCTTTACAAGCACGTAAAGCCATTTAATTCTCTTAAGAATCACATGTTAAATACGCAAAAATGCTGTTAGAAAATATACATATGATACTTGCTTGATGAAAAGCAAGTAAACAATGCTTCTCAAAACATAATCTCAATTCACTTGCATATGTTATATTATATTGTGCATATATGAATAAGTCAAGCGATCAAAACATTTAATTAAAACCAAGTCAATAATGTTCGATGACTAATATAATCTTAACTCGTGCAGGCAACTGACCCCTTTCATGAGTCAACTTGATGCTAAGGCTGTACTCCAATATTAATACTGCACTTCCTGCTAAGACAGATTTAAATATAAACCTTGGTATTATTCTAAACAACATCCTAATACTCAAAAAATGTTTATTAAAGCAGGTTGTTCTCACCGCACTTATGAAACCATCTTATTGGAAAAGACTTTCATACAATTGAATGCTCTCTAATATTGTAGAATAGAGCTTGCCTAATACGGGAGTATAGGCAAAGCTTCTCGATCAATAGTTTCGATTCAATTGCCTGTAAGATGTGTAAATAAACCAAACTACCTGACCGTATAGTAAAGGCCAGGCCATTATTGCCTTATGGCAGTTGTAATGTTAACTTATACAAGCACATGAAGCTTTACATAGAATAATTCAAAAACTGAGAACATAACACTATTGATTATAATGTATGTTAAAATACTAGTTATAAAATGCAATCTTATAAAACTTAATCATCATGACTTGTCCACAAAATGAAACAAATAATGTCTTATCTGCCATAATATTAAGCTAAATGATATTCTAGCCCCACTGGGCTATAGTGTATAAAAATCTGATAGCTGCTGTTCATTGAAATTGTGTTAACTCCTTAGTGGAGCGAAAAAACTGCTGTGCAATGTAATACACGAAACTATAAAAGGAAGGCAAATGCAATGTATAGCCTCTAAGACTTACATTTAGCCCTTTATTATATAATGACAAATTATCATTCGTCGAATCAACCTTGTGTCCAAATTTAAAAATTAAAAACTCATGTAAACGATGGCTATACTGGATGCTACTAGTGCTTCCATCTTGCCCCGTCACCTTCTTAATCTATTAGGCAGCTATAAAACAAGCGAATATTATCGTAAAATTCATGAAGAGCATGTGTTCCGGGACCTGGACAACGAACAATAAAAAATCAAACCAAAGAGTCCTAAGACCCTGTGTTCTCCTTTTCCAGTCCCATCAGTGATTCCCTATACTGTATGAAAACTCGCTGGACATACCTGTTGGATAAGGGAATCTGCTGAGCAGATAGTATATCTCATGGAAATCAAGAGTGATATCCCTACTGCTTTTTCCAAAGGCTGATATATATAAAATTAGAAATATGTATAACAGGTCTAAGGACCATAGAATTAATAGTGGACTTCAGGAGGACTCAGAAGATACATCAACCTCTGAAAATTAAGGAGGTGTCAGTGGAAAGAGTCAAAAACAGCAAGTTCCTGTGGGTGCACATCTCAGATTACCTATCCTGGTTGAGTCATATTAGCCACACAGTGAAGAAGGCATGACAATGTCTACACTTCCTACAGAAACTGAGAAGGCAAACCTGTCTCAGTCCATCCTCAAAGCCTTCTACAGGGGGGACCATCGAGAGCATCCTCTCAAATAACATCATAGTTTGATATGGTAACTGCAAAGCATCTGACTGCAAGGTTCTCCTGAGGGTAGTGAGGACAGCATTAAAAATTATTGGTTCCTCACTCCCATCCATGGATGATCTGCATGAGACCCGGTGTGTGGGAAGAGCTAGGAAGATAATCAACGATCCCAAGCACCCTGCCCTGCCCATGGCAGGTACTTCCTCCATTCCTCAGGCAGGTGGTATCGCAGCTTACACTGCAAAACACCTAGACTGAACAGGAGCTTCTTCCCTCTATCCATAAGGCTGCCGAACTTAAAGTCAGGCATAACAGAAAATAATCAGAACAGTATGCCACTTACTGTGAAGTATCAGCTATAGTAATCACTCTGGCAAATTACTTCAATAACTGGTACAGTTAGCCCGATTTCTTATGCTATTATTTACTGAATACGCAATAGACAGGAGTGAGTCACCACTCCATACATGTGCAATATGAACATCAGAATATATCATACTACAACTGATGAAGCACAATATTCTAAGCAATCACAATGTGAAGTCATAGTCTTGCAATGCCTACTATACTATAATATTGTCTAATGTCTTCCTGTCCTATTGTGGTAATTCATTGTGTTAATATTTTATTTATTACTATGTGCATTAGTCCTACTGTCATTCAAACTATGTGTTCGTAGGTTCATAGGTTCATAGGTTCATACTAGGCTATCTGCCCAAGGGCATTTATAAGCCTAGCCCATAGTTATTTGGCTTTCGCCACCCCTTTAGTTTGAATAAAACTATGCCTATTATTTTGCTGTGCCTCTGTCAAGCAGTGACACTGAAGTAATCCCTGGGGTATATCTGATCCCCATCCATTGGTCAAGATTCCTCTTGAACAAGGCCAGCGAGGTGCTCTGCCTCACATGTACCGGGATTTTGTTCCACAGCATAGGGAGTCTCTGGGTGATGAATCTGTCCCTCCAGCATGTTCTATTAATAACCGTGTCAAGGTTTAAGTCTCCGCCCTTGTGGTTCTGAGGGATCTAGATTTTTGAGGTGAAGCATATTCATCAAATCAGGGTTTGACATGGCCTTATATGTCAGGCATAGGTCACCTCTGAGCAAGCGGTATGAGACTGAATAGAGCTGGAGTTCTTTCAGTCGGGCAGCATAAGACATATTTTGAGACCCTTTATCCTTTTGGTGTGGAACTTTTGGGGCCTTTCCAGCTGCTGCAGGAGTCGCGTCAGATACATTCGGTATGGGGCATTGTACTCAATCATAGGTCTAATGAGTGATGAGTACAGGGGCGATGACCTCCCTTGATCTAGATGTGAATCCTTCATGATCAGGTGGGCAATGTAGAAGGTTTTCCTAACTACTTTAGCAACATGAGTGTCAAGCGAAGGCTACTGTCAACCTGGGTCCCCAGATCCCTGATGACTTCTTCTGTGCTCAGTGGATTGCCACCTATATGGTAGCTAGGGGTAACCTTGTTTTGCCGAAGGGTATGACTATGCATTTCTTGGCATTTAACTTTAGGCCATGGCTCTGGCACCAGTTATCTGTTTCTGTGAGGCCCTTCTGAAGGATATCTGTGTCAGATGTGTTTTCGACTATGGCGCCCAGTTTGCAGTCATCTGCAAACTTTGTCAGCCATAACCCTCCTGTGTTTGCTTGTACTTCAGAAAAGTAGATGCCGAACAAGAGTGGACCCAGGACTGAGCCCTGTGGGACACCACTTGTGACAGGCTTTGAGTCTGACATGGCTCCAGCAACTCAGACCCTGTGGGTTCTGTCACTTAGCCAGTTTGCAACCCATCTTGTGATGTATGGGTTTACATTCAAGCTGATGAGTTTTTTGATGATACCTGAGTGGGGTATTGTGTCGAAGGGATATGGTTTGTGTGATAAATGGATTGTGTTGTACCACAATATTAGATAACCTGAGACTGTGACTTGTGGCTTCATTAATCATTATAAAGTCCATTCCTAAAACCTACATCAGAAGATACTATCATGTATGTATTCCATATGTGCATGCATGCGTGCACACACACACACACACACACACACACACACACACACACACACACACACACACACACACACATATGCACACAGTGCCATGTCATTTTAGAAATCAAGACTGGGAGGTTAAAAGCACCAAATTTTGAATCTTCCATCTGTGCTTTACTTTTTGCTGATAGTTTTTTGCTTGAGCTTCAGTTAAGCTGCCTGGCTTTCTTTTTTGTTTTATTTTAAAAACAATAAAGGTTCCATGACCTTTTCAGTTTTTTTTCAGAAGATGGCAACAGCAAATATTCTCTATAATTTACAAGCTGTTGTATTTCTTTCTCCTATTTTATATTTTTATAATTTTTGGGTTGGGATTCACAAAGGTCCAAAGTGGGCCAAAGTAACTTCTACAACGAGGCTGCATGGTATGCAATGTATGTGTGTGCGTGTATATGTGTGTTTGCGAGTTTGTGTGTTTGTGTCACATAATCCAAGCCTCATTGAACCACATTTTGTGACATTGTGATGCAGATGTGTGTACTAAAGGGGTCTATATTATATCATTGAACGCTTAAAAAAGCGAACGCTGATTGATCGACCTAATTTAAGCAAAAGCTTACAATCTCGAACTAGAAATGCGCACACACACACACACACACACACACACACACACACACACACACACACACACTGAAGAACGCCATAATGAGGCACATGCACAAACCAGGAACATTACAGAGCTTGAGTTTTGGATGCTGAAGTCACGGTTCTGTTGCCTTGACATATCTGGTGGAGCCCTGCAGTACTCACCAGCCACATGTGCACACATGTTCATAGTATGTGCAATGCTACTCAATATGATCCTGAAGAAACAGCTGCGGCAGGAACATCAGAGGGAAGGCCCACACAGCCCCCCACCATTGTCAAAGCCCCCACAGGCACAGGGGGACTTGGAGGAGGAACTCCCTGAGTCTACTCCTGTATGCAGATGGAGGCATGCCTAGTATGCCCAGGCCTTGGCAAAGAGACAACACATAGCACACACACTGACACTGTAGGGACCCAGGGACTGTCACCTCTCTCTGACTTGCACACACAGTAAAATGGATGCCAAACACATCACACTACCTGTATTTTACCATGCACAGGCTATGTACTACATGCATCCGACAGAGCCAGCCCACAAGCACTGTCCTCACAACTGCCGCAGGCACACAAGGTAAGTCAGTCTTCTTAATAATAAATGAATGGAGTAATATGTTGTGGTAGCATAACTATGGTATCGCTGCATGCATGCAAGGGAATGGGGTGGCCTACTGGGATAGCAGCAGACAACTGACAACTATGTGGGACAACAGGAAATGTCTGCCCAATACTGGCTTCCCCAGAGAATGCAGTAATCCCCTAGGTGACAAATCTCACTGCAGTATATGTGGGAGGCTAACAAACTGGAGAGGTCATAGGTCACATGCATGGATGTCAATGTGGGGGTCCCACACTCACCCCTCAGCTGCACCCAGCAAGTCAGGCATAGAAAACCATAATAAAATATCTGGCAAAAGCCCACAATGAGGACAATGATGAAATATGCCCATACAAACCTACACAGTGATATCACAGCAGGTATTGCAGTTGCAGTAGGGCTCTGAAGGATAAGAAGTCTGAAACTCAAATGTCTTCCATTACAGTCTAACATGTAGTCTTTAGTGATATGCCTGTAGTCTCCAGGACAGGCACAATACTATGCTAAATGGAACGAAAATGTAAAGGGAACATCAGCACAGTCTGTGCAAATGTGGACACTGGACAGTTGATTGGGACAGCAGCAGAGCACACATTCCCAGGGCTGTCCCAATCAACTTGATAACTTGTTGCATGCCCACAATATGCAGGGGTCAATGAGCTACATATATGTGTGGTCAATACTGTCAGTACATGGCCTGCACTTATTCCTGGCTCTCGTATCTTAGTGGCCTAGGTACAGTACTGTGGTTGTCAGGGTCCATGATCCAAGAGCTGCAGTGCCAACTATTCTACATGTCAAATACAGCTATGGTAGAAGTTGTACACACTGTGCAGATGTCAATATCTGTTACTGTAGGAAAGCTGGACAGGTCATGGACAGGGGGCCACACATATGGACAGTACACAGCTCAGAGTAACCTACACAGTCCCTAGCATACCCCTCAACTGTACAGACATTAAGCAGAATGCCCAAAGGTTTGCATCATATTTATGGTCTCTTTATCATGAAATTGTGGTTTTCTGGCAAATCAGTGACAAATCACAAAAGACTAAAGTCAGAAAATAATAACAGATTGTAGTTTCAGACTTCGTACCCTTTAGGAAAATGCATGCTAAAGCAAAACCTGTTATTGCATCACCTTTCTAGGGTTGTAAGGCCGATGATTAACAATGGCCCCTATATGTAGGCCTTTGTCCTCAAATTACTTATGGTTTTGTCCAGATGTCTGACTCTAAATAGTCAGGAGGTATGGTGCCTAGTAGGACAGCAGGTACCTGAAGGTCACTGTCCTGCCAGGTCATAAAAGGCTGCCAACTTACTGTGTCAGCGCTGACAACATGTCACTGGCCAACATCCATACCCCTGGAATGAAAATTTGTCACAGAAGGAGCACAAGTATGCCTTGTATGTCTGTTCTGCTTTCCCTGACATTGTATTTTCCCTGCCAACTATTTGCAAAAAACAAGAAAGGGTCATGTCAAAGCATCAGTGGCAGACAGTGGGGAAGCAGATGTCATACCCATAAGAGAAAGCAAGCAAATACAAAACTAGTCTCCCAACTGTCTAGGTTTGGCAGAACAGTATTAACACCCTATCCCCATGTGTGGGTCTTTGTCTGACTGTCATATATGTGCCTCTCCAGATGTCAGTCTGTGATGGTTTGACAGCTAGGCCAACATGTAGCCTCATAATAACATATAGCAACACAAACCATCTGAGGACCACAGCAAATGTAGTGGTGCAATGATGGACAACCTGCAAAATAGCTACAATCAGAGGTGTGAAGTTCACAAACTTGTGTGTGATGTTACGGCATTTACCCCACTCACATCAGAATTACATATACATAACAGCAGCCACTGTGGGCAAAGCCTGTGGCTGGACTACAGAAGGACAAAGAGACACACATAAGAGGAAGGGGAACCACTGGCCAGACAAATGGAGAATGTGCACACCAGAACAAATTGGGCAGTAACATAAGTAAAGTGCAGTACATGGAGTCAGTAAACATCACCTGCAAATACAAAACACACACCCATGTAAGTGGAGGTCCACAACAAAACAAAAACCCAAACAAAGGACACCTCAGAGGCAAAAATACATGAGAACTCCACAAACCTACACACCACAGACCATGCAGACTCCACACACCAGAGTCTTACAAACACTAGGGCCTAACCCCAAACACCTTCCCAACACAGGTAGACTAACAGCACTGTCTTTCTACCCTGTTCCATACAGACTCTGCTGAGGTGACCCCTGTCTGGCATACAGAGCAATCCAGACCCTGCCTTGAAGGGACTGTTGCACATCTGGGAGTCAAGGCCCACTCCATCAACCTGTTGGTGCAGCATCAACCTGGGCTGTGATACCAGAACGGCTTGTTGGTGTGACAGATACATGTCCCACACACTCCTACATCTGTGGAATACACTCACTGTCCACATCAAGCCAAGTGCCTCAATACCCACAGTGATGTGCCCCCTGTATAAGTGCATGGGAAGCACAAAATACAGTCCTTTGACTCCACCTGTGTTCCTACTGGACAGGGGCTCTGTGTGCTAACATGTCTTAACATGGGCTACTCTCCCATCTGCATGGGTTATAAGGGCTTCAGGGTCAATACCCTACTAATGTCATATCAACCTATCAACCTATACACAACTGTCTGTCAGTGGTTTACCACATTACTCTGTACTGCTCTGCCACTGACATACCTGGAAGTCAAAGTGCTATGTGGAATATACTACACATACAATGGACATTTCTGCACAGTAGAATGCACTCTGTACCCACACCCATACCTCTCAACCTCTGACTGCGAGACATCTGGACAAGGTCATAAATAAAAGTGGGACAAAGGCCCAATGATAGGCACATGTTATAAATATTGCCCTTACATACTGAGAAATTTGGTAGAATAATGGGTTTTGCATTAGCAGGAATTGTCTGAAGGTTATGAAGTCTGAAACACTAATGTCTGCCATTATTTTGTAATGTCAGTCTTTAATTATTTGCAACTAACTTGCCATAAAAACACATGTTTATGTAAACTGGATGAAATTTCTAGGCAAACACCTGGCAATCTGCCAAAAACTGTACAGTTGAGAGGTATGGATCAGGATATAACTTTACAGGTAAGAAGAATACCACACAAGCATGGGATCCCCAACCAGTATATCACCAAGTTGCTGGACTGTTTACACAGCCTAATCACTCAATCGGCTGTAGCCGCACCTCTCAACTGGCCTTTTTGGGCAAGAATGTCTATAGTTGAGCTCATAATCTTGGTCTGTGCATCATACATCTTGTATCCCCCTGGTAAAGCACTGTGATGATCTGAGGATGTCTGCCACTAGGTAATGACACAGTACATTCCAGTGTCAGACGTCAGATAAGTCAGAAAATGTCTGCTAAAACAAACCCTGTACCTCTAGCAACTTCCCATTTACTTTTGAGAGGTATGGCTGTGGCACACAAAAGCCCAGACTGGAGTACAACTATCTCTGGAATGGAGTCCCACTGTTACTATAGAAGATCATTCTGGGCATGCTCCTACACTTACAGAATCACAGCCCATGTCGGAACCCACATCGGACTACATAACTATATTGTGCATATATGTCTTTGCATACAGACAGCTATGCACACCTTAACTGTCTCTACACACACCCATCAGACAGGATTACAGGTGGCCCATATGTGATATATCTGCATCTGTTGTGTGTGATACACAGACATATATATATGGGCAATGTGGTGTAACAATATGCAAAGCATACACACACATAGATGTGGGGAAGAGACAGACAGTGATAGAGAGAGAGACACACAGGGAGACACACACAGAGAGTGAGCCATACACAGGGATACCCTGAATGGCATAGCGTGATGTCCTGCGGTGGACGGTGGCATACTGGTCGTATCCAGTCGTACGTGCCAGCATGAAGGTGAGTTCCATTGTGTAATAGTACTGAGGTGGGAATTATATCACATCACCTGCGTGTGTGTGTGTGTGTGTGTGTGTGTGTGTGTGTGTGTGTGTGTGTGTGTGTGTGTGTGTGTGTGTGTGTGTGTGTGTGTGTGTGTGTGTGTGTGTGTGTGTGTGTGCGCTCCCTACTTCATAAGATCTGCCAATGTCATTCACCTTAGAAGTACCATTGAACACCTGTCAGCACTATAAGCTCTGTAGCACATGCGATAACTGTGTAACACTGTAGTACAAATAACTAGA
This sequence comes from Protopterus annectens, assembly GCF_019279795.1. NCBI lineage: Eukaryota > Metazoa > Chordata > Ceratodontiformes > Protopteridae > Protopterus > Protopterus annectens. Next base: position 1,292,615,870 of record NC_056735.1, read on the forward strand.
TAAGTAGGGGTTCTAATCTCAGTCCTGGTAAGTGTGTTTGTTTGTTTGTAGGTGAAACAGTTTTAGGCCATTCCCACCCAGTACACTTCCCAGTGCCCTACTTTAGCAGTCCTGCTGATGTCATTCCTCTTAAAAGTACCTTTGGAGAACCCCAGCCCTATAAGCTCTGTGGTGCATGCAATAATTTTATAACAGTAAAGTACAAATAACTAGATAGGGGTTCTATTCTCAGTCCCAGCAAATGTGTGTACAAGTGTTTGTAAGTGTGTATGTTTGTAGGATGAAGTATTTTGAGGACTGTCCCACCCACAACACTTCTCAGTGCCCTATGTTAGCAGTCCTGTTGATGTTATTCACCTTAGAAGTACCTTTGGACACTTGTTAACCTTATAAGCTCTGTAGCACGTGCAATAACTTCATAACACTATAGTACAAATAACTAGATAGGTAGGGGTTCTAATCCCAGTCCTGGCAAATGTAAGTGTGTGTGTTTGTTTGTAGGTGAAACAGTTTTAGGCCATTCTCAGCCACTACACTTCCTAGTGTCCTACTTTAGCAATCCTGCTGATGTCATTCCCCTCAGAAGTACCTTTGGACAGCCTTCAGCCCTATAAGCTCTGTGGCGCATGCAATAACTACATAACAGTATAAAACAAATAACTAGATAGGTAGAGGTTCTATTCTCCGTTCTGGCAAATGTGTGTGTGTGTGTGTGTGTGTGTGTGTGTGTGTGTGTGTGTGTGTGTGTGTGTGTGTGTGTGTGTGTGTGTGTGTGCATACAAGTGTTTTTAAGTGTGTATGTTTGTAGGATGAAGCATTTTGAGGACATTCCCACCCACAACACTTCCCAGTGCCCTACTTTAGCACTTGTTGATATCATTGTTCTTAGGAGTACCTTTGTAAATCTCTCAGCCCTATAAGCTCCATGGCATGGGTAATAACTAAGTAACAGTGTAGTACAAATAACTAGATAGACAGGGGTTTTACTCTCAGTTCTGGCAAATAAGTATGTGTGAAGGTGTTTGTGTGTATAATTGTAGAGTAATGTATTTTGATGTCCTTCACACCCAGTACATTTCCCATTGCCATACTTTACAAGGGCTCTTGATGTAATTCACCTTAGACATACCTTGGGACACTGTTAAATCCTATAAGCTTTGTGGTCCATGTGATAACTGCATAACACTGTAGTACACATAATTAGATAGGTAGGGGTTCTAAACTCAATACTGGCAACTGTGTGATATTGTGTGTGTGTGAGAATCATATCCTCCCTGTGAGTGTGGGTGTTTGGGTGAGAATCATATCCTCTGGGGGTGTGGGTTATACCATTTGAGGCATGTACCACCCAGCACACTTCCCATTGCCCTACTTTACAAGGCCGGCTGATGTCATTCACCTTAGAAGTACCTGTATACACTTAGCCCTCCAAGCTCTGTGGCATGTGCAATAACTGCATAATACTATAGTACAAATAATTAGATAGGCAGGGGTTCTAATCTCAATGCTACCAGCTATAGTAGTGTGTGTGAAGCATATCCCCTGTGGCTGTTGTGTGAGTAGGTTATGCCATTTTAAGGCCTGTTGACCCCAACCTATAACATTACTTTAAAGAGCCTGTTAATGACATCTGCCTCAAATGCAGCATGTAACACTATACAGCCCATACCAGTAATCTTTACAGATGTACATGGAATATCCAGATATTTGCAACCTATACGTGGTCTGTGTCCCCTAACAATGGGCATTCCTGTTATATCATTGCCAACTACGTCACAGTTACTGTAGTGACACACATGCCAGCATCTGACATTATACCTGACTGACACATCATGCTGATACAAAGTCTGTCACTCTATCACTTGTCCACGTTTGTAGGAGCAGTAGATGAGACCAGTTGCTATATCTGGTGGGTTATCCCACCATCCATAAAGACATTCGCAAGATTACTAGTTGTAAGAGGTTGTGTGTTATGTCCCAGGCATATAATCTATGTGCAGCATGTCATGTGTATGTAGCACTATAGTACATACAAGTAGATACAAAGGGTTACTAATATGTCTATTGGCAACTGTGTATGTGTTTCTGAATGCACAGCCCCTGTGGCTGTCTTTACTGTGTATATGTGATAGCTATACCATTTTGTGTGCCTCTTCCACCTTGTGAACTCCCCCATTGCCAACCTAGTTTCAGCCCATAAAGATGTCATCCACTGTACAAGCACAATTACACAGTTTCTAGCAACAAGCCACTGTGATGCATGCAATGGTTGAATCACTGTGTATCGTACATAAATAGATGGATAGGTTATCTACTCTGAGAAGTGTCAACTCCATGTGCATGTCTGTTTCAATGCATGTCCCCATGCAGCAGTGTGTGTGTGTGTGTGTGTGTGTGTGTGTGTGTGTGTGTGTGTGTGTGTGTCAGATGGCTGTACCATGTTAAGGACCTCTGAAACCAATTGCAAATCTAAAGCCCTTGCAATTTATCACCCACTTGAATAGTAGTGGCAGACAATGCAACACTACACTACCTCTGTGCTATTTGTATTATGTATCTAGTGCTATCATTCATAAGACTGTGCAGGTAGGGGTTATGCTCATCCCTTTGACAGCTGCTCCATGTACAAGGCTATGACTCTGTGTGCACTACCAGCACAAAATACCAGACATGCATATGAGTTAGCAGACACACATGCTGGTGATTGTCAGGTTAGACTAACACAGGCTGACCTGTGTCAGGAATACATACCCCAAACCTGTCATACACAGTACCAGGGCTGACCTGTATCAGGAATACATATCCCAAACCTGTCATACACAGTACCAGAAATACCCTCATCAACTGCATGATAGTTGAGTGGATGGGACAGAAATGGCAGCGGCAACAGGAGCTGATAGGTGAATCTGTTGCAGTTAAAGTAATGGCTAAGCTTGTGAGTGACCTAGTGCCTGTAGTCAAGTAACCTGCTCTGTATGTGTGAGCCTGCTATACTAGAGAACACCCAGGGGACATGTATGAAAGCTAGCTGTCTGTGTCAAGGATATGTATGCAAGGTCACACTCTCTCCCACAATTGTCCCTCACACACTCTTGCATGTAAACACACCTGGTAAACATGTATATATACAGATAAACCAAAATACCAAATAGTAACAAATAACAAACAAAAATTGGCAAATGCAGCTACTCTTGGAAACAGTGATGAGAAAAAAACAAGAAATAGCGTAATGTTCTCTTTATTGCCGCTTTCGTCCGTAGACTTCTTCAGAATGAAATAACAAGTCACACTCATAACTTAAATACACATATAATTAGCACCCTATCATTATTAAAAATTACCAATTAAACTAATTCACTCAATTTTAAAGACTTGTTATTTCATTCTGAAGAAGTCTACGGACGGACGAAAGCGGCAATAAAGAGAACATTACGCTATTTCTTGTTTTTTTCTCATCACTGTTTCCAAGAGTAGCTGCATTTGCCAATTTTTGTTTGTTATGTATATATACAGCTATACCTTGGTTATTAAAAGGTCAATGTGTTTCCACTCTGCCATACTCATCATTGCTACTGTCAGCAGGCCCACAACCTGCAGACACACAGACACCCGGAACACAAACAAATACAGTACGTGACACTGCAGTCAGTCAGCAGTACTAACAGCAATAATGCATCATGGCTAAAAAGGTACATACACCTTGATGTGTACCCATAACTATTGCCAGCAGATAGCACCTTACACAACATTACATTACTACACTGTACTATATTCACCCTGTGCATCAGACCCATATGATCATGTCCCTGCATCAATGGTATGGATAACAGTGATGTGGCACAAGTATCATCACATGCACAGGGTGTGGGATTGCCTGAGGCCTAGGCTGGGGTATATGGTTGACATTGAGTGTGCATGTGTGTGTGTGTGTGTGTGTGTGTGTGTGTGTGTGTGTGTGTGTGTGTGTGTGTGTGTGTGTGTGTAGGTGTGTGTGTCTGTAGGGGTGGTGTTTGGGCAGTGCAGAGCAGCTGTGCTTGTCTTGTGGTGACAGGCCTGTGATAGAGATGTGTGAATGTTGGTATGCACACAATCAAGCCATGTGGATGCCCAACACAGGGCTATGTTGGACAGCCGTGGACTGTACATTGCAGGATGTACGGTTCACCATCTCCCACCGGGAACACTAGAACTGGTTCTGCCAGGAGCCTCACTGGCACCACCAGGCCCAAGAACAGATGCATTACTACTCCCCAATGGTGACTACTGCTTGCTGGCTCCACATCCCTGATGGGACTGGCCAGGACCATGTGCCTATGGCCTGCTCCGGTGTGGTGTGGACAGCACTCTCCCTTTGGTAGTGCTGGTGGTACTGCCACTACAGGACTGTGAATTTGCATGGCCACGTGGGCTCTCAGCTGATCATGTTGCTGACCTACGTCCACCTGGCTGATGCCCTACTCCCACCACATGCTCAAGCAGAGGCATTGCACGGTGGAGCAGTGACAATGTCTCACCCCATGGTCTAGCCATGACATCGGCAAAATGATGTAAGGCATCACAAATTACGTGGAGGTCATCACTCATGGCAGGAAGCGCTGCATTCATGACCCTGAGCATCTGTCTGGTGTTGTGGTCAGTACGCGCCTGTGCCTCCATGACGGACCATAACATGCATCTGGTGACATCTGCTGTGACACTTGCAACAGGGGCTTGATGTGCAGCAGTCCTCCATCAAGCACCCCTGTCCATCTGCCTGTGTGTGTCCTCACCTGCTGTCTGGCTATGGCTTATGTCTACACTCACACTTGCTATAGTCACCACACTAGCCTGTTCCATGCCACCACCCTCCAACTGTCCATTATCTATGGCTGCTGGGGACTGGGTATGTGTGGGCAAACCGACTGTGTGTGGGGATATTGTGGGTGAAAGTGGGATACCAACCAATGGCACAGATTCAGCCCCCAACAACCCCGCCTGTGCCTCACTATGACCACCGTCATCATGCTAGTCCGCTAAAACACTGACATCAGGTTGTGAGGGGGAGAGACACCAACCCCCATGTTCACCTGTGAAGGGAAGACAACATATGTAAATCACACACACACACACACACACACACACACACACACACACACACATACACACACACACACACACACACACACACACACACACACACACACACACACACACACACACACACACACACACACACACACACACACACACACACACTCCTAGTAAAGTCTGGCACAGCTTTGTCACCTATGGGCCCTTCAGGCCAGACCTTATGGTAGTTCTGACTACCACAATCCATTTCTTTAACAGCTACTATAAGGCCCTCAACAACGGGTGGCAAATCCTACAATGTGATGGGCCTATTAGCAGAATGGTAAGTGTGACCAAGACCAAAGCTATTGGAGTGAGCTATATAGTATCACCAATTGCATATGCAAGTACTGAAAGAGCTGACCTACTGCTATACAGACCAGATACAATGACAAGGTTTAACGATATGTGATAACTAATGAAGGAACAAGAGAATACTCTATCACTGCAGTACCTATACAGTTCAGACTCACAGGGATTAATTTCAGACAACATTGCAGGACAGCCTGCAATACATACAGGAAACATGTAAAGTACTAGGGGCATAGGCTCATAAGATGACACCAGGTTATTGGCCTGGATTCCCTCATAAGCCTAACCCAGACTTTCACCCATGTCCCTTCAAAGCCAGCACCTGTTTCCCCTGTCAGCTGGAACACATGTGGGACCCCAGGGGTGTCTTTTCAATTTCCCATACAGTCATCCAGCTTCTTCTTCAAGAGGGCTATACACGTACTCTGCTAGACATGGGGAGGGAGTGTATTTTACAGATTGTGTATTGTGTGGGACACTACACTATCCCTCCAACAAGTACTATACATGTCACAGCCCAGGTGAGGGCCTTGCGTGGGTGTTGCATGAGTGTTTTTTTCTTTCTTCTTACGGATATGCAAGAATGCCATCGAGGCTGGTTTGGACATGGCCTTGTATGCCAGACACAGGTCGCCTATGATCAGTCTGTATGAGACTGAGTACAGGGACAGGACTTTCAGCCTATCTGTATAGGACAGGTATTGCAGACCCTGGATTTGGCTGGTCAGGAACTTTTCTGGTCTCTGCAACTGCTGCATTTGCTTGGCAAGGTACATGCCAAAGGAGCTATTGTACTCAGTAATGCATCTGATAAGGCTGGAGTACAGGGATGTTGTTGCCTCCTGGTTCCTGGATGACATACCCATGTGTGTGAGGTGGGTCATGTAGACAGCCTTATGTACAATGGTGCCCACATGGTGGGAAACTGTCAGGTTGTTACCAACCTTGGTGCAGAAGTCACCTCACACCTGATTGCATGCTCAGTACATTGTTATTACTGTCATAATTAGTGTGGATGACATCTACCACAACAGGGAATATGATGCATCTCCTGGCATTCAGTATGAGGCAATGCTTCTGGGAAAAGTCATTAATTTAGGTAAGGACCTCTTGGAGGATGCTCACATCAGTAGGGGAATGTAAGACAGTGGCCAGCTTGCAATCATCTGTAAAACTGGTCAGCCACAGACCACTGGTTTTGTCTTGTACATCAGAAACATATATCTCAAACAGTAGAGGCCCCAAGACCGATCCTTGGGGTACACCGCTCTGTAAGAGTCTACTACTAGAGGTGACTTCCACTGCTTTGACCGAGTTGGTACTATCATTAAGCCAGTTAGCTACCCATCCGGTAGCATACAGCTTGATGCCTAGCTGTGTAGGCTTATGTATCACAGCCACCTGAGGATTATTGTGAGAGATGTGGGCTAGGTGAACATAGGCAGTGTGCACCATCTTCCCCTTGTCCTTATGTTTGTTGAACACTTCAAAGAATACGACCAGGTTTAACAGGCCTGATCTCCCTTTGACAATGCCACACTATGTGAGCTCAAGCATTTTGAGCTTGCCAATGTCCCTGCTTATGAGGTACTTGATATTGCCTTCCATGCTCTTGCAGATCAGGTTAGTTAGGCTAATGTGTATATGACTGTCTGGGTCAGTGGATTGCTCTGCCTTTGTGTATAGGAATGACAGTGGCTGTCCTCTGTGCAAATGAGATGACACTGGTGCTTAGGCTTTGGTTGACTACAGTGTGTAATGAAGCTGAGAGCTCATGCCTGAGTTCATGTAGGACGCCGCCAGGAATGGCATCAGGCCTATGGAGACTTCTGTGTGTTGCCTTTGAGAGGGCAATATGGACCTGCTTCCTGGTGATGAGGGAAGGGGGGCAGGTGCTGTGCATGTCCATGCATACTGATGGGGGGACAAGGGGATGATGTTTACACTTCACCTGTCTGCAGCAGGTTGGCTATAGCTATGCCATATGTGTATGCAGTGTAATTGACTACCACTACAGAGCAGATTTGGGTGTTGCCTCTGGGATTGCAGACATATGTGTGGAAAGCCCAGCGAATGGCCTTGGTGGATGTGTCCAATTTTCACTCAAAGTTAGCCTTAGGGTAATTCACCTGTGACCTTATTTGCTTGTTCAGACCAAGGTGACATTGCTTCCAGTTAGGCACCTGCTCCTTCTTGGCCCTGTCCAGCAATTATTTCCACCTATTATGGTATTTGTGTATTGCTGCTATCCACCACAGAGTTTACCCTACCTTGAGGGAGATGATTTAGTCCTGTCAGGTACTGCTGAGTCCATACAGCTATGGAGGTGCTCACATAGTATTGTGGTGTAGGCTTGGACACTACTGCTAGTTCCAACTGAAGGGAAGGTGGCTGTAAAGCTACTTATACCTTCTCTGAGGAGATATATAGTCAGTCTTGGAAAGTGTTTTTTGTTTGACCCTGATTGGGGGGGGGGGCAGGGAAGATGGTGACCTCAACATGACGGCTATGTGGTCAGATCTTACCAAGGAGGATGACACTGTAGGAGTGCTACAGTGGCTACCCATGTTGGTTAGGACCCAGTACAGGATATTTCCACCTGTCGTAGGAGTGTTGACAAGCTGATCCAATGCATTGGCATTGACAAAGCTGAGAAATCTCTGTGCATACATGTTCAGGTAGAATAGCTCATACACACTATGGCTGGGTATTTAACGTCACCCAGGAGCAGGGTAAATGGTTGAATTTTGACAGATTCAAGCAAGTCCAGATAGGTATAGTTGGTGTCCAGAGTCATGGTTGGAGGTCTGTAGCTAGCTATGATTTGAGTAGGTGTTTTGTCAACAGTTGACTGTACTTGGGATGTCTCCCATTTCATACTGTTTGTCCAGCCTGGAGGTGTGTATGTGTATGATAATGTTTAAAAATCCACCTCCTGTGGCTTTGCAGCCCTCCATTTGGGGTCTAAACATATGGTGGAATGAGTAAACTAGCAAGGCTAGTGTGCTCTCCACAGCTGCAAACCAGGTGTCAGTGACTGCACAAATGTCAGCATTCTCCAGGACAAGGTATGCTTGCAATGACATTAGTTTCATGCTAAGACTCCCAGTTCCTGTTAGAGTGAGATGTCTGGACAAAGGCACACATCAATGGTGGGCAAAGGCCAGAAGATAGTGACACTTTATAAATCAAACTAGCTGTAACGCACTTACTTGCTAGCAAAGACGGCTTCACATTCACAGGAATACTCCACAGGATATGACATCTGACATTCAAATGTATGCTATTATGTTATGACTTCAGTGTTTACTGGGTTGCCAGTGATTTGCCAGACAATACACAACTGTATGAGGCATTGACTACAAATATGAGGCAAACATGTGGTCAAACAACAAAAAACAACCAGCACCATTTGTGAAAGGAAAAAGACTTTTAATAACATCACACCACAGTCAACAGACCAGTTCTGGCCCAATTGCCTTTGTCAATGTATAATATTAACTGCAGTCAACCAATATATATATATATATATATATATATATATATATATATATATATATATATATACCCAACATTTTAAACTGCATATTTAAAATCAACCAATCAACAATGGAATCAAATCAAAGGTGATCGTTCAAGCCAGTTGGAAATAATCCACCCAGTCTCACAATCCAAGCTTTCTCTTTTTTATTTAAAGCATTGTGCCAACCAGCCTTGCAATTTCTATCACACAAAATTTTTTCAATGACAATATATTGAAAATTGGCAGTAGTGTGTTTAATAGTGTGTCGAAATAAGGCATTAGTGGAATACTTATTCCTAATATTGCTGAGATGTTCAGATATACATCGCCTCTTAGGTCTAGACATCTGGCCTATGTAAAATTCTGAACAAGTGTAAACTGTGAAATAAATAACCCAATCACTACTACAGATGGCAAAAGTATGAATTTTGTTGCCAGTGATTTGCCAGACAATACACAACTGCATGAGGCATTGACTACAAATATGAGGCAAACGTGGTCAGTCTGCAAAACTATGGACAGTTGAAAGGTATGAGCTCAGTATATAACATACAGTTCAACACACACTTCTGCACCAGTTGTTTACTATGCACATACCCTATATAAGTCTCTTAGATTTGTAAGACAAGCATATGTATTATAGTAGCATTCACAGGTGAAATATGAATATTTACATCCTAGGTAGCTGGCCTAGCATTGTCACAGTCAGTATTGGACAACAGATACTCCAGCACTAGTCATACATGAGCTGACCTATGCTGGGGTGACTCAAGGGCCACAGCTGTAATCGTTGTCACTGCAGACAGGGCCAGCAGGAATGGCTGTAGGTGCTGGACAGCAACATGTGAGTCCAGCAAGTCTTGTTGTGACCAAGTGTTTAACTTCCTATTTCACATTATTGCATCCTCCTTCTGCATTCCATTACATGCTTAATTGATTGACATACCTGTTATAGTGCTGAAGAGTTTCCTCAGAATAATGCAAATGTTCAGGTTTGTGTAGTCACAGTCTGTCCTTGTGTAGACAGGTCAGACCTGTTTTGCATAGGCAGCAGCTTACCTTTTGTAGGTAAAGCTCATGAGCAGATGATGACCTGTGCACCAATTGGTGTCTCCCACTTGTTACTTGCATCCAGAGCAACTGTGTTGTCTTTCCATTAGCCAATGCCATAGCAACACAGTGCTATAATTAAGTCCTTCATGAGGGCCTTACCCATTTTCTTTGCCTGTGAGGAGGACATTTTGGAGCTGTGGAGGCTGCAGCTTCACAGATGGTAGGTGGGAATACCTCTCAGAACAAGAAATGTGGAGGCAGCCCAATAAAATGAGGGACAAAGTTCCAGAATTAGGTACATATTGTAAGTAGGTATTGTTATACACATGGAAGATTGTTAGATTAACAGGGTTAGTTTGGACATGCATTTTCTGTGTGACTTGATGTCTGATAGTGATATGTCCCTGACATACCCCTCAACTGTCCAGATGTCTGCCAAATGCCCAGAGGTTTGCCTCTTATGTTTGGTCTGTTCCTCAGATAATTTCTATTTTTGAGAAATCAGTAGGATAATGTGAGGATTGAAGTCAGTAAATGTTGACATCCATCTGTGTTTCAGACATCATATCCTTCAGAGATGTTATGTTACAACAAACCCTGCAACAACAGCAACTGTTTCAGTCTGTAACACCATTATGTGAGATATCTCCCTCTTTTCGGCCCCCTGTCCCCCAAGTATGTCAGGCTTTGTCCAGATGTCTTGCAGTAAGAGGTTCAGATGTATGGTATATCATTATTTAGTGACTTCACTCCTGATATCATCCCAATGACTTAGCAGACTCCCAAAAGTGGTATGTGGCAGTGGCCATAAATATAGTCCCACAGCCTGGACGTTCTGTGGAAATCTGTACAGTTGAGAGTTATGTATGTCTGGCCATTAACAGACTGTCACACTTGTGTAGCAGAGTACTGTGTAAATTTTTGTTGGGCTGAGTAGGGAGAGTGGCAGATGTGAGTGCCACATATCCTTTTCTATCTGGGACTGTGCATGCTGCTACAGTTGCTGGTTGTCTATATCAGGTATATATGTTTGTAGGAGCATACTGAGACATGCCTGTAACACCTCAGGATTCCCAGTAGACTGTGACTTTAGGTAGTATATGTCAGTGTAGTGTGTGACTGGCAATCAGGATATGTTTGTTCAAACAGTCATTATACTCTAGAGTTCAGTTAGGGTACTGGTATGTTGCTGTGACTGTGGTGCAAATGGCTGAGGATAGACAATTTCTCATTGATGTCTGCTTTTCCCTACAGTTACATCCCTGTAGTGCATGATATATTTGCCAATGCATGAGTAATTCCCCAAACCTGATTTGGAGTAGTGTTGTGCTGGCCTGACTATAGTTCAGAAGGTGCTGGGTGAAATGGTTGGCAGCTCTCATGGTTATTTCCCTTCTGAGGGAGGGGGAGAATGTAGAGCTATGTATGGGATAATGATTTTTTTGCGGGACAGATGCCCTTTTTTTATTAAGGTGAGAGTGGGATGTCGGGAAGGGCTGCTGGTATGTTACATGACTGCAGTCATATCTTTCCACTGTCCAGATTTCTATACACTGTCCAGATGTGTGGCTCATATGTTTGGTCTGTTCCCCATAACAGTTGTGGGTTTCTGACAAATCACTAGGATGATGTGAGCATTGACATCAGTAAATGATGACAATCATTTGTGCTTCAGACCTGAAATCTATCAGAAAATATATGTTAAAGCAAACCATGCTACACTAGCAGACTTCTATGTTTATAACAGCCATATTCAAAATAGGTCACTATTGTTTGCCCTTTATCCCTCCACTATGTCAGGCCTTTTGCAGAGGTCTTGCAGTAAGAGGTTGAGTGTGTGTGTGTGTATATATATATATATATATATATATATATATATATATATATATATATATATATATATATAGACACACACACACACACACACACTCACCTATATCTGTATATAAGAGTACTAAGGATGTGTATTTTTCCCTTATGTTAAATAACTGTAGTGCATGATACGTTTGTAAAAGCATTACAAATTCCGACAGCTGAGATGGTATAGAGGTACGTTACTGTGATTGCAGTGAAAGGGTCCTGCATTCAAGACTTGGTAGTGATGACTTTTTGTTCATTAATGTTAAATGACCATAATGCATGATATGTTTGTAAAAGCATTACAACTCTGCACAGCTCAGATGGTGTAGTGGTATGTTCCTGTGATTGTAGTGCACAGCATCCTGGGTTCAGAACTTGGCAGGGCTGATTATTTTGTTGCTGGGTAGAACAAGGGCTGATGGAAACAGAGTGATTAAAGCACTTTTAAGCAGTTGTAAGTGGGTTTGTGTGATTTTGCATGAGGCTAAGTGATACTAACAGATGGTTAAGTCTTCTTAGCTTTGCTTATCGGTGCTTATTCCTGCCTACACCCATGCTAATTTTAAATAAATAAAAAAAAAGGTGATAGGAAAGTGGTGAAATGGGGGCAAGCAGGGGGTAAAACATTAGGAAAACCAGCTAGGGATGTGTAGGACGGATGTAGGAAAGGACCATAGCTCTACATTTCTACTGCAGCAACAGCTGTGACTGATGTGGAAAATTTGGAATTTACAGCATCACACCCCACAGAGAGGGATGTTGGCAACATACATTTGTAGAGTAATATGAGTGTTGATTGATTTATATCACTGGACATGAGGGAGGGGGGGAATGTAGAGCTATGTATGGGATAATGATTTTTTTGCGGGACAGATGCCCTTTTTTTTTATTAAGGTGAGAGTGGGATGTCGGGAAGGGCTGCAGGTATGTTTGGGGAGGTAGGTTGGGTAGAATAGGTTGCATTTGCAGACAGACAAGACACACAAGACAGCAGACAGAGGCGGTATATGACACATGAGGGGGGTAAACACCTTGGACGGGGAGGGTGGGTGGGAATCAGAGGCCCTTGAGCCCCCAAATAGATACAGTGGGACTGAGGTCCCCACCCATGGGCCGTCACCACTGCACCTTCACGGCCCCACAGGTGGCTGTGCTGGGGGCTGGACAACATGGAGCAGCTTGCCCCTCCAGGTGCGCCAGTAATCCCTCCATCTGGTGCAGTCATCCATCCAACTTGGAGCTGATGAGGCTGCTCACTATACCCTGGAACTTGCAGCAGGGACAGGCTATTCTCCGCACCGATGACTGGGGGGGACAGGCCCCATCCCCTGAGGCAGTTCCACCCAAAGGTGGTGCAGGATCAGTGAATGAGGGAGTTCCAGGTTGGGTTCCAGACGTGCTGGGGCCCGGTGCCACAGCCAGATGAGGCAGGATCTGTCTTCCCAAACATTGCTATGGTGTTGAGGTTATCCAAGATATATTGGTTAGTCATGAACAAAACATTTCAAAATTAGTTATAACAGCATGCATGAATGTTCCAATTAACCAAACCAACATATTTGAAACAGTTGCATAGCAAACAGAATACATGCATAAATGGAACAATAGTAAGCATTGTAACAGCATGCCAGTTACATTGACAGCAACAGGCCACCATCAATGGTCTTTGAACAAGGTATGTTAATATGCAACCAATTAAATATATGAACAATAATAGAACAGAAGTCCCAACATTAAGTTTTGAGAAAAACATACCCGTAGTATATGAATAATAATTAGTGATGCAGATGAGGGGTGGGGGGAGAGAAAAAGTCCATTAACAACTGTATAGGCTTCTATTTTTTACAGCAGTACTGCTCAATATTCTACAGGTCTGCCCTCACTTTACATCTACCTATGGCTCATAGCTTCTGTAGCACATACATACCTGTCAAACTGTCAACCTGTAATGGTATGGGGCAGACTGGGACAACTATGGCTACATTACTAGGGGGACTTGTACATGTCAGGGTTACATATATGACAAAGAAGGGGTACCCTGCACTGATGTGTCTGCTGTTGGCATACTTCACCTGGATTCTTATCTGTGTCCAAGGTGATTGGCAGCAGTGACCACTAGCCATGACAGCATGACACTTGAGAGACATGTATCGGGAAGAGTGCATGGTGTATACACCTATCCTGCCGTCATTTGCAGGCATGGGGTTGGACAGTAAGACAGTAGTATACAGTATATTGGTATACCCTTCCTACAGCCACTACAAATGTTTCTTTACCTGTAAGGCCTGTGGATAAAATATATGTGACCACTATCTGACTGTTTCTACAAATATGCAAGATTTCTTGAGTGTATATATGCACATATCTCAGTACCACTCCCTGGATTTGAACCGTGTCTGAATGTGCTAAAATTAACAATGAGGTTATCTCTTATCACACTGAGCTATTGCAGAACTACTGTCTCTTGTTTGACTGATTTCTGCCTATTACTCTTTGGTTTAAATAGTCTCAACTTGTAATCCTGAAAGTCATGCATGACAGTGTGCTGTATATTAATCCTTTGAAATAATACAATCTGGAAATCAAAGGTTAACACAAGGCAATGCTGCAGGGGCTACACTATAATACATTAGACATTACTATTCAGGGTTTAGAGTATAACCTATTTCATATTTCATTTATCTCTTGTTTTACAGCTCCACAATCTACTGTTTTGCATAATAGCTGGTTCTCAGAACAACCTCAGTAAATTCATGCTGTCAAAGCCATATTTTCTGTGAAGCACCTGTACACATTCTATTTGTACAACAACATACTAGAGTAAACACAACAGTTGGTGGTTTAGGTCTTTATTGTACTTATATGACAGTGCTTTACTACTGCATATCCTGTAGATCAATATTAATCTGACAAACTTTTATTTAATTATTGGACACAGAACACACTACACCTACTGGCAGTAAACAATTTACACCTTCTTATTTATTTCACTTTATACTACAAGGTAGCTCTGTACTCACCAGCATGTCGGTGCAGCCTTGTCAGTCTGTTGGCATGGGCCTCAACATTGCTAGCCCTCTCCACTGCAGCTATAGGGGGAGAAAACAAACATTATGCATACACGTCTACCACATACTCAGGCTAGGATTTGGTACATCTATGGATGAGATACTTACTAACTACTGGAGCATTCTGTGCCTGAGCATCTTGGATCCACTGGGCCAAGAACTCCCCCTTCCTCCCCTTTAGCTCAGCATAGTGATGCTGTACTTGCTCACCAATTCATAGGATTCCTGTGGCACTGGTGAAGTCACATTCCAGACAGTCCCAGGCATCCGCTTTGTTCTGAGAGCCCTGGTACTGGCCCTGCAGCTCTCTGTCATCATGGGTTTCTACAAGGAGCCCAACCATGACTCTGGACTCCTGAATGTCCCAGCACTACACCCAAAAGCTCGCTCAATCTCTAATGCCAGACATAGCTCTTGCAGAGATCAGACTACAACAGGCTATGGCTGTATTCCCACCTGTGCGGTTTAAATAAGGCCATACTCCCACTCTTTGCTGTCATTGGACCATTTTGAAAATACTAAGCTCAGCTAAGCAGAGCACAAATCCGGTAAGATGAGTTGAACAGTGATTAAAGGGGTAAATGCTGAGCATTGCTTAACAGTGCGCAAATCCACTTAGCTAAGCTAACTGCTGCTTAGAATTTACATCTAAGCAATGCTTAAACTGGCTAAGCATTGCTGAGCACTGCTTAGCATTGCTCAGTTTTCCTTTAAAAATATCAGTATTGCAGATTAATTCATCATTACTGACATATTAGGTGTATATGATTTACTTTACATGATACCCCCTATGTGCTTTCATTACATTACCTTGGGGTGTGACTATACTGCATGGGACACTTGTGTATACATGGGTGATTTCACATGTTATATGCACTCATACTTCCATTTTACACCAGCTACACTATCCTGGGTAACTAATATCAATTACTACATAATTTAACATAAAAACATTTATTTTAACAATGCTTTCTCATGTAAAAATAAGGTGCCTGTCCTGGTACTCGAACCATGAACACCTGCATGCAAAGCCTGGACTCTAACCTCTACGTGATCTCATCAATAAGGAGTTTTGCTATACATTTTTATTTAGCTCCTATGAGATGTTTAAGCAATGCTGAGCAGAGGGCTGTAATGCACAATCCCACTCAGCTCCGCTTAAACTTAACTTAGAATGAAAAAAAAATAATAAAAGCTCTTTAATTACATGTATCAGTACTACTTGTAAGTCATATTTAGTAATGCACTGTCTGTCATGCTATCAACTGTCTAAGTCTGTATGGGACATATCAGGATTGAAGTCACTACATAATGGCATACATTTGTGTTTCAGACCTCTAATCCTTCCCTACATGCTGTTATGTTAATACAAACCCTGTTCCTCTATCAACTTTCTAAGTATGTATGGACAATATTTATGATCTGTCCTTTTTGTCCCCCATCATTTTACGCTTTGGTCAGTATTTTGCTCTAAGTGGTTGGAACATGTTAAAGGTGCTGTACGACACTTTGACAATGCAGGGAGGGTGTGAGAGTACCTGCCACACACACCCTGCATTGCTTCCTACCTAAATAGCTGCTTTCAGTGTTTGTGGACACAGAAAGCATTTAGAAAGTGATGTATGGCACATTGACAATGCAGGGTGTGTGTGACAGTACCTGTCACACACCCCCTGCATTGATTCCTATTTACATTTTCTGCTTTCAATGTCCGCAGACAGTGAAGGCACTTAGAAAGTGCCGCATGGTACTTTCAGAGTGCAGGGGGCATGTTGGATGTGGGGGCACTACTAAAACACACCCTCGGCACTCAGTAGTGCTCGTGTCCACTTAGCCTTAGCAGCAGTGCACCATCATGAATATGCAAGGTGCGCTGCTGTTAAGGCTATGAGGAAATGGACACTGTTCATTCCATGCAGGAATAGCACTATTCCTGCATGGAGTTTATTTAATCATGGGGCTACTCTTTTTGATGGGTGCCATTGGATCTTTTATATACATCTGAGCTACCACCAACTCAAGTAGATGGAACTTTGGTTTAACATCTCATCAGAAGAACAACACACTCAGAGTACAGCATCCTTTCAATGGTGCACCACAGTGATAGCAATCCAATTACCTGGAGTGGGTACAGAACCTACAGTCTTCTTGTTTTCCAGCACCAAAGGAGAGTACAGTTGTATACATAAAATTTCCATAAGAGTAGATGTTTGAATGACTACTGCTGCAGTAATCTTAGCTATATGGGTAGATTACCATAGCTAACTACATTTGGGATGTCAAAGGAGAACAGTCCAGGAGCCCCTGGAGAATGGTCTTAGCAAAGCTTGGTCTGGATCTAAAAAATAAATCAAGCTTATAGTGCTTTGTAAAGGTATGTACAGAAGACCAAATAGCAGCTTCTAGAATACTTCTAGAATACAACCCTTTCCAAAAAGCCACAGATGAAGTCAAGACCCTGGTAGAGGGGGCCTTGACTCTGCCTGGAATAGTTTTGTTATAGTGAGTGTAATGAAAGGTACTAGCCTTCAACAACCATTTGGAAACAGTCTGTTTTGACACAGGCTGTCCCTTCTTCTTACCTTCACAAGAAATGTAATATTGATCCAAAGATCTGAAAGATTTAGCTCTGTCAAAATAGTACCCAAGTTGTCTGTGGGCATCCAAAATATGGAGTATCCTCTCTCCCTCATTTTTAGGTTTAAGAAAGGAAATGTGGAGATGAATGGTTTGGGTTAAAGTAAGCTCAGATACCAGGCATAAAAAGAAGTATTAGTTACCATGGAAACCATGTCCCTATGGAAATGAGATAGGGTTGACTCAACATAGGAGCTTGCAACTCAGATACCCTTCTTGCAGAGTTCAGATAAATCAGTAAAACTGTTTTCCATGTTAAGAACCTCAAGTCAGCCAGATTAGCTAGTTTAAACTGATCAGATGTTAGCTTCTCTAACAGAAAATTAAGATACCTAGAAGGGGCCACAAGTTTTATTGGAGGCCTCTTATACAAAACTCCTTTCAAGAACATTTTAACATGAAACTGCATTGAAAGAGGAGGATCCATGGCAGACATGCTGAAATGGCTGATAAATGAAACATGACAGAGGAATAAGAAAGACCATATGATAGTAAAGGCACAAATGCTGTAGAATCAGACAGCAACTAGCCTTGAATGGGTGTCAGTTATGTTATTGGCATTAACTAGTAAAACTTTTCCTTTTGCTAATATATGATTTTTTTTTAGTAGCAGGCTTTCTTGCCTTCATTAGTATCTGCTACACGTCCTCAGTAAATAGGTGCATAAAAGGAACTAAAACCTTATCATTCATTCAGTCAATTGAAGTTGCTTATTGTTGTGGTGTATCAAACACCCCTGTTCCTATGTGAGTAGATCCAGTCAGTGAGGAAACTTGTGGTAATTGCCCCTGGCCATTTCCAAAAGAAGGCAGAACCATGGTTGCCTGGGCCAGAAAGGAGTCACCACAATGATCTTTGAGGATTTGTTCTGAATCTTCAGAAGTACCCTGGATATTAGTAGAAAGGGTAGAAAAGCATACTGGAATATTTCTGTACAAAAAAAGAAAAGGCTTCTGTCTTCCAGGCCTTCTTGCATGGAGTCCTGGAACAGAATCTTGCCAGTTGATTGCACAGAGAGGAAGCAAAGAGGTTTACTTGAGGAACTCCCCACTGATGGATTAAATTTTGGAAGACCCCTGATCTAGATTCCATTGGTGAAGGCCTGTCCTGGTCCTGTTCAGCTTGTCTGCCAAACAATTTTGCTTTGACAGAATGTAGTCTGCCTGTAAAGTGAAATTGTGCTATTAAGATATATCCCAAGCTAGCATGGCTAATCTGCAAAAGGGGGCACAACCTGATTCCCCTTGCTTGTTGACATACCACATGACTGTGGTATTGTCTGCTACCACTTGAAAAGGGCCCAGGAACCAAAGATGATTCAGAGAGATTAGGGTAAACATCTCCTTGATATTTATATGCTTGCATCTGTCCTCAATGTCCCACAGCCCCTGCACTTTTATTCCTCCTGAAACTGATCCCCCAAAAAAGTCTGAAGAGTCTGTGGTGACTGACTGCTTTTGAGCAAGGAGAGAGAAGGGGAGACCTAAATTTAAGGAAATCTGTTATCTCCACCAAAAGAGTTCTCTCCTGACAAACCTCAGCACTGGGATTTGAAAAGATAAAGGGTGTTGATACTGGAACCAAAGAGATTTCAGATATGACTGTATCTTTCTCATGTAGAGTCTTGCCAAGGGTATCATGAGAATCACAGATGACATGAGACCACAATCCTGAGGTATTCTCTCTCAATGATCAAAGTCTGAGTGGAAAGCCTTAAAAAAGCCTTATAAATAGATCTAGATAAAGATCGATTTTTCCCGTGAAGGTAAAGCTCTTTGAACTGCGGTGCCTAGTTAACATCCCAGGAACACAATCTTGTATGATAGAATCAATAAAGATTTTTGAATGTTCTCTTGGAATCCCACCTTGTGTAAGAGATCTCTCGGCCAAGTGAGATATTCCTGACACTTTGAAAAAGACTCTGCAAAGATAATCATGTCATTTAAATATGGAAAAATGTGGCTACCCAATATCCTGCAATGAGTTATAACTGGAGCTGGAGACTTTGCGAATGCCTGTGGTGCAGTGGATAGTCCAAAGAGTAAGACAAAGAACTGATAATGTAATCCAGACCCACAAAACCAAAATGTCTGAAGTCTGGATGAATAGGGATGCAATGATAAGCATCTTTTAATTCTAGTGTTATCAGGAAACCTGAAAGAAGAAGATAAACTAGCAGGCTGTGAAGTGACATGATTTTAAATTTGGTCACTATAACAAACAGGTTTAAGAAAGAAAGATCCAGAACTGGTCTCCAAGAATCTTCTTTCTTTGGCACTAGAAACGTTCTTGAATAAAAACTTTTTGCCACCTGGGAAGGAGGAACTGGTTCTATCACTCCTCAGGACAGCATGTGATGAAGAACCAGTGGAAATAAAAGATTCTGAACTGGAGGATAAGGAATGACCCAAATAGAATGGAGGAATTACCTCTTATTGCTAAATGTAGCCGCAATGATTGATTTTTCAGAAACCATTTATCTGAAACTATCTGTTGCCAAAGAGAAAAATGGAGATTCAGACTTTCTGGAAGAAAAAAGAAGCCAGGGTGGGATGGGTTCACAAGGTCTCTTGAAGAGTCATTCAGACTTGTACTGTCCTTAGTTTTTGGGAGATTCAAGACTTCTTTTTGAAACCCCCTTTGCCATTTTTCCTTAAATGTTTGTTTACTTGTATTTTGTCAAGACTGTTTATTCTCTCTTTTTTGCCAAAATTGAATGAGGATATAGAAAATACCTTGGAAAATTTAGAAAAGGAAGGCTGAAAAATCTTAGATTCCCTGGATCAGTTTATCTCTTTCATCACCCTTTTTGATCATGTCTGCAGCAGAATGAGGCAAACATTAAATCTCTATCCAATAGATAATTTCATATCTCATTTTTAACTTCATCTGTGAGTTTCTGAGAATGCAACCATGCAATGGGAGGTTCTGAGAATGCAGCCATGAAAACCTCCTCAAAAAAGTACCAGTGGCCATAACCCTGGAAGATATAACAGAGTGATATGCAGACTGTAAACAATAATTACTGACCTGTATAATAGAAAAAAAAACTAAGTTATTTGAAGTAGATAATTCTTCACAAAAAAAACTGCAGATAGAACTTTCCTCATACTTTCACAATTTATCAGAATAAAGTTTAACGTAGGAGCCTGATGATTCAAAATTCTGAAAATCAAAGTTGCGGAAGTATACACTTTTTTTTCATACCTCCCATCCTTATCAGAAAGAGTAGGACTAGAATTAATTAAGTGCTTAGCAGCAGTGGGATCAAATAAAGCTAGATCTGCTAGGTCAGATTAGGAATTATGTATAACATTTTAAAAGTCGGAGGTACTTTATTCATCCTATCTATCTTTTTTGAGGGAGATAGCTGACTATGAGGGAAACTGCAAGCAGTGACACATGCATCCTCTAAATTAGACAGAACATGAGGAATGGGTGTAGGTTCTAGAAAATACTTCTGTAACAACTCATTGTATTTTCTGAGGGACTGAGAATCCTCAGTGTTCTCCCATTGAAAACACTGGCACATTCTAGCAATAGTCTTTGAGAAAGAGACCCCCCCCCCCCCACAGGGGGAATCAGAAACTGAGCTGTCCTCTCAATCTGAATCAGAAGTCTGAAGGAAAAAAATGTATCCATCCCTGCATCTTCCTGCTCAGAGTCATAATTTTGAATCTCTTCCGAAAAACAGGAACCCCTCTTTCTTTTACCAGAAACTAATTTACAAGAAGGATCAATACCCTGAATTAAATCCTGAGCCAGATACAGTAAACTACTTCTATCCAAAGAAAATTCAGGAGTAGATACATGCTTGGTTTTCTGACTTTTTTTTTTTTTTTTTTACAGGAAAAATGGGGCTAACTGTGTTACTAATGAGAACAGCAGTATTTCCCCAGGGATGGGCACGGCATTCTGACACAACATGGAAAGCCTTTCCTGTTCCCTCTCCCAGGAGTGACAAGAGTGTCACTCCCTTGCCCAAACAGCCACAGAGGACATGGATAATCCATGGTCTATAGTAGCTGTAGGTGCTACACCATTGAGACCCAGGGTAAAAGATGAGTGGCCTTATGTACAACAAATGACCACTGCAAAGTGACCCACCTATCGCTGAGGTAAATTGTTAACCTGCTGTGGTGGCAAGGCTGTTCACTTAATTTTTTTTCTTTTTATGTCTGGAGGAAGGATTGACCATGGAAGCAGTAGCCTCTTGCATGGTCAAGCCAAAAATGGTGCCTCCTTCCCAGGGAAAACAAACAGCAGTTACCGATAAATGCTATCAGTCTCATGAAAGTAAAGCAAACACAATTTCTACATGGAAAAAAATATTTTCAGTTGCTTTACATCACTGTTAAACTGGGAAAAAACGAGTGCTCAATTTAAAAGTACATTACAGTCTTGAGAAAGTCCATTAGAACACAGCACTCCTAGCTTTAAAATAACTTTCCTGAAGATGAAAGTAATAAAACAGCAACAAAATTAAGAAAATGGAAGGTTTGTACCCAAAGGGAAGTCATTTGCACAACAAAGGAAAGCATAAGCTGACTGTTGATCCTTGAAAGTCTCAGAGGAATTTAGTCTTCAGCAACAGTAAAGCACTGAAGGGCTTTGTGCTAGAACGTGTCATTTAATCAGCTCGCCATGAGCTGCCTGACAGTTTGGCTGCATGGAAAGTACCCTGAAGCTTAAGAAGCTGACCAGCTATTATAGCCTTGGCAGGATATAACCCATATGGATACTGCAACAGTGACCAATATGATGAACATAGTCTGCTACATTTTGTATCACTGATACTGCAAAGGGACATATAACAACTACCCTATGTGGTAATCATTGACCAGTAAGATTATTTGCCTCCCTCTTCATGGCATGGCATGGCTATCCATCAAATGTCTCCAATTGGAAAATAGTGAGCATGGCTGGGGGCCAAAATGTCTGTAAATGGAAGATTCTCTAGCACTTTCTGCTAAAAGAAGTAATTGAAGGCAACATTCTGTGTCAGAGGTCCTGCGTCTTCAGTAAGCCAGTGGAAAGTATTGTAAAGTGAAGATGTACATCAAGCTACTATGGACATACAATGGTTTTGTTATGCAAGGCTTTTAAGCTGTTATGATCGTCTGGCTCTACAGCATACACAGTGGACAAGAACCATGGTGAAAGGCTAAAGCAGCTTAGAAAAAATTAAAATGTATCTTACTGACACACACACAAAAAAAAAAGACTCAAGTTTGTGACAGCAAACAAAATAGCAGCAGCATAAAATAAGGTGGGTCTTATCACAAAAAAACAAACAAATTGCAAATAAATAAATATGACCGTCCAGTATGGCTCAAATGAATAAAAGCAAAATTTAATATATGGTAAGCACTTTCAAGCCCATCAGGCCAAAAACATAAAAACACATTTGCAAGCAGCATTTATATAACACAATCAATCAACAATTAATCAATTAAAGTTATCTAATAAAACAAGTCACATGATTTAAGTATTGGTTTTAAAGGGACCATATCATTCAGACCAGATCTTCTGTCAGCTTGTAATTTAATAATGCATCTCAGTTCCACTTTTTCAGTGACATTTCTAAAATCTTATGAAGAACCACAAACTAATGAAAAATATATCCAACAACACAAAGGCAATCAAACGAACAAACGATGAATAAGTCAAGAGAGGAATTTATTTGTAAGCGCTTTCGGCTGTGTAATACCAGCCTTCATCAGACAACTTCAAATTCTTCATTACAATCATATATAGAGCATACTAATTAATCAATTAAGATTTTTGAAACGCCTAATGGCTTCTTAAAAACATATACTCACAAGACTCTTTAATACATCACTGTATATATATATATATATATATATATATATATATATATATATGAAATTACATAAATAATTGATTTTATTCCAACATTCTAACTAAAAATATAAAATATATATGTATATAATGTATAATTAAAAAACAAGTACATATAGATTATATAAATTATGTGAGTATATAAATGTGTATATGTACTAAAAAATCATTAAAAAATTCTAAAAATTATCTATCTATAGCCTTCAATTTTAAAATGCTAGTGATGGAAATGGAATAATTAAGACCAGGAGGTTGGGTGGCATTTAAAAACACCTGCCACCAATATTCCTTGGATTCTAATATAATTTTCCAGGGGCCTTTTCTGGGTGATGGTAATACTTGCTCTAACACCATAAATTTGAATTTGTGCCCAGGATGTTGCGCTATATGTCTATACAACGCATTATTTTGTGATAATTTGCTAATGTCATATTTATGCTCATATATACGTTGCTTTAATCTACGTTCAGTTTTCCCTATATAATAGGCTGAACAATGGGAACATATTGCAGCATATACTACCCCCAAAGTATTACAGTTGTATTTTCCCTTGATTTTAATGGAAATACCATTGATGTTTATTTCCTCGACTTCCAAGATATCTGCACAATGTTTGCACATATTACATTTTTTCATCCTACCATATGTATTATATGTCGCATTAAATGCAGTGTTACACCAATCTTTTAGATTTTTATCTCTTTTATAAACAATTGAAGGTTGAACCCCTAATAATGTAACTAATTCTGGATCCTTCTTAATAATATTCCAATTTTTCATCACTAGATTTTTGACACATTCAGAATCTTGTGTAAAAGTGGTGATAAAAGATACATTACCACTATTAATGTGATGTTGACTACCCTCAATACTATTCAACTGTATATTTTCCAATAGTGGTACTTGCTGTTCCGTACTATTTTGTTGCTGTTCAACCAACTGTGTATGAGAGCTATCAAAATCCCTTAATAGTGGTTTGTAAAAAACATTTTTTCTTTTATTCAAAACTTCATTAAATATAGTGTCAATAAACTGCTTGGGATATCCCCTATTTGAAAACATATTTTTAATGAAATTACATTCCTCAATGAATTCATCAAAACATGAAACCATGCATGCTGCTCGCACTAGCTGTCCTTTTATGACTGCCTTTTTGATGTGTTGTGGATGGTTACTAGAAAAGTGCAAAAATTTATTCGAATATGTTTTTTTTGCGATAAATATTAGCTTTAAATTGATTGTTTGTTATATCTTTTGAAAGTGTAATATCCAAATAAGAGATGGTATCTATTCCTATTTCATATGTGAACTTCAAAAATTCAGTAGTCGCATTAATATACATAATGAATTGATCTATTTTCTCTAATGGGCCATTCCAAATGAAAAACAAATCATCCAAAAACCTAGTATATAAACTGATAAATTGCATAAATTTAGATTGAAATATAAATCTCTGTTCCCACATTGCCATAATGACATTTGCATACAATGAGCCTACAGGGGAGCCCATTGCTACCCCCTTGATTTGTTTAAAATAATGCCCATCATGGTAAATATAATTATTTGTTAATACCAACTCCAATAAATCAGTTAACACATTCAATTCATCTTGGGATGTTGGAATAATATCTACAAAAAAAATCATCAAACCATTCTAAACCAATCTGCTGTGGTATACAGGTGAACAAATCCTTTACATCTACAGTGATAAAAACAGTCTGCTCAACATCACTGATATTTAAATTATTGGCTTTTGTAAGAAAATCCCAGGACTCTTGACAAATATAATTTAAGCTTTTTATTTTGTCTTTTAAACTCATGTCAATATATTTTGCTATAAAATACGTTTTTGATCCACCTGCATCTACAATTGGTTGTAATGGTGGGTTTTGTAAATCTTTATGTAATTTCGGTGCACCAAAAATAATAGGTATCCTGGGATTTTTTAGCTGCATATATTTATGAGCTTCATTTGTTAACTGCCCTTGCCACAACATATCCTCTAATAAGTAATCTATTCTGGCATGAGAAATATTTATTTCATTAATTGAAGCTTCTACATATGCATCATCATATAATATATTCATTAATGACTGATTGTAGTCCATAATGTTCATTATAACAAGCCCACCCCCCTTATCAGGTTGCATAATGCGTACTTCACCTTTCATTTTTAATTCATTCAAAACTTCATACTGAGCATTTGTAAAATTAGTCTGAACTTGATGAGAATAATGTTGCAACTGATACCTAAAGTCAAGTTCACAAATTTCCTCAAACAATCTAATTTTGGATGCAAGGGGGGATTAAACAAACTAGGTACATGCATAAGACTACTATTAAATTCAGATGTCTGTTGAAATAATGTTTCTAAAATCACATCCTGTAACATTCTTACAAATAAGCTGTTAACACCATAAATCTAAAAGAATGTATAGACCCATGCATATTTATATGCTTTGCCAGGGTATTCATTAAATTAGCTCTTCTAATGTTAGATGTTCAGTAATCCATCCTCTTAAATCTGCTCATCCTTCCTACATAGAATGGTTGATCTTATTTGTTTATTTGTGATTTGAGACTCAAGTTTGTGACAGCTTTTAAAGTTACACTTAGCTTCTGGCCACTGTCTGTGTGGTAAAACAAGTCTAGGAACTTGAAGTGTTTTACAGCTTGGAAAAGTCATGAAATATTTAGCATTGCCTCACAGACATTGCTAGATGCTAAGTGCAGTGCTGACAGACTAACAGTTTAAAAGCATAATAAGTAAGTAACAGCTTTAAGAGGGTAATGTCTTTAGTACTGTATTGTACATAGTGGTATACCTAGTAGCAAGCTCTGATGTCAGAGGGATAAAGGCCTAATTATGTTGCAGTAGCCTGGGTTCAATTAGTTGCTTAGAAGCTTGTTAGAGCAGTCACAGGGATGAGAGGAGTGATAAACATGTCTGTGTGAGCATGGTTCCATGTTAAAGTCTTTGGTGGAAACGACCACATAGGAGCACCAGCATCCAGGGATGCAGGGCAATCTTAAGGTGTTACATCACTTATGGATATGGACCCCCTAGAAATTAATGAGCCACAGGGCCATCACAATGGGGAATAAATGGGTTAGTATGGCAGTCAGGAAGGACAGCAAGATGATCAGCAAAGGAGTGGAACAAGAAATAGAGCAAAAAATAATTAAATTATATTTCACCTAATGTTTCATTTATGGGTTTTCTTGTTTGTAATGTGTATGGCTGCAGTGTAATGAGAAGGATCAGTTTTTAACTGGCACCACTAAAATGTCAGATTACTATAGTATCTGATGATATTATGTCCTTTTGCATAATACAAACCTTTACAGTCTCTGCATGATGCTAACTGATGTGCCTAAAGCAACATAGACTGTAGTCAATATGCATTGAAGTTAATTTGACCGAATACAGTTTGTAGTGCCTGCACATTATGTTGTTACTCACGGACATGTTCAACTAAAAATACAAAGTGTGAATAAGATGTTGCAGTGCATGGTGCCTAGGTGTCTGTATTTTATTATAGAAATTACTACAGTCAGCCTACATTTAAACTGTATTTGTGCAAATTATGTTGATTGTAGCATTTATGAAGTTGTATTTTAGTTGGATTGTTTTTATTATGATTCACCTGTTAAATCCTAGCCCAATTTTCAAAGACGGTTTCTGCCCTTCAGGTAACGTGACTGTTCTGCTGACATTTAAATGTCAGCACATATCTAAAGAGAGAAGACATAGGTACTTAGGGTATACAATGCAATGTCCCTTATTACTAGGTACAGATGTGCAGCTCCATACTGTAAAAGCACATAGTGTCTTTTGCTGCCTGCAATGCTGTCCCCTGTTTTGCAAACTTGCTGGTATATTGTTGCTGTCTGAAATCTGAGTCATAACCTTCCAGAATAAAACATAACATAAGCCAATTAAATTTATCCACAATTTTCTTCATAGGTAGAATTCATTGTATAAATCCAGGAACCACTGATACATATACACTACTGCTGCACTCAAAACAAATCTCCCCCCAGTAGCCATAATAAAATATACTGTAAGTAGACAATTGCTGCAAGAAATTATGTGTCTCACATAACATACAACATAAAATTCAGTGATAGTAGATAAAAAGAGTACATGATATCCTTCACAAATGTAAAAACATAACTCTGCCACTTCTAACCACAAATGTACAATTCCTCTATACTAGCTGATATCATATATCATATTAGTGTCAGCGGCTCAACAGATAGCACACTCACGTTTGATGCTGGGAGATCAGAAGGTTATGGGTTCTACTTTCATGCCATGTGCTTGGATTCATTTTCTATAACTGATACTGCAGTGCAGCAAAGGGTTGGGGGGGGGGGGCTGCACTCCTGAGTATACTGTCCGTTGGATCAGACATTAAATCAAGGTTCCATCTGCCTGAGTTGGTCATAGTTCAGGCTGATGTTAAAGATCCCATAGTACATGCTAAAACAATTAGGAAAAATGTTCCCAGTGCAAAAAAGGCCACTGGCCCATAGGACGAACCCAATCAACAACTAAATAAATAAATCTTATGCTGCTAATCCATGCAATCTCTTGTGCTCTCCATAGTTAAAATTAGCTCAGTAAGTCCAACTGTGACAAGTGCTGCCTGCTTTAGTTTGTATGTACTTCTCAAAGTTAGTTTGTATACACTCCCCAAAGCTAAAAGCTGTACAACAAGTCAGACCTTGGCAGGGATTTCTGTACAGGCATATACTTTAATAAAGTCTCAGTCTCCTACACTCAGAGTGCTATATAACAAGAAAAGAAAAGAAAGAAAACATACTTGAATTTGTATCTGTCCTAATATGTTTAAAACTCTATCCAAGGTTGCAGTCCCATGTCATTGTAACTCCTGGACTTGGGCAAAGAAACAAGCCTTAGGACATGTATGGTACAAAAAGTACTGTACCTATATTCCAGTAGCACCTCACTAGTTGCATATACTTTCTGCAACTATTAATTAGTGCAGAACAGTGCATTAGAAGCAGTTTGCCTATGTTAATTCAAATAGCTTTCCCATAAGTTTCATCTTCTTTTATTAACCATAAGAAATGTAATTCAAGAAAGTTACAAATAGGAAGACAAGCCCCCTTGCACCCCCACAACTAAGGGAGCTTCACCCCAAGACACCATCCTACTTAAATACATTAACTTCATGGTCACCCAAAAATAGAAAAGTGTGAAAACTGACTTAAGTTATACAGCAGCATCACACACTGAGAAGAAAGACTGCTGTAAATAGTAAAAAAGTCTATCAGCATTCAACAAATTGCAATAAAAGATTTGATAATCAAAGGTGACTGCAAAAAGATACCACCACAGCAAGTGAGTACACAATGTGTTAAAAGGTTTGATGGCCAAATGTTCCACCCCAAAGTCATTTTAATAGAAATCTTGCTGTAAAGAGTCTGTCTTATAAATCCATCCAGGTCCAGGGTGTTTAATCCCACTTCTCAGTTTCTGTTGTGCAGCCCCTACCCTGGATGTGCCTTCTCTATTTCTATCACAGATATATCTCCATACTCCATGGCCCATTTTGCTTTCTGCTGATTTATATTAGAATTTCCATTATTTCATAATTTTCTTCAGTGGTGTGGCATTTAGCCATGATCTGTGTTGTAACAGGGTTCTTTTCACATGTCTGTATACACTGAGTCACATCCTCGTGTTTTTTATACATTGCAATGAACCAATATGGTATGAGGAATACTGTATTCACCACAAATTTTGATTCTGTACAGGCCTCTACTAGGACTTTATGAGCTCCCCAAACCCCAGGGGGAGTTTACTGAGGCATGTAGCAGTGTTTTTGGTACCTTGCTGGAGACATACATAAGCTCCCTATGTTACCTCAACTTTACCCGCTAATCTTTCACCCCTCTTTCATATCTCTTGCTTACTTAGCTCCTCATCTACCTATGCACCCCCATATTCCTCCAATGGCTGAAATTATAAATAATTTATTTGTATTGATTAGTCTATGTGTAATTGTTTTTGATACACTATGTCATGTATTATCCTTTTTGTTACTGTGTTAGATATTTTATTCCCAGTTCCCCACTGAAAAGTAACATCTTTAACTATGAAAAGTCAGACTATTCCAATAAAGAAAACCTGGTTATTACAACTGTTTTGGGATGAGACAAAAACTGAGGGGATAAGACGTTCTGCTTAAAATAGATGACTGTCATAATGGATATTAAAATACAACCTAGAGTTTATCTCTAAACTTTATTGTTAAATGGCCTTTGACACCATTCCCCATTCTGGTATTATAGACAAGCTCACCAGCCTGAACATAAAACCCTACATCACAAGATGGGTTGCCAACTGGCTCATGGACAGAACCCACATGGTAAGAGTTGCTGGAGGTAGGTCTGACTCTAAACTGGTTACAAGTGGCATTTCCCAGGGCTCAGTCCTAGGACCCCTCCTGTTTGGCATATACTTCTCAGAGATACAGGCAAGCACAGGAGGACTATGGCTGACCAAGTTCGCAGACAACTGCAAACTAGGGGCTATAATTGACTCTCCAGCTGACACAGACATCCTCCAAAAGGGTCTCACTGAGATGAATACCTGGTGTCAAAATCATGGCCTCAAGCTAAATGCCAAAAAGTGCATAGTCAACCCCTTTGGAAAAAACAAAGTACCCACAAACTACCACATAGGTGGTAGTCCCCTAAATATGGAAGACATAATAAGGGATCTGGGGACCCACATAGATAGTAAACTCTCCTTTGATAATCACATTGCCAAAGTGGTTAGAAAATCCTTCTATGTGGCACACCTTATCACAAAAGGGTTCGCATCCAGATCAAAAGAGGTCATTGCGCCCCTCTACTCATCGCTCATCAGACCCATCATAGAGTACAATGCCCCATTTGGGATGTATCTTACAAGACACCTGCAACAGCTGGAAAGACCACAGAAGTACCACACCAAGAGGATCACTGGCCTCAAACAGATGCCCTATGCAGCTCGACTGAAGAAACTCCAGCTGTACTCGGTTGCATACCGCCTACTCAGAGGTGATTTCTGCTTGACATACAAGGCCATGTCCAACCCAGAACTGATGGACATGCTCCACCTAAAGAAAAGCTTATCCCCTTGAGCCACATGTTCTAGGGATCTAAACCTCACCACAACAATAAATAGGATGTGCTGGAGGAATAGATTCCTGTCACAGAGACTTCCCATGCTTTGGAACAAGATTCCAATCTACATTAGGCAGAGCTCCTTGCTAACAATCTTCAAGAGAAACCTTGACGAGTGGATGGGAAACAGAAAGTTTACCCCGGGGAATCACTTCAGTGGCTCTGCTGGACAGAGGCACAGGGAACCAATCTAAGGGGGCAGCAAAAGCCCTAGGCTTATAAATGCCTTTGGGCAGATAGCCTAGTACCTACCTATGAACCTATGAACCTAACCAATAATATCCAAATTAATGCTTAAGGGATAAAAGACTTGCTTACTGTGTGTGTTTGTATGTGTGTCTATCTGTCTGTCTCTGTATCTGTCTGTATTTTCATAATTTTTCAGTATGGTTCTAATCAAGTCATATGACCCTTTTAAAATGGAGCTTCCTTTATTCCAAGTGCATATTTTATTCCCTCATATAATCATCTGGTTTATTTTTAAAAAGTGTGAGTGTTCCTGTACTCCTTGTTGCAAGAGTTAAACTATTCCACAGCCTAAGAATAAATTAGGTTA
Source organism: Protopterus annectens (assembly GCF_019279795.1). Taxonomy (NCBI): domain Eukaryota; kingdom Metazoa; phylum Chordata; order Ceratodontiformes; family Protopteridae; genus Protopterus; species Protopterus annectens. The sequence goes on from NC_056735.1 coordinate 1,292,647,053, forward strand.
AACCTATCTCTTTTAATTGTTGTTTGGGAGGGGGGTACAGCACTTTCCTATATTGTTGAGTACCAGGTCCAGTATGTTTGAACCTCAGGTGGGCATCTGTACTATCTGGTCAAGGGTATTTGTGTTAATAAAATCCAGGAATCATCATGCCTGTGAGTATGAGGCAATGTGCGTTTCCCATTCTATGGAGGGGTAGTTAAAATCTCCCATAAATAAGGTACTTTGTTTAATGGTGAGTGTCTCCAGTAGCTCTAGGTACAAGGTATGGCATTCTAGGGGCATACAGGGTGACCTATAGCTTGCTAGGATATCGTATGGGACTTTGTCTATGATAATTTGCAAGTGGATAAGTTCCAGGGCATTATCCTGCTTAACTAACGAAGAGTTATGTTGCTAATATAGATTGAGACTTCTCCATCTTTTGTCCCTGTCTGCATAGCTGATGGTATAAAAATGTCTGGAAGGCACTGAAGCTTTGTACTGCCAGAGTACTTTCTGTGGATGTAAACCATGTCTTGATAACAGATCAGATGTCTCTATCCTCCAGAGTCAGGAGAGCTTTTAGGGTGTGGAATTTCTTGTTTAGGCTCCTAGCACTGAGGAGTAGCACCTTTAGGTTTTTTGGGGTTTTATTTGGTATGTCAATAGGTGTTTCAATATGGCATTGCCTGAAAAGGTTCTAAAGGGCGAATAAAGTTTTAGCCAATATTCAGAAGCCTTGGAAGACAGGTGCAGACCACCCTTTGCAAAGCAATCTGATTTGTTAACCATGTCCTCCCTGTGATGACAAATATTGAATATTGAATCTCCCTGGAAAGACAGCAGAGTCTAAGTCAATCATCTTTTGTTCGTACTGTGGCATCATCACAATGCTGCTCATTGCAAGGCACATACCTACCTGAGACACATATTCAGAGATATCAACAATGTGGAAGTACATCTCAGGTCATTAATGCCCACATGGACTATGGCAGAATGACAAAATTATACTGGTGCCTGTGGTGTAGTGACTTGAGAGCATGCGTATCTTGGTGGATCCCGGCTCCAGACAAGCAACTAACTTTTATCTTCTCCTTACCCAGTCTGGTGAGTGGGGCATCTGTTTATTGTACAATGAAGTCCCCTAGGACAAGAGTCCTGGGTAAAGTGTTGGCTTACCTTATGGGCTTTGCTCTTCAGGCTCCACTGGGTGTAGGCATATGTGTAGTATTTAGTGTTGCTTTTGGTGAGTGCTTTAGAGATTGATGAGACTAGGCATTGCCATTTATAGGCTTAGGAGATTTTTGAGGTTTGGAAAGATTGCGTTTTAGTGGCTCAGCATAACTTGGTCTATGTGTGCGTGTGTTAGACACGATGTGTGGAGGATGTATGGTTGTCTGTGAACATGAGAAAATTACTATTTTGTCTCAGGATACCAATATCTACCAAGCTGACTATGGAGACATTTGGAAATTGCATATCCATGTTGTCCAGACCTGTGTTTGGGTGGGTTACTGTAGGCTGTGGACTGTGGTCTCAGGGGTTTGGCACTAGACTAGGTTAGTTTGTGTTACGATTTGAGAGCAGTGCTATTTAATTTCCAAACTAGCTTGTTTTAGCACAATGGCTTTGTTTTAGCCACAGTAAGTTACAGGCTTCAGTTCTAATAAAAGTTTTGCAGATAAAATGTACTTTCTGAGCATGTGTGCATGTACAGGGCACTGCTATCCTCTTAATGTAATACCACCAACAAAGATTAACTAAGATTAAAGTAAGTGTAATGCTACAAAAAATAACTTAAACAAGGCGATTTCAAGTACTGGTGACTTTTAGAATGATTTAAAAGCAAAATCAACAAATAAAGCAAAAATAAAGCAGTAGCACTCTTTTTTATCATTTAATATAATCCATCCATCCATCCATACATCCATCCACAACCCCTTTTCCTCATTTTTATACATGGGGTCGGGGTATCACTGGCTCTATATCATTTAATCGAAAATCCAAACGATCAAGCCACTATTCGTTGAACCCTTTCCATCAAAACCTCAAACCATCGAATGGACCTTTAATTAAAAATTTTTCCAGGGTAAAACAACTGTTGGCCACCATTGGGAATTTGTCTTTTTTCCCACTGTAGTTCAGTCTCAGAGTTTTTATATTTAGTTAGGGGAGTGTGGGTGGGTTTTAAATTTTATTATTTTTTTTGACAGTCGCTAGATTAGCTGAGAGCTATTTTGTCCTGGGAAATACTTTGATTAAAAGTTTGTTCGATGGTTTGCGGTTTTGATGTAAAGATTCAATGAATAGTGGTTTGATCATTTGGGTTTTCAATTATGTGATACTTCAACACTGACAGTCTTCTAGATCCAAGGTTTAGTCCACCATGTGGTTAGCCCTGCTGCGGATTTAACATAATCCATGATCATTTAATATATCCATGATTATTCTTTCTATACTTTTATATATTAGACTAACTGGGTCTATGGATTTGATAGTTCCCCTGTTCCATGGATGGTCCACCTTTATGCAGTGCGGTAACTACTGCAGTCTTTAATTCATCTGACACAAAGCCTGTTTGGAGGATGTGGTTAAACAGTGATTCTAGTGGGATGGATCGATCATGTTTTATGCTATTAAGGAAACATCCAGGGATATTGTCAGAGCCTGTCATCACAGTATTCTTGGCCTTGGAGAATGCCTTGAGGACCTGTTCCCTACTGATATAAAGGGGGGGGGTAATGGTTGTGGGTATTTCCTGAGAGGTGTCTGGAGGAGAGGGAGTATAATTGGAGCAAAATTTATTGACCAGTGGATTTGCTGTATAATTTGTCTTAGTACAGGTGGCTTCATTTACAATAGATTCAGTACATTACGGTATATTGCTTTTGAGGTTGTGGACATAGCAGAAGAAATCTTTGTGATTGTCCCTAGCCTGACAGACTATTTTTACCTAAAATTTGGCTTTGGTAGACTTTTTCTAATCACCTCGAGCTGCTTATTTAGATTGATAAGAGGGTTTTTACCTTGCCAGTCATTGCACCACCTAATTTTCACCATGATTTTCTTTTTTGCTGAGTAACCTATTGATGTTTAGATTCCATCAGATTGTCTTGAGTTTTGACTTAGCCCTGCACTTCTTATGGGATAGTACAGCTATCTCTTTGCAGCTGCTAATATGATTATACAGGGTTTCTGTGAACAATTATGCATAGGCAGCAGTGTCCTCAGGGTGGGGAGGCTTGAAATTTTGCTAAAATATCACTTAATAGTAGTAAGTTTGCCATACAGTAATTCCTAAAAATTCCAGGGTTAGCTGAGTTTCCAGGTTTTATTTTTACTTCAAAGGAGATAGCTTTATGATCTGAGCTGACCAGTGAGGACAATACCATGTTTGCGAGGACCAGGTCAAGGATGTTTGCCCCTTAGTGAGCATACATATTAGCTGGTCCAGGTTATTCGTGTTTACAAAATCCAAGAATCTTCGGGCATGCATACTAGGGATCATGTGTAATTTGCAGTCTATAGTGGGGTAGTTAATGTCACCCCTGAAAATGTTGTTAGGTTGAATGGGAAGTGTCTCCAGTAAGTTTAAATATGTATTATGGATTTCCTGGGTCATGGAGTGGACCTATAGCGTGTAAGGATATGATATGGGACTTTGCCTGTCGTAACTGGATATGGAGAAACTCAAGCATGTTGTACTAATTGACCAGCCTTGAAATATGTATGTTTTTGATGTAAATTGTGACACCTACACCTTTTGTCCCTTACTGTGCTGCAGGTGGTCTAAATGTGAGAAAAGCATTGCAGCCCTGCACTTCTGGCTCTACTTCTAAATTTCAAAGTTTCAAAACTTCGAATTTCTTATAGTCAAGACCATGAGATCAAAGTTTTGAAACTTCAAAATGTAAATAAAAAAAAAAAATAAAAACAAAAAAACTTAAATATACCAACTCCAAGATCCCACTACAATGAGGAAAACGGCATATATACTGTTCTGCACTGTACGACGATCTCCAGTTAAACAATTCAAAGTTTCAAATTCAAAGTTTTGAAACTTCATAATTTAGAAGTAGACCCATACTTCTAGGGTGCTCTCCATAACTTTAAACCAAGTTTAACTAACTGCACAAATGTCTACATTCTCCAGGATGAGGAGAGCCTGCAGTTGGTGGAGTTTCTTGTTTAGATTCCCAGCATTGAGTAGTTACACCTTTAGATGGTCTTGTGTTGGTTTTGATATGTTGGTAGGTTTATCAGATTGGCAATGCCTAAATAGTACTATGGGGAGGACAAGGTTTTAGCCAATATACAAAAGCCTAAAGGAGACAGGTGCAAACAATCCCTGGCATAGCAGCATGGTCTGCCAACCATATACTCCCAGGATGGCAAATATTGTACCCCCCTTTGAATGACACCAAAAACTATGTCAATTGTTAAAGTCAGATATATTCTGTTTATATTGTAGCATCATCCTTGGAGTAGGTAGAATGCTGCTCATTGCTTGTTTCATACCTGCCTGGCCACATAGTCTGAGAGCTCCATCATGTCTCTTGTCATATACTCCAGGGAGATACATCTCACGTCATTTACACCCACATGGACTATAACTGAGTCATACTTTTATTTATGTTTCAACAACCTGAGTGCATGCATGATGGGATCTGACCATGACTCTCTCTTTGCTCAGCCTGGTGAGTGGAACATCTGTATATTTCACTATGAAGTCCTAAGAGACCAAAATATTAGGTTGTGCGGTTGATTTCCTTAGGAGCTTAGAGGTTGAGATGGCATGAGATGTGGCTGTATGTATCATGGTGGGTGTTGCTTTGATAAAGTACCTTTGAGGTTGCTTAGGGTATTTATTGCGGGTGTAATGTCAGGGAGGTATTTGGAGGTTAGGAAGATTACATTTAAGGCCTTCAGCATATGTGGGTCAATGTATATGGTTCAAAGTATGTGTGGTGGGTAGTGTGTGTGTTTCTGACAAACTGATTGTATTATAAGTGCTTGTATGTGAGAGCATTGCCTCCAGTGACGTTATATGACTACAACTATCACTTACCATATCAGTTTGTTTAAGAATTAGGTGGTTGTCAGTAAACATGAGACAATTGCTACATTGCCTCAGGATACCCACATCCATCATAGTGGCTGCAGAGATAGTAGGAAGTTCATATCCTCCATAGCTCCAGATTCTTATTTCATAATCTCTAAGGGATGGTACACAAGGGGTCACCAGTTTGCTAGCTTGTGTACTGTATGGGTACAGACTTCTATCAAGACTATGTAACTAAACTCATGAGATAGTGGTCCTCAATGTGTAAAGCCCATAGGTTCATAGATTAGTACTAGGCTAACTGCCCTTGTGGGCCATTTTAAGCCTAGCCAGTTACCCCATGTGAGAATTAAACTCTGCACCTTGCGCCTATAAGGTGAACACTTTAACCAATATGCTATCCTCCCACCCTACTCTATGAGTAACAAAGACCTGGTGAATTTTGAGAAGTAATTTTATAGGAAACCTTTCAGTTCTAAGTGTTTGCATCTATACAGGGCAGTGCTAACAACCACTGTATTATGAACAGTATCAGTATCATGTCTGTGCTCCCTTCTTCCTATTCAAATAATCAATCAATTTGTAATAAAATTCCACATTGTCACCTCATAAATATCTGCCATATCTCCTGTATTACAATTTTTTAATGTATACTGTTAGTTATATCAGAATTCTATTGTAATATATTATTAATTACCATGGAACCTTTCTCCCCGGGCCTCTGCTGAAAATGAGATTCTAGGACCTCAGTCAGACGTTTCCAGTAAACAAATGTCTAATATAATAAAATAAAATAAATGTAAATGTGATGATTTTAATACAGACAGAGAAATTGACTTAACAAAGAAAATGCCCCCCCCCCCCCGGCCAATCAAGTGATTCCAATTAGGATCCTCTGTCTATAGTGATCCCCAATTCAGAATAAGATCAGGCTACTGTCTACTGCCATCAGAGCATGATCCAACCCCTTCTTAATGTAAAATCACCAGAAGAAGCAGAAAATGCAAAAGAAACAGTATTAGTCAACTAAAGTGACAGGGAGAGCCAGCATTTAAGAGAAACCAGCAAATAGACAACACTAATTACAAAAGTACTTTAACATGATTTATAGTGCAAGCAAAGTAAATAATGCAAAATATAGCAAACAGACACTGCTAAGTACAAATGCACTTTTAAAATGATTTAAAGTGCAAAGTCCCAGTAAATAATATGAAAATATAACATTTGCACAGTTTAGAATTTGTCAAAAAATGTAATTTAAGCAGTTAAATGTACTTATCTTCCAATGATGCACAGGATTGCAGCAAAACTGTCAGAAATTCAGTCAGGGAGGCCATGTGTTTGGAAGCACTCACGAAATGAGCCAAACACAGAAACTGACAAAACAAATAAATTTGGCCAGTCAGACAGTCACACGTAAGGCTTTCCAAAGTGATTCTCAGCTCAGAAAGAGATCAGACTATACTGCCACCAGAGCACAGTCTAAACCCTTCTTTTTTTTTTTTTTTAATATTTTTATTCATTTCCAAAAACAAGAAAACATGAATGCAGGTTATTTATGACAATGAAGTATTTATAAATTATTTAAAAAGGTAGGCTAAAACCTCTAAACAGATATCAAACATTAAAACCAAAATAAAGTATTTACAAGGGTGTCTATTGTTGACATGTAATTGACTTTCTTTACAATTGTTTCCTGATTATAATCTGCTGCAGTCATTATTCTCCAGTATTTCAGTTACTTTTTGCCATGCTACGTATAATGATGTAGTTCTTTCAGTTCTTCCTTTAATAGTGTTCATTTCCAATTGCGATACTGCTGACACCATATTCATGAATTGCTTAAAAGCTGGAGAAGCTTTGGATTTCCAGTTTGATGTAATGTTCTTCCTTGCAATAGCTAGGAGAGTCCATAAAATTACATATTTTGTTCTTGGCACACAGTCGGGTACAGGTGCATTAAACAAAATAATAGATTTGGAAATCTGGAATTTATCATTGAATACCATTTGCAGAAAATAATTAATTTTATCCCAATATGGTTTAATCAAATGGCATTCGTAGAACATATGTTGCCAGTCTGCTTTTATTGATAAATCACATCTCCAGCAGCCAATATTTTTCTTAAACATAGGTTCCATTTTATGAGGGGTTACATAAGATCTGTGTATGAATTGCCATGTAAAAAGTCTCCAATGTAATGAAAGTGATGTCTGCTTTGGAGAGAGAAGGATTAGTTTTTTATCTCTGTCATTTGGCACATGTCCATTAACTGATCTATAATAATTCCATATTTTGTCATTATTATGCATTTTTATTTTTTTTGTTTGTTTTATAAATAGATGATAAGTATCCCTTTCCAGTAATGGGTTGATTCGTTAGTAATATTATATGTTCTATAAGGTTAGGAACATTTTGTCTTATTGATGGTTGCATTGTTTCTTGTTTGCTTAATATATAGTCTTAATTCTTGTACATGTAACCACGAACTATCTTCCATATTTAATTTCTGTTTAATCTGGTCTATTGTCAGAGGTTTTCCAGAGTTTAGCAATTGATGCCAATATATTAATCCCTTTTCTTTAAGCATGTTGACTACTTCCATATTAAATGTTATTATATTACCTTGTGTGTACGCTACTTGATATAAAAGAAATGACCATGCTTTAATATCAGAATTACTATTAATAAGATTTTGGAAAATTTTTAATGTATAAGTAATGTATTTGGAACTTATATTTTTATTCTTAAGTATCATCATATATTCCTTCATCAGCCGTAGAAAATTGTTTGGTATGAAATCTGTATACTTATTTGCTACTACAAATCCTGATTTTAACCAGATACTCTCATGAACTAGCTTCCATTTTGATGTATATTTTGTATTTAGCCATAATGATATTGTTTTAATAATGGATGAATGCAAATATATTTCTATGTCTGGTAAACCTATGCCACTTGTATCCCAATCATCTAGATGATACTTCATAGCTATCCTTGGTTTTTTTGGATACCATAGGAATCTTACCATTAAATCATTTAATTGTTTTAGGTGCGATTTAGCTGGTGGCAAAGAACAAGCTTGTATGACATAAAGAATTTTTGGAAATATGATCATTTTAATTATATAAAGCCTTTCTTCCATTGAAAAGAAGAATTTATTCCATCTTTGTATTAGATTTTAATATTATTTAAGGTCTCTTTATAATTTGTTTCAATTGTAGTATCTAGGTTGTTAGTTATTATAATTCCCAAGTATTTAATTATATTATCGATAGAGATATATTTATGGTATTTTTTATTTAGATCTTTTTTATTAGTATTTATAAGCAATACATTTGTTTTGTTCTCATTAAATTTAAGACTTGAAAAGTTTTGAAAGTTTTGAATTGAGTCCCATAATGCTTTTAAACTGCTATTATTATTTTTTAAGGTAATTAAAATATCATCAGCAAAAAGTTGAATTTTAAGCTCTAGGCTGTTATCTAGTTGTATTCCTTCAATATTTTTATCCATACGTATATTATTTGCTAAGGGTTCAATGACTAGCGCAAACAATAACGGAGAAAGAGGGCAGCCTTGTTTTGTGTCCTTAGTTATTTTAATAGATTTAGACAGACAAGATCCCAGTTTTATATAAGCCAATGATTTTTCATATAATGATTTTATTAACAAAGTGAAGTTGTTTGAGAAGCCATATTCTTCTAAAACTAACCACAGATAATCCCAGTTCCCTGAATCAAATGCGCTATTTATGTCTAAGCTAATAACATAAATTTTGCTTTTTGTGACATTTATATAATCAATTAAGGAAATAATTCTTTTAATGTTGTCATAAGTGTTCCTATCTTTTATAAAACCTGTTTGATCCTCCTCTATCAAAAGTGGTAGTAATTGTTTTATTCGAGCAGCATGTATTGCCATAAAAATTTTATAATCTATATTAAGAAGTGAAATGGGTCTGTATGATGAACATTCACTGGGATCTTTATTTTGTTTCAGAATTGGTGATATTAATGTGAACTTCCAAGAAGGAGGAATGTCTTTACCATTTTTAACTGATGTAAAGACATTCAATAACAACAGCAAAGTCTCATTTGATAGGAATTTAAACATTTCTGGGGTGATATTATCTGTACCTGGAGCTTTGTTTAATTTTAGCTTATTTACTTCAGCTTTAAGTTCTGTCATTGTTATTTGTTTATCTATTAGTTGTACCTGCTCCTCTAATAACCTAACTTTAACATTGTTTTTGAGAAAAGCTTTCAATACTGAATGTGTTTCTGTTTTCTCATTTTGATTATTAAGTTTATGAAAAAATAGCCTAAAAGCTTCTAGTATTCCTTCTAAATCAGATACTTTCTTTTTGGTTTTTATATTATGTATTTCCTTGATTTGATTTGTTTTAATAATCTTTTTAGTCCTATTTGCTATTCTTCATTGGTTTTTAGGGTTCATTAAATAGTAACATAGTTTAATTTTTTCTAAGTTGATCATTGTTTTGTGGTGTAGCGTCTCTGAGTATTTTTTATTAGTATATTCTAGTTCTTTTATTAAGTTGGTGTTTGCATTTTGAATATCAAGCTTTAAATTATCTACTTTTGACTGTAATTCCATTAATTCCTTATTCCACTGTTTTTGTTTATTTTTATACCATCCCACCGCTCTTCCATATAGGTATGCTTTCAATGCATCCCATATATATATTTCAGATACATCTTTTGTAAGATTGATATCTAGGAATGTTTGTGTCTCTTTAATATAAAATTCTTTAAAATCTTTGAGATTTGTTATGTAAGATGGTATTCTTGTTACTGATATCCTTCTCTTGAAACATAAGTCTATCTCAAACGTTATGGTGTTATGGTCCGAAAATGGACATGAAATTGTCTTGACTTTAATTTAGAGGTTAAATCCTTTGTTATGTATACTCTATCTATTCTAGAGTATGTATTATGTCTATGGGGAAAATGTGTAAAGAATAGTGAATCTGGGATAGCATACTCATTTATGTCAACTATATTAAAAGTTTCAATAAACTCAGATAACAACTTTGTTAAAGGTGATCTCTTACGTGTAGTTTTAGTATTTGTGTCAGTTTCTTTTATAATGCAATTGAAATCTCCAGCTATGATTAAATTGCCTTTGGTATATTGTACAATGTCTTCTAAGTGTTGTTTGGCCACTCTAACACCTAGTCCTGGTATCCAATAAATATTCACTAATGTATATATCATTTCATTGATAGATATTGTCACTAGACAAAACATTCCTGAGATGTCATGGAACGTGTTTATGATTTTAGGCATTAAAGTAATGTTTTTCCACAAAAATTGCTACTCCCCTTCACTTCTGATTATAGGTGGAACTTACTAATATTGTATAATTTTTATTGTTTATTTTATTTATGTCTTCCTGTGTAAGGTGAGTTTCCTGTAAAAATACTAGTTGCGCTTCACATAGCTTTAAATATCTATAAAGACTTCCCCTTTTGCAGCTATTATTTAAACCATTTACATTAAGAGATATACATTTTGCAATTGGATTTATATTAGCTTTGCTTTTATCCATATTCATATACTCGTAACAATGTGTAGATCGTGTGTACATGAAGAGAATGACTTGTTCTTTCTTCTTCCAACAGTATTACAATAGATTATAGACACCCAATAAAAGTAAATTACAAGATCATAACTGAGAACAATATAAGATAAACAACCACCAAACCCCTCCATGAGAAAAAACATCTCATCCTTGAATGATCTAATCATCCAAGTGATCTCTCTAAGTCTGCATTTCAGCATCCTCCCCCGGCCCCGCCATATGGTAGTTTTATAATGAAATGTATCTTATATATCTTTTAAGTATACATGTATCTGTCTTTACAGATTACTTAAATACAGTCTTTATCTATTTTTAATATTTTATAAAACACTAAGGCAACACAACTATACATAGATTTAATACTTAACTATTTGGTTTTGTTTAAATTGTAAAGGAAAATCTTTTATTTTAATATATCTTTTGTGTAGCAATAACGGTTATGCATCTTAAAAATAATATGCTTGCTGTCTATCTCCCTTATAGTGTGAGTGGCATTCATAGGTATCAAATTTATTGTAATGGTCTACCAATATATATATATATATATATATATATATATATATATATATATATATATATATATATATATACATATACATACATACACATACACACACACATATATATATATATATATATATATATATATATATATATATATATATACACACATACATGCATACATACACACATATATGCATACATACAAAAAAAAATGTTAAGCATTATATGCATCAGTTAACCATGCCACAAGTTGATTAAATCAGAAAGTATCCGTAACAATGAATATAACGTTACATTTGTATTGTCATTTATCAGTAATCTTATAGTTTTCTTTTAATTCAAAAAGTCATATTTTAGTGGTATGAATGCTACTAATTTGTTTTTGGCATTGGTATTATATAGTTTAAGACTATATTTCTTAGCAATTCCTATATATTTATTAGTGCCACTGGCATATTTCATCGCTAGTGTACCACATATGTCATATGTCAAATAGCAACTCATACTCCTTATGATATTACAGGATTTATCTGCAGCGTTATAACTGTAAGGTTGGAAAATATGAGAAGCAAAGTAGGCTTTAAATATGCTATAACACAATTGTTTGGTACTTATTAATGTCAACTCTTCTACATACACAGGAAAAGATAACCTTATATGACCATCAACCATTTTCCTTCATTTTTCTCTTCATCCTTCTATTCTCCATTTTTAATAAATATTTGTTTCTATTGTGGCTTCTTTGAATTTAGTGAGGGTACTCCATATCATATTATAGATAATATACAACGTTCAAACAGAGAACATGCCCAATATAGAGACATAGTCTCAACTCAAGTGGTCCACACCATATATTTATAACACTGCAGTCAGAAGTATACTAATGAATATGCAATAACTAGCAGCTTTGCAGCATGTGTGTGTCTCTAACAAGTACATACCTATAGGATATTAAAAAGAATAGATAGCACGCTCTTGTTTCATAATTAACAAATGCACACAGCCTGGTATTTACTTTCATAGACAGAAATTAGACCTGTTACTTATATGCATATCAGGTACCAACAGCAATATGTTAGTAAATGCCTATGCTATTCAAATCATATTTTAATGCTGATTGATATGAGATGTAGCTGACAATAGCTTTAGCGTTTGTGATGTTATATAATATATATTCAGTATTATAAGTAAAAGTATGTTGCATGTCTATTTGCAATCTAAGGTTCAAGGCTGATCAATTTAGACATACAAGACAATCTCTTTAGCCTTGGTTATATAATGGGAGTTACTTTGTCTCTACACAACCATTCATTTTCAGTGAGGATGTTCAATATTAATATAACTTGCCTTTAATAAAAGCATACTTATAATTCAGCAGTTTTTTCCTATATATATATATATATACAGCAATATCATAAGCAAGTCTGAGATTTTTTCTTGCTCATTACTGCTTAATGATTGTGCTACTTGAACAATTTAATATTTACAGAGTATCTTGATAATTAAACAGCAACTCCTTTTTACCCTTAAAATGCCTAATAACACATAGCTACATTCATGAACCTTAATTGACTTACTATCCTTAAGGTTGAGTACACTAGCTGCAGTGTGTTTACAAATATGTTATATAGTTCCAGTCAAGGACTTAAATATATTAAATTTTTATAAAATTAAGTTAAATTATAGTAATTTACGTGGGTGATCTTATCAGAAAAGATTATAGTAAAGTCTGTATGTGTTAACTATTCATACAGTTTCTTCCAAGTGATATACTTTTTTTAAGCTTTGTGTGCTGTTTATGTGTACAATTCAAAATGAATAACAAATATTACAATATAATAAAACGTCATGTATGTGTTGATACCTTCTAAATTCATTAGGTACTTCAGTGTACTTTTAATATTTGTTAAAACTGTAAAAGCACTTTGCCATCTCATAAATAGTGTGCTGGTTACTTTAAGTAGCTTAGGAGCTGACACCACACCCATACTGTCTTGTTTTAGTGTTGACATCACTCATGACTGTTTACTTTCATTTTGTGCTGTTAGAAGGTTTAACACACTGTAATGGATTCTAACTGAAGAACCTTCATTCAGGGGTGGTAAAATAAGAGTTCCCAGCTCGTGACCATGGCGGAAGACAAAAACAAAGTAAGTGAAGTTTTTAGGGCTTTTTTTTAAACTGAACACCAGCTCATTAAACTTCTATTAGTTTTCTTAACATTAAGGGCAGATATACAAGCCAAACAGTTGTTTGTTAGTCAAAAAGGTACTTTTAGCATCAAAGAATAGATAATTACTTTTCAAGGCACTTTTTGACAGTTATTACTATCAGTTTTTATATATTATTATGTGTATTAAATACATCGGTTTAGATATTTCATGCAGCTTAGTGTAAATAATATAAAAAGGAATCATGTTCATTTAAACACACCACATTAATATGTCAGTGTAGATACATCATATTCTATACTAGCAGTAAAAGGCAGGTAATTTATAAATTAACTATCTAAACATCATTTAGAGTTAGAAAAATCATGACTGTAAGTATTTACACTGTAATAGAGAAAGATATGTTACCTTGCTTTCTTTAGGGTTGTTTCCTTTAGTTATAAAATGTCCTGCTTATCTTGTATTTATATTGTTTCAAAGACTGACACATGTGTAAAGCATGAATGCTTTCAAAGAACTTTTTTGCCTTACAGAGCAAATAGAAGACAATAATGTTTGTGTTTTTCATATGTCTTTTATCGTTTCTTCTTCTTCTTGTCAGCAGTGCTCCATTCATTTTTTCTAAGTGACGCTTAACCCCAAATTGGGAGAAATCCATTTCTTCAACATTATCCAAGGTTTTATTAGCTGAAAGATAAGAAACTGTTGCTTGCAGAGTGTCAAAAGTTTTAGGACCTTCAGTAAAAAATATTTTTATTCTTGCAGGGAACAGCAAGTGGACTTTAAGTTGTCTTTTTTTCAATTCCTTTATCAGAGGGAGACATTCTTTTCTTGCAGTTATAACTCCAGCAGAATAATCATTATCAAATCTGATTATGTTGTATTTGTATTTAACTGGAGAAGTTGACCATGCTGTTTTTAAAATAAGTTCCTTGTCCTGTGATGAAAAAAACTTTACTATTATTGATCTTGGGTGATTTTTTGATTTGATGGTTGATGAAGCAGCTCTTAAGGATCTGTGGGCTCTTTCAATTCCATAAGAAAGAGCTTCAGGCAATTTTAAAACTTCTGGTAACCAGGTAGTAAGGAAAGTCACCATGTTGTCTCCCTCTGTTTTCTCTGGTAGCCCATAGATGCGAAGGTTATTTCGTCTGGACCTGTTCTCTAGATCCTCTATTTTATTTTGTAATGAAGCATTTTGTTGTGATAAAAAATGTAGCTGAAGATTTTGTTCTGAGAGTCTGCCCTCAGTATCATTTAAGGATCTCTCTATGTCAGCTATTTGAGACTTCTGTTGCGTCATTATTTCTTGTAGTTGCTGTATTTGTTTTGTAGATCTCTCCTCAAAAGTGTCCAGTTTGGTATTCATTTTGTCAAATTTCACTGACAAGTCTTGTATAGCATTTAATAAAGACTGTATCTCCTTTTTCATCATCTGGTCCTGTGTGGTATGCTTAGAAAAGCTCATTTTCAGTAGATTCAGATACCTTCCTTCTTGTTTTTGACAGGAAAAATAATGTTTAAAGCCAAATTTTTTGCACTGTAGACTTCTAGTGATATTAGTAGAAGTAATTCAACAAAATAGGTTTGTCTACAATATCTAGTTTTTAAAAATTCCTGTCAGAAATATATTTTGAGTGCAGAGCTGAGAAAAGATGCTGCCAACCAGTCTACATCCTAGCCACGCCCCCATCGTCTAAACCCTTCTTAATGTAAAGGCAGTTACAGTTTATTTAAAGTGTAAGGAGTACACAGTAAATAATGCAAAATATAGCAAACAAACAAAACACTTTTAAGTTCAAAGGTGCTTTTAAAAATATTTAGTGCAAGGACACAGTAAATAATGCAAAAATATAATGCTGCCTTAATAAATAAACACCAAATTCTAATGTTTTTTCCTCCCATGAATGGGATTCATTATAGTTTGTGTAAAATTATGATGATAATGAGTAATATCCAAACAATAAACCTCACGGCTAGTTTTATATGTGCCGTCCTCAGTGGATGTTGAGATAGCTGAAATCTCCTAAATGAACTGTTAGATTATTAATAATGCTGGCAATTTGTCTGATAATTGATGCAACTTTATTCCCCTAAGCAATGCACTACTTTATTTATTGTTTGTTCATAGTGTCCTATTAAAATGTAAAAGATGAGTCATCACTTAACAAACGTTTTTCATGGAGTATTTCTCTCACTTTCTATGCTCTTTTCAGTTCACCATTGTCTTTATCAATGTCACTTGCTATTGTACAGTTACAGTTTGCAATTATTTATTCTTTTTTTTCCTTAGAGTTTTGTGACATATGACTATATTTCTTTTTCTTGTGTCAGTTTTCCTTGGTTTGCTATCTTCTTTATCTTCAAAGGTCATTAAATAAATAATTTCAGAGCTAATGATATCCCCTCAACGGGATTCTCCATCCTGTTGAGCTACTTCGGTATTTGTTTTTTGACTTGTTTTAATCTGATATTATTTTGACTGTCATTTGTGTTTAATTTATCCTGTCGTATTACTTCTGTGCCAGCTATCTCTGCAGTTACTAAGTGATTATACCTTTTATTAATAATGATGGTAGTATATACATTTTGTTGATATGTAGAAACATCAGCAGAATTAGTTAGGGCTCTCTGTTCAATAATCAATTCTTAGTTGACAGTTTCAGCAGATGTGTTAACTACATCGGAATTATTACTTACTTCCATTTAAGGTTAGCTTGTTTTAACTTCTGCTTTGTCCTTCTTATAATTCCAACCTCTAATACATTTTCTAATTTTATGCTAAGTGATCTAAAGTAGTTGACTTCATTTGGTCTTCAACCTGTGGGTCTATGGATCCTAATCGGATCTGACAGGGCTGCATAACTAGCATTTGATCCGAGCTCCAAACTCCTTCCCTTACCCATAATGCCCCATGTCTCCTTCCTTCCTTCAGAGCTCGTTTGCCGCTGAAACAGCTAGCATCATGGTCTGAGCTCCGAGTGATTTTTTGATAAGTGAATAGTTTTTGGGTCACCTTTTCCTATCTTTCTGCGCTATTTTTTCTTCTTTCTATCCTACCTTCCCTACCTGCATTTGGCGTCAGAAAAAGAAAGAGTTGTTTCCCTTCTTGGCCTAGTTCTTCTTTCTAAATTTTCTGTGTGTGTGAGTGTGTGCGCCTGTGTTTTCCGGTTAGGAGTATGTCTGATTCCCCTAAACCAGGGTTTAGAATGTGCACAGAGTGTGGCCGTAAGCTCTCCCCAGCTGATGGCTACACTCTGTGCGTAGTTTGCTGGGTGCTGCTCATTTGCTTACCCCATGTCCAATTTGTGTGGGATTCAACCAGAAGGCCCTTAAGGACAGGAGGGATAAGCTCATCCTCAAGGGATTGCTTCCATCCTCTGGGATGGCAGCCCCCGCATCCCTGGCTTCAGCCTCTTATGCTACTACTACTGCTGCTTCTGCCTCTTCCCCTTCCCAGGCCTCTTGGACTCAAACTTCCAGTAAGAGGCCTGGGGAAGGAGAAAGACACCACAAAAAGGACAGACCTAGGAAGCGGTCGCCGGACTGCTCGGCTCTGGAGGGGCCTCCTCCTAAAACTAAGCCTCTCACCAGACCTAGTACTCCCCAGGTTCTCCCATGAGCTGGAGGTGTCCCGGTCTCCTCTTAGGGCTTCCCCTCATCAGCACTCCTGGTCGGTGTCAGTGGCCTCCTCCTCTCGGTCTACCCAGAGCCTTAGCAAGGCAGAGATGGATAGGATGATGCAGAAGTTCATCTGTACCCAAATCCAAATGGGAGTCTTGCATGCCCCCTCTCCCTCCAGAGTGGGGAGTTTGCAGCCCTTCTTCACTCCAATAACTTCCTCTCTGATCTGACCTTTGGTTTTGGAGCTGCTGGATCCAAGGACTCTAGGGGTCAGAGGGTCGGTGCCGAGGGTACCTTGTACCTCAACGGTGGCCATTGACTTGAATGCATCAGATTCAACAGGATCAGATGTGCACTCTTGGAGCTGTAGCCTCAGCATCGGATCAGAGGGGGAGCTGTCAGCTCCGAGGTTGTCGGAGTGCAGTCTTCCCCTCGGCATCCCAGGTCCTGCAGTCTTTGCTCTGACTCCCCTGTCAAGTCTGAGGGAGATGACTCTTGATGTCACCTCTCAGGACATCCGCTCCCCATCAGCCTTTGACGTGGTAGAGAGGGTTCTCTTGAGTTCATCGAGACCCTTGACCATCTCATCCTCGGACTCCATCCAAACTCTCTGTGCTCTGTGTAGAGCCTGGACCTTCCTTTCATCTCAGGGGCAGCTTGTGCAGGGTTTGCCTCAGGAAGCTCCCCTGTGGGAGCAACAAGAGGTTTGTGAGCTCCTCCCAGAGAGTCCCACTGAGGGGGTTCCTCATAAATGGACATGCAAAAGGAGGCACCTGGACTCCTCCCTATAGTCCCTTACCAAAGACACTGACTTGGAGGAAGGGGAAGGTTCCTCCTGATCACCCCCCACGAGGATGTCTCCTTTGGAGACATAATGGAACTCCTTCACCGGGGGGTAGTCCGCCCAAAAACCAACCTTGGACGAGTCAGTATTCCTCAAGGCATTCGGCACAGGCCCATCTACTTCATGGGTGTCCCCTCCTGTGGATCCACTTGTGGACCTGATAACATCTTGGGCATGTAATGAACCGGACACCATGGAGCCCATCCTCAAGTGCCCAGATAAGGTCCTTAGCCCCCCACCAGACAAAACTTGTTGGAATAAGGGGTCACTGGTGGATGCAATTGTACTGGCAGCCACCACAAAGAAAGAGCTCACACAGGGGAGCTCTACAGTCCATCCAACTGACTGGAAGTCGAGGACTATGGACCATCTAGGGAAGTGGGTGTATGCTTCAGTGACCTTTATTATAAGGGCACTAAACTATATGGCACACGTTATTTAACTGCAGCAAAACTTAGTCAAGGAGGTTGCTGAGTCGCCCCTGGAGTCCATGTCGATGGAGGGCAAGAAAACGTTCTCCACTCGGATAATCACTCTCAAGGTGGTAGCAAATACGTCCATGCATCTTATCTCCCATGCTATGGAGGGAGCCGCCAGAGTGGCTGGTTCTTGCATTGCTATGAGGCGCAATGCCTGGCTCCCTCTTTGCCAGTTCTCGGCACCTTTCAAGGAGTCATTTGCAAATGCCCCCATGATGGTTCTTCCCTGTTTGGGAACTCAGTTCACGAGACCTTGGTCCAGAGTGAGATGGATGGGAAGACATTGTCTGCTAATGGGATCTGCTTCTCCCCACCTCAAAGATCCTTTTCTAGGAATCAGTGAGAGATGAAGAAGATGTGGTTCCAGAAGTCTCAGGCATTTTCCCTGGACACTCAGGGCTCATCGTCCCCCAGAGGCAGAGGAGGTTATGATAGATGCCATCCTAGAGGCAGAGGGGGTCTGAGAAACTTTGGGTCTCAAGAACCATTCTCGGACAGACCCGCATAGCAACCCTGAGGGGAGGCAGTCAGGGGTCATCTATCACTACACCCAGCAGCATGGGAGTCTGTAACAACAGATTGTTGGGTGTTGCAAATTATATATAGAGGTTATTCCATCCCATTCACCAAAAAACCTCTCCAACCAAATCACCTGCCAGACATCCCAACCACACAAAGGGAGGTAGCAGCTCTAGAGATAGAAAAGCTGCTAAGAAAATGAGTCATCCAACCTGTCCCCCAAGACCAATCTGGATCAAGCATTCATTCCAGGTTATTTTTAGTACCAAAGAAGATGGGGGTCCTAAGACCCATTCTGGATCTATCTACCTTGAACCTATCTGTAGCCAAGGTGAAATTCCAGATGGTCACTCTTCAATCCATCCTGCCCTACCTGCAAGCCCGAGATTGGATGTGCTCGATCAACCTCCAGGATGTGTACTATCATATCAAGATGGACAGGTGCTCTCAGAGGTTTCTCCACTTCCAGCTGGGGGCCAATCATTATCAGTTCAGAGCCCTCTTCTTTGGTCACACCACAGCCCCCAGGGTGTTCACCAAAGTGATGGTGGTTGTAATGGCTCACCTGAGGCTTCAGGGCATTCAGGTCTTTCCTTACCTGGATGATTGTCTCTTTGCTGCCCCCACCAAACATCTGCTTTGCCAAGGCAGTGATTATTTCCTCTTGTTAGCAAACAGACTGGGCATCACCATCAATCTCAGCAAGTCATCGCTGGCCCCTGTTCAGATCATAGAATTCACTGGGGCACAGTTGGATACTATCCAAATGAAAGTTTGCCTCACTCCAGAAAGGGTACACAATCTAAGGGTACATGTCTTGTATATTCGTCCGGCTCAGTTTCCCACAGCAGAGACATTTCTGAAGGCGCTGGGGTCCATGGCAGCCATGATCAATCTACTACCCCTTGCATGACTACATATGCGAATTCTTCAGTGGACGCTTGCAGTCCAATGTTCTCTGTTAGATCTACCATTATCCCATCCAGTCCATATCTCCTGGGTTTGCAGGGACTCTCTTCGGTGGTGGATTTTTTCCCGGACCTTGTCAGGTGATGCCCCTTTCTTCCATCCTTTCCCGAAACCACGGTGACCACAGATGCCTCCCAGCTAGGGTGGGGGGGGCATTGCTTGGGAAGGACAGTCCAAGGCACATGGTCCCCATCCGAGACCATTTTTCATATCAACACCCTGGAGAAGAGGGCAGTTCGTCTGACGTTGCAGGCCCTTCATGCCCATCTTCCTCTAGGGACTATTGCGATTCAGACAGACAATATGCCGGTAGTCTGGTATATCAGCAAACAAGGAGGAACCAGATCTTATCCCCTTTGCCATGAAGCCATGAGAGTGTGGGAATGGGGGATCTCCAGAGGCCATTTTCTGGTGGCAATGCACATCCTTGGACGGTCCAACATTCTAGCGGACAGGCTCAGCAGAACTATCCTGATGCCTTATGAGTGGTCCCTGAATCCTTCAGTAGTAGAGCAGATCTTCCTCAAGTGGGGTCGGCCTTGCTGAGATCTCTTTGCATCTCCTTCCAATGTGAAATGTAGCAGGTTCTTCGTTCTGAACCCCCCCCCCCTCAGGGGGAAGCCCCCAGAGATGCACTGGTTCATGCTTGGCCTCCCAGTCTTCTTTATGCCTACCCCCCATTACCTCTCATTTCAAAGTTTCTTCAGAAAGCTCACAGGCTGGGGAACACAGTGATCTTCATTGCCCCATTTTGGCCTTGCCAAGTCTGGTTTCCTTCCCTTTGGTCTCACCTAGTAGTTCCACCAATTATCTCTTGATCTGGTTTTGGTTCTCATTTCGCATCCCTGAGGGATTCCTCATCCAGACCTGGACAGTCTGAAACTCACCACTTGGCTGCTCCAGTTCCCTTGATTATTAGGACTCCTGGTTTATCCTCTCCTGTCAAAACCATTTTGGTGGCGGCTCACAAATTTTCCACCAGAAGGCTATATTGTAGCAAGTGGAAACATTTTTTCATATGGGCCTCTCAGGGGGATTTAGATCCCTTTATGGCTCCTATCTCTGCAGAATTAGAGGTTTTGATGGGGATTTTTCGGCAAGGTGCTAGTTCCTCCACTGTCAAAGTCCAGCTGGCTGTAATTTCTAATTTTCATGTGGGGGAAAATATGTCTTCATTAGCCTCTTCCAAACTTTGCAAGACTTTCCTTAAAGGTACCTTTCTTTTAATGAAGGATCCTACACCTCCATGGGACCTTGCTTTTGTACTTCAGGCTCTCATTTGAGCCCACAGCTTCAGAAGATTTGCAGTTTCTGTCTTGGAAGACTGCCTTTTTGGTAGCTATTACATCTGCCAGGAGGGTTTTAGAACTTCAAGCATTATCCATCAAAGTTTCTTACATGATTTTTCATAAGGACAGGGTTTCCCTGCGCACTAATCTATCCTTCCTTCCCAAGGTGGCATCAGAAGCTAATATTAATCAGACTATCAATCTTCCTGTCTTTTTTCCTAATTTCCAGAACAAGGCAGAATATAAATTACATCTGCTGGATGTACAAAGGCAATTGCGATTCTACTTACACAGGACCAAATCCTTTCGTAAATCTGATCAGTTGTTTGTGTCTTATTCAAAACCATTCTTAGGGAAACCAATTTCTAAAGTGACGATTGCTCATTGGATATCCCAATGCATTATTCGAGCATAGTCTATCAAAGGAATTTCCCCTCCAGGTCAGGTAAACTGCTTTTGTTTAAATTACATATACATGCATCAGTGTGTTTTTGAGAGGCATGTGGTCAATTCAGAAAACATTTTCAGGAGAAGTTTCACTGCTTGCCTATAAAAATACCACTGCTGGCAGATCTGCTGGTGAGGGGTTGTGTATTCTCTGATATATGTGTGATATACTCACTCATTTTCTTCCTGCTATGCATTCTGGCATATGACCCCTTTTACTTTTTTAGATCTTGCTGTGAATACATAGCTGACACTGATATACCCTTCCCTGGTGCAGCATGACTATGGAAGAACATCACCAAAATCTGAGTACACACTGACTGTGTGCAGATACTTCCTCAGATACAGAACCTACTGACAACTTAATACACTGTACTGCTCTCCAGAGCACTGTTTCTGTAACCATTGCCATGCATATATGCAGTACGTTTGGAAGAAAAGTCACAACAGTTGTACCCACTATCATGCAGCATATGTACTCTTATAGATGCAGATCATACTGACAACTGTAACACACCACACAACTCTCCAAAGCAGCATTTCTTTAATAGCTTTCAGACATCCACCAACTCTCAACAGAAAGTTATCCACATAGTAATGGTGACAATCCATACATTCAGACCTTTTTTCCTAAGTAGCAGGACTATATACATACATTTTGCGAATGTCTGCACAACACACCCAAGCACAATCTCTCTGAGTTTCTGGGTTAGGACTGTGAAGAATATGGTATTGCTGATATAAGTTGTTTAACTGCATCTCCAAATGCTTTGCTTCTTCACCACTCTGACACTGGTGAAGATGACTCTGTGGTGAACTCACACAGCTTTGATGATGACATAAATGATGATGCTCCCTCCAAACTTCTGAGCCTGATCAAGCCAACCGTGTTTATCTGGGCCTAATAAATGAGTTTGTAGTTCTAAGGAATAACTTTAATGAAGTTGAGTACTACCAGAGGTCTTGGCTTGTGGATCTAGAACATATACCTTTAACTGATTGGCATTAATCATCCATCCACAAGGCTATACAACAAATAGTGGACTGAATTATACCCACTTTAAAACATGATAACTTTATTCAGTCCTATCAGGATGATGAAAGTTTAAACAACCTTCTATTCTCATGATACAAAAACTCCTATGTCTTGCATGCTGTGGAATTTTTAGAACATGTAGCCAATCTACTATAGAGTAAAATGAGGATATATGATAACTGAAGCTTACACTTGTGGTTCTGGTGATCTACAATATCTGCAGAGTAACCTCTGCACTGTGTTATACACAATTAATACAGTACCAGGCAAGCCTAATAGCAAGCACTAATATATCTACACATAAGGATCAAAGTAAGAGAATTACAGAAAAAGGTATGACTGAGTGAAGGTGTGTTGGTTGATTTAAGCCATGTGCAGCTTGTCGTGGAGCTATTAGATGTGCCATTGTTTTATTTTCAGAGCAAAGTGGACACATAACAATAGTTCAAAACAGAAGCCAATAGATGCAGGAAAATAGTATATCTGTTATGGCATGATCACTACTATGGCAATAAAAAATCTCAAAGGATATTTTAGTGTTCAAAATGTTATCAGTATTGCTTTACAAGGTGTTCATACAGGAACTCACATACCTGTTTGAGAATGTGTAGTGCATGTATGTCATTTCCCTGTATTAAAGTAGTGTCTGAAGTAAAGTGGTGCCCTCACTGTGCAATGTATTGAGCTTTCTACAAAATGACCAAGGGGTATTGCATGTATCTAAATTGTATCAGTCTTGCAGTACAGGTCACAGTAGCTAATATAATTATAGATCAATAAAATGCCACAGCCCCTTCACCCAAAAGATTCCTATTTATGCTACATGCAACCTCTAAAGGAGCCACCATATAGTAACTACTGCACATATTATGATTTCAAATGCATGCAGAATGTCAGGTCAGGTGACCCCTGAAATATACCCATACATCTATGCCCATGAAGTGGGAAGTCTGGTCTTTTAAAGGCCTTAACTCTGTTAAGGCTTTGTTCAAAAGTTTCATACGTGTACTTTATAAAGGACAACACTTTTACAGTGCACAATGAAAAAAGGGTATTACAGGCCATTTCATATTAAAACCAGATGGCAAGGGAGAAAATGAAAGTTGAGTTAATAACACAGGTTAGTAAAATAGTGTCCATAAATGTCAAATGATTAAAGGTATGCTTCATATGTGGTTTAAATCTCCTTCCTTTCTAGCTGATGGCACTACCAAGTGCAACGAGGTTTAATGCTGCAAAGAGGTATTTCCCAGATTTCTTTATTAAACCTGAAAACCTGAATTATGAAGGGATTCTGCCTCTCCCAAAATATTATGGTGTAAACCAGATAAGGCAAACCAGTCTTTTATGATATGGTATAATACAAATAAGCACAAGGTATTTAATTAAAAAAGTTACATTACTATTGTAAGTTAGATGTTGAGATTTTAAAAACAGGCATATGAATTGATTTAGCAGGGCGTTCTACAGATATTCCATAATGATACTAAAGATGAGTGCAATAAAACTGACCCCTTTCAGTATGCCACAATTACAGGTTAACATTTTTCGAGGATAACACCATGGGTGTTATCCTGAGCGACAATTACCATGGCCATTTCAAACAGTACTCTACACCAATTATACATGGGGGTTGTATATTTGTAAATGTGAATATGTAGCCATACTGCATACACAGTGCTGATGTATGTGTGGACAGCCAGTATATTGACAGTTATGCTAAAATCAATAGTGTGTTCATGACATTACGGTGATTTTATCATGGTTGATCTGAATGTCACACTGACAAAGATCTAAAGCCCTGTGCTTAATACACCCAATAGCCATTAACTCTGACAATTAAAAATACATTTGTTTACCCTATGTCCAAACAAGGCAAGAATACAGAAGCTATATAGGAGCATGGATGGGAAAAGACAGTGTGCAGTGACCTTCTTGCACAGACTTTTTTAGCAGCATCTAGGTTTCAACCATCCTTTGAGCCACAGCAAACAGGATTCCCTATGCAGTGGCCACACAATGCATGGCCTAGTAAGAAACTCATTATTATGATTTCATCAGTTTATACCCCCAAGAAAATAAGACCAGGACATATCTCCCAGATTATACATGATGATTTAGAAATGTCTGACATTATTTTAGTCTTATTAAAACAAAGGTCGATCAATCACATCAGTTCTCTGTGTTTTGCCTAATAGACTAGGCTATGAGTTGATATTTACCTTATGCCATTCATGTGCTTAAACTACACAATAAACCACTCCCTGTAGCCATTCTGATGATCTTTGTATACTAGAAGGTATGTGTTGCTCTACAGAATACAAGTGGCATTTTAATGAGGGGAGTATAAAGTTGCAAAATGCATGAAGTTTAGCACTTCCGTGAATCATCAGATAGTCTTTTTTCTAACTACATCAAACTGCACAACAGGCATCTAAAGTATCTCCCTTGGTGTACCAATGATACCAAGTGTAAAGACTACATGCAATAATACTGTGTTAAAGAAGGTGTTTTAGATATCAAAAATATATGACATAACCCTGCTAATCATCTGATTTCAAAACTGTTTTTGAATTCATTATTGGGGAAGCCTGGACAGTGCCAAAATCTGCCGGATACAACCATCATCAGTGACCTTGAAGAGCTGTATCGATATCTTTTCACAGACTGCTACATGTATCATGTATATGTTGTCAGTGATGATGCTGGCATAGGGCAGTGGGGGTATTCTGATAACTAATATGTTAACACAACTAACACTAATGTCATACCAGCAGCTTTTACCACTGCTTATGCCAGATATCAGTTATACTAGCTACTTGACAGGTCTCAGGAATACTGTCTGTACCATGACACAGATTTAGTCATTTTTGTCAGCAGAACAGGTGACTGGAACCCACTGCTGGATGAACTGACCAGAGAACTTCCACCAGATGAATGCACTGCAGAGTTTGTATACGGGGCAAAAACCTATGGGTACAAACTAAACAATGGTAAAATCGGCATGAAATAAAGGGATCACCCTCAACATTACCAACATTGAAAAGTTGAATTATAATAGCTTGAAGTCCCTACCTGAACATTTTATTGAGCACAGTGGGTCAAGTAAAGGTATTGGCACATGGTCAGTAACTGGAGGCCATAAAATATTTGAACACATCAATAAAAGTATCAGTATTGAAAACAGACCTGAAAAGAAAGCATTTTTGATCATCTATAACAATAGAATTAAAAGAGAAGGCTTTAAGATGCTAGCTGATCTCAGCATGGGCATGCATATGGCACATCCAGTTTCAAGTATTCTAGAGGGACCTTCAGACTGTGAGAAGACCTATTTTGTTAAGACTCTGCTAAAGATATTGCTAAAACTTTAACAAAATTCCCTAAAAACATTGAGTGGTGTTATAGATGAGGGTAGACATTTTATATATATATATATATATATATATATATATATATATATATATATATATATATGTATATATATATATATATATATATATATATATATATATATATATATATATATATATATATATATATATATATATATATATATATATATACTTACAATCATGTATTCCCATCATAAAATTTGTTGTGTGAATTCCAGACACTGTACAAGATGATACATTGCAACCACACGCCAAAGTAAATATTTTAGTTACAGACAATCTTACGGACTCTGCTTCAGAAATCCCCAACACAGTACTGTCATCACAGAAATATGAGCATTGTATATGTCACACAAAATTTATACATGTAAGGTAAAAACTGCACCATTAACCTCCGTGCTAATTATATTGTATTATTTAAACGTCCCAGAGATAGGCTATAGTTAATTATATTAACATGTCAGATGCATCCCATAAAGGTAACATTTTTTGAAAAAGTGTTTGAAAATGCAACCTGCCAACCCTATGGCTACCTCTAGACTTAAAAGTAATACATACTGTTTAAGGACAGGTCTGTTTCCACTTGAATTACAGGTGACACACATCATGAAAAGAATGTATCTCAGCACCTGAATAACAGCCATGTTATTCCACTTGCTCAGTGGTGGTGCTGTGGTAGCGTTGTCACCTCATAGTTAGATGCTGTCCGGTTCGATTCACAGCTAGAGCGTCTTCTGCATGGAGACATGCGTGAATGGGAGTACCTTCATTGAAGGTTGTGCATCAGGGCTGGTAACTTGGCACGTAAAAATCAACTACCAATCATTAGCGGACCGGAGTTCCACTGTGGCGACTCCTAACCGGGAAAAGCCGAAAGACACAAACAAACAAATCTGATATGTCAGTGACATGTGAAAATGAGCAATGTTAATTAAGCAGCAGGTGAAGGAGACACTATGCAGAGAAAAATATATTCTGCTTTGCCACTGCTGACATGGTAGCAGCTATTGCCAAAGTATCACTCAGTGCTATTAAAAGCTCTATACCTCTACACCCACAACAGATTAAGAAGCTAAAAAGACATAGCAACATTGTAAAAAGAAAAAAACTAACCCACTTAAAAATAAAAGTGACTTACAGTACAGTCTGTGAGTGGGTTTAAAACCATCTTACTAGGTATAGCACTGCCCCATCTAACAAGTCTTCTGGAGAATGGATAGATGCAGCCATGGCGTATATGTAAATAATGTATTTTCTACAACAGCAACAAATGGATTTGTTAAGATAGCAAATGGCCCCCCATAGACCCACGAAGAAAAGTTGTTGAACCATAGCTAAATACGTAAATGTGATCTGTTCTCCAAAGGGATGTCCTCTTTGAGTTTGATAAGGCTATAATATATGCACAAAATGTTAAACTTTATAAAATATCACCAACTTAGCTTTATCACTGACTCCTCGTGAAACAACTATGCTACTGACATGCTTTGGCACTTTCAACACCAAAGACATTGTCATAGCATACTGTCTTAGACCAGGAAGCACACAGAAATGTTGTTCAACAAAATAAAAAATCTTCCGATGTCAGAATGTGGTGAATTTTTATATCATGGTATAATTATTGAGGGGTGTCAAGGACTTTACATTACCATGACTGACAACGTCTGCAAAACAAACAACGGTTGGGATCAGTTTATGGTCCTGTCTGATTAAAATGTTCAAGAATCACCTGTGTCTAACATGCAAAACCAAGGGTTAATCAGGACAGTTAAAATATGATTTCTGCAACATCAATAGCTTGTGTCATGTTGCCACTATCTGAACCCATGAAGCCTTCTTCTGCAAATAAAAGGGCATTTAAATACTAGAATGGCTGGGAATATAGCTGCATTTTCATCCACACTGGTAAAAAGTCCAGACGGCACAATATTTTATTTACCCATTTGTTATGTTTCATTACTTATACACTTTTTAAAATGGTTTTGTGCTGTAAAGAATCACATTTCTAACTATGCCCTTACAATGTTTTATCATTTTCCTTAAATAGTGGTTTTGCAGTCTGAAACAGTACTGTAAATATACTTCCTATTCCAGCCCCATACATGGACAGGGTACTGGGAAACCCAGAAAGCCATACCCTGCTTGTGCTTTATAATAAGCAGTGTATAGGCTATAATCCAAATAAAAACAATTTTAACATTTTCAGTGATTACCTTTAGAGAATGATAGCTGTAGCTTCAAATCAGTTTACCAAACAGAAATAACATATTTCTGTCCTGATAATTTTTTATTACAATAGCTATGGTGTCAATATGTTGTTTTATGATTGATATATAGCTGGACTTATTGTAGCCGGTAGACATGATGGCATTGTTCTTGCCAGCTATTTCTGTACACCAGAGCAGTAGCACATGCATGTCCCCAACAATCTGGTGTTCAAAAATGTCTGTATATACATAGTGGAAACACTCTTTGTGGTAGCCTTCATCAGGCTCATATATACAACTATTTCTCATCTGGGAAAGTCTTTAACTCCTGCATCATTGTGGTAGCTGTAGAAGAACACCTCTCACAAACTCCATTATGACAGCCCTTTTTGTAGGCATGGTGGCAGATACTGTGGCTACACTTAGGAGTATCTTAAAATATTTTCTGAAGTGCAGACCTTACTCTCTTCACATTTCTTTTTTATCATCTGATAAAAAAACATTTCTTATCATCCAGAAATCAGCAATGCATGAAGTGATCTACCAGTTCATCTATATTACAAACCTTTGACATACTCTCTATAGGCTATGAAGATGATGTAGACTAAACAGGAGAAGGAGTGATGTCAGACATTGCAGGACTATTTTCTTACACAGCAAACTTACAGCAAGTGAAACACTGAAAGCCACTCAGACACCACACTGTGCCCGCATTTATATCCTCTGGAAAATCTAGGGAACCATCTTCTGCTAATCCCATCACATCATACTTGAGGGTACCAGGCATGCCATCTCATGTATTGACAATGCTGAAGAGGACTGAGTAGCAGTATTTAGTCAAAAACTTAGTGCAAATATGCCAGCACAGCTCAAAAAGCAAGGTAGCAGACATGCCACTATATGTCTCACAAAACTCTTCTTGGGGTGTGGGGAACACATGAAGCCCTAGTAGAAGCCTTACAAAGTCAAAACACATAGTGAATAAGGTATGTGTCATACTGTAGCAGTCATTATAATCTAGACAAAACACCTGGATGTGATTCAGGGTATGAAAACCTGTGAAAAGAACATGAAGCTTCTGGCTAAAAAATACATCAACAAAGAAAATTACAAAATCATGAAAAAGCTAATGTAGATCTGCAGAAAGGGAAATCTGTTGTAGAAAAGTGAGGTACATCAGAGTTGAAATCAGGAGATGGGATACAGAGGGTGGGAGCTGCACACCAGAAATTGATGAGTGGGGATTTAAAACCCTGCATTGATTTACAAGATTACCTTCAAGGCAGGACTTTAAAAGTTATGTATAGACAAGACTTCCAGCCCTCAAACATTTCAACCCTTTGTATACATGCATGTTCCTCGCCTCAGCCAACTGTAAGAAAGCCATTAGAAAGCCTGTACTCTGTCAATTAACCCGTTATGTCAGGAGGCTTAATAATTAATAACAGGGAGTAGACTTCAGGGATTTTTTTCTCTCAGGTAGACAGCAAATACTGGAGGTGTGACAGGAACGGGGGTAACTGGGAACATGTTTTTGTGAGTGTAATGAGTTGGCAGAATTTAAAAAATCCCTTCATGGTATTCTGTCAAAATTGTTTGGGAAGCAAATTATTGTAAATAAGGAAATGATTCTTTTGGGTTGGAATATAGAAACCGTATTATCTAGACATAGGAAGGTCTCACTTAGTTTAATATTACTGGCTGTCAAAAAACGCAATTATTAATAAATGGAAATCAAATCTAAACCAACCAAAGCTGAAGTATTGAATGTTCTGAAGTATATAAAAGAACTGGAGGTGAACTCTTTAGAAAAGGGAAGGAACAAACATCATAGCAATAAATGGAATTTATGGAAACAATGAATGCAGAATAATGTCCAATAGAAAAATTGAACTTTCCAGGATAGCAGAACTTAGGCAGTTTATGCAATGGAGTGAATGCTAATTGTTAAAAAAGGATAACATATATGTGTATGATGTATTAAATGAAACACGCTTACAATGGTTTGTTTTCTTTTTTATTAATGTATGTGTACATGTTGTTAAATATATGTGAATTTAGTAAAAGTGTTTAGAAAAGAGATGTGGCATAGCTTGCAACAGTTAGGTTTGGACTCACTTCTTTCTATGACGTATACTTTCAGACGTCACAGCATCAAACCTTTTCACTACAACAGTACCAACAAATAGTTCATTTTCAGATTTATTTCAATAGCATACACTTTCTTTGGACAGACTCATTTTAGCTTTTATACATCTTATATAAACACCTTTGCCTAGCACAGATTCTGTAGTGTCAATTAAAAACTGGACAAAAGTCTCCCCTCATGATTTCAGTTACGCGTATTACAAGCTTCGATTTAAGCAATGTAAAGCTTTCTCCAGCCTCAGTCTTTATTACATTGCATAGCCACATTGCTCAATTTAATTTCCTTTGCTTTTACAACATATCCTGCCTTTTTTCCACATAAGTATTTGACACATTTATTGTTGATACATTTACTTTCTCAGTTAATTCTTTAACTGTTCACACTTAATTTCAATTAATCTGCATATATCCACACCTTTTGATAAGGTTCAGTATGTTTCTCTTAAAAGCGTGCCCTTTGTTTTATTATTCTTTATAAATGAATCAGGCTCATATTAAAATCATTTAGTACTCTAAATTCACAATCATTGGTTTTAAGCTTCTTCTCAGCAACATATACATCTGTAGTATCTGTAGGGCTCTGTGCTCTTATAAAAAAATGAATGGGTAATAAATGGCAGATGTATTCCGGCCTGGCCCTTGTTACTGAATTTCTCTTTTACATCATGATGAAGCTTGTTGTGCTCTACTTGTTATAGTCGGCCTCCCAGAGATTACTGGTTGTGTCACAGAAGTACTTAGACATTTCTGGCAATTGCTGTTCTGTGTACCAGGCCCTGCACCTGTGGCACCTATTTCCTTGGTGGCTAAGGGAGTGTTCTACAGTGGCTTGTTTCAGCAGGTCCTAAAACATATCTTTTGAACATGGCTTACAATGGTGAGCTGATCTTTTCTTTTAAGTTTTATGACTAAGCTCACATTAATTTCAGTTGCATTTATTGGTTTTAACTTGTTCATATTAACATGACACACCACACTATGGCATTTTATATGGTGATATTTTATTTAGTTAGTATTTCTGTAGCAGCCATTGGGATTTTACATTTTGATATCTTAACTTTATGCAGTTTGTCTTTATGGCCTGCTTAA